>NC_091255.1:63977343-64281562 GCF_042477335.2 Ovis canadensis | reverse complement strand
GTATATCCTAAAGAATAAGAATATTCTCTTATTTAACCAGTTATGAAAATCAGGCGGTTCAGCATTGATAGAATACTCTCACCCAATCCATATTCTGATTCCATCAGTTATCCCAATAAAGTCCTTTGTCATGAAGTTAGTTTTCGTATCTCATCAATGCCTCTGCCTTTGTTGGTCTTACTTAACCTTGATGTTTTTGCAGTCTGTTCAGCTCTCTTGTAGAATATTCTTACTTTGGGTTTATTCATGAACAGCCTCAGGTTATATACTTGGCAGGAATTCCACTGAGGGTATGTGTTAATAGGAACTCCCTTAGTGGAGTTCACCTTGATCACTTGGTTAAAGCAGCATTCACCAGGGGTCTCCTCTAAAATTTATTAAACAGATTTATTAATCTATGGAGCTGTACTTCAGGATTATTTAAATCTCCTCAGACTTTGATCCACTAGTGTTCATAACTACTGGTGATTTTATGACTGCCAATAAAATTGTGTTTTAGTTGGCATTCCCCTATATGGAACTCCCCTTCCTCCCATTTATTCTTTCATTTATATCAGCCATGGCCTCGAGGGTTATTTTATTGAGTCTATTATCACCCATATCTCTCGTTCATTTTGATGCTTATATTCTCCCAGGTTTGGCTCTTTGGAGCCCCCTTTAAGCAAGGATTTTGAATCCTTTTGGTCTCGTTGGGTGATGAGCTTAGAGGCCACTTTGGAAGAACTTCCTTGCTCTGGGGTCTCTTGTTTAGGGTCACAGGTGACCTAGTGCTCTCTCTTCCCAACAGGGAAGTACCGCGAGTTCCACCGCTTATACGGGGAGAAACGCTTTGTCGATGCCGCTTCTCTCCTCCTCTCGTTGATGACGTCCCAGATTGCCCCCCGGTCTTTCTGGATGACGCTGTTGACAGACGCCCTGCCCCTTTTGGAACAGAAACAGGTACAGGTTGAGTCCACAGTGTCTTTTATCCCGTAGCTGTTGCAAATGTATATCACCCATCGTCTCCTGAGTAGGGGTGTGTGTGTGCCCCCCTCTGGGAATCTAGTATCTCCAGAATTCAGTTTTCGTATCTCATCAGTGCCTCTGCCTTTGTTGGTCTTCCTTAACCTTGACGTTTTTGCAGAGTCTGTTCAGCTCTCTTGTAGAATATTCTTACTTTGGGTTTATTCATGAAATAATAAATACTAATTCTAGTATTTCCAGCGCCCACTCTGGAAATCTAGTATCTCCACAAGAAAATGACTTGAATGAGGCAGCCGTCCACTGACGGTGCTCAGCCCAGGACCTTGACGAGAAGAGCTGGGAGTGAGTGGGGCCTCTCACTCCCCAGCACACTTCTCCACATGAGATATGAGAAAGGCTGTCTCAGCCCGAGCCCTCGCACAGACCACTACAGGCACTGGCTGGGGAACAGCTCCGCGAAGCAGCCTCTCCCCACAGGTGATTTTCTCCACGGAGCAGACATACGAGCTCCTGAGGTGTCTGGAAGATCTGACCTCAGGAAGGCCGCTGTGTGGAGAGCCTGACGTCCAGCAGCTCCAGGTCAGTCTGATGGTTCCAGGATGGAGGAGAGAAGGCCCCTGCCCCACAAGATGTTGGCCCCTTACAAACTCACACGCCTCTCACATTACCACTTGTGACTATGGCACACTAACTTTTTAGAAGGAAATGGGGTGATTTTAGTGTTCTGGGATCTCGATTTTTTTCCTTTCCTGTCAGTTGTGGTGGTCCTCTGCATGCAGCTTGGTCTCATATGAAGAACTTGCTGGAAGTTACTACTGACTGTTGTGTGCCCTTTCTCTCCCTTTGGATTAGTCTTGGGAAAGAAGGAAAACTTTCTGCTGGTCTTCACACAGGCTCTCTTTGCTTTTAGGATGATGATATTGAAACCACCAAGGTGGAAATCCTGAGACTTGCTCTTGCGCGGAATCTTGCTCGGTCAATTATAAAAGAAGGCTCATTGGAAGGTTCCTGAAGCTGGCTCCAACATGGTATCTTTGTAAAGGCAATGTATATACACTTTTAAAAGAATAAATGTTTCTTTTTGCAAATACAGGCAAGTTCTTACAGAACTTAACAGTTCTTACATGTGGGGAGGTTTTAACCTGCCAGCACTGGAAACCTGAAGTAGCCACCTTGGTGAGAAAGCATCCCTGAGGTTACGGGGAACACAGAGCCCTCCTGCCTGCAAGTAGAAACCTGAACAAGAGTGTTCAGCGGTTTGCTTGTGCATCTGAAACTTGGCTTCACCTCAGAATCATCTGTTAACTTTCTGGTTATCTTTTTTATTATTTAGCTTTTTATTTTGTGCTGGAGTATCGCTGGTTAACATTGCTGTGATAGTTTCAGGTGAACAGCGGAGCGACTCAGCCATACATATACATGTGTCCATTCTCCCCCAAACTCCCCTCCCACCCAGGCTGCCCCATCACAGTGACATTGAGTAGAGTTCCCTGTGCTGTACAGTAGGTTCTTTGTTGGTTATCTCTTAAATACAGCAGTGTGCACATGTCCATCCCGAACTCCCTAACTAGCCCTTCCCCTCATCTTTCTCCTTGGCTAGTTATCTTCTTTAAAACAGGAAAGTCTAGGAACTCATCTTTTAACAGAAACCTCAGGTGGCACCGGCATAGCTGCCTGCCTGCCTACGTCTGGAATTCCCAAGTGGTACCTTTCCCCACACTGGGGTGACAGGTATCTGTATTAGAAAGATTCCAAATAGGGCAAAAATGGTTTTATTTAACATGCAGCAAAACAAGGGAAGCAGCTGATGTATCCAGTAGTTTTTTGTCACGAAGTGACCTCTATAGTAACAAGTAACACATAAATAACTAAAGCCTAAAGCTTATTGTAAAGGTACATTCCATGTAGTAGTCCCACAGAGCTTCCCAGGGCTGCAGCAGCCCATCTCTGGAGAGCTCTTGGATTTACTCCTTAAGGAGTGAAATGGATTCACTTTCTTTTGTCTGTCTTAACAAAGCAGTGAAACCTGCTCGCTGATGAGGGGAGGGGGCGATGGCCTCTTGATTAAGGAAGCCTGGCAAGAGCAGGGAGCTGTCAGGGCTGCCTTCCCCTGGAGCTGGCTCTGGCTCATCCAGCTGAGCGCAGGTGAGCCACGTGCTCATTCCCCAGCGGCTGGGTCTTACCTGCCTGTCGCCCCGTGAAGCCTGGACTCCCCGGCCCAGCTGTAGCCAGTGGATGGAGCACTGTTGAAGCAATAGGGCCTGGTGACTCGATTCAAGCAAGGCCCCTAATCTCACCACCTCCAGACCCAACATATCGCTGACAGTGCCCCTCGGCAGCTGGGGACACTCGGGGTTTCTGGGCAGCAGGTAAGGACATAAGTTTAGTGCAACGTGCCTGCTCCTGAGGCCTCCTGTTCCCAACCACGAGCCACCCTGCAGGCCAGCTGGTAGGAGGAGGGGGCCAAAGCAGGACACGGAGTGCTATCCTCCCCTCAGAGGCGTGAGGGCAGCACAGCGGTGTGCTCCACGCCAAGCAAGAGGTAGTGAGTGAGAGAGATGGCCTGTTCCCGCAGCAGGAGGCACCCTTTTCCCGGAGAGTGCTGGGCATCTGCTTCCGGAGAAGGCGCAACACTGCTCTTCCACCTCCTTTCCTGGTTGTGGTTTAGGCTGCCGCAAGGCCAAGTTCTACTTCTAGCAGCTGCAGTTCCTCATCCTACTGTGATGTCCATGGGACACAGCCTGCCGCCGCCAGGGCCCAGCACAACTCCTCGTGGCCGTTCCAGGGTCGTGCTGCCCACAGAGGGCAGGAGTGGCGATCCAGCAGCACCGGCGCCCTGCTCTGGGCCCAGGGCCGTGCGGGAGCTGTGGGCTGTGCCCTCCTCCCAGGAGCCTGCCAAGGGGAAGCCTGGGTAGCAGCAGGGCTGAGAACTGGGGATGTGAGGGTGTGGTCCTGAAGGAGGGCCCTGAGTCTCTGCATCAGAAGATGCCAGCGCAAGGGGAAAACCCACTCCAGCCTTGGGGCCATGTCCCAGGCCGGGAGGTGCGGGGGTGAGGGGGTGGCACCTGGGGCCTCTCCCCACTCCTGATGTATGTGGCCACTTCAAGTCACACAGGTAGATAAAAACAGGTCCTTCTGGGGGCCGAAGGAAGAGAGATCACAGCAGCGGCTCGGCTCCTGGCAGTGGCGCCCAGGGCCCCTGTTCCACATCAAAGCTCTTAAGCACAGCGGTTAGGATGTGAAGGAAGACCAGGCCTGGAGAGCCTCCCCTCTCGGGGTAGCCTGCCTGGGCTCCAAAGTGCAGCCAACACGTGTCCTCTGGGGTTATAGGTTCCCCCACTGCTCCACGGGGGGGAACTGGTCCACCTCACCCACCTCGGTGCTCAGCTGCTCCCCCAAGGCAAAGGTCAGCCTGTACCGAAGCCTCGCCTTCTCCTGCAGCAGAGGGGCCGCGCGTCAGACACCCCTTCTCTGACACCCTTGGGGCGCTTTTGTGCAGGGGACACGCCCTGCTCCTACCACCCCATCCTCACTTGGCCTTTGGGCCAGGGTGGAAAAGGGATGTGGGAGAAGCGGTAACAGTCCAGGCTGGGAGGCAGTGGACGTGGGCGTCCAGTCTTGGGCAGCCAGGGCTTTCAGGTGGGGTCCCCAGCTCCAGCTCACCTTCAGTGGGTTGGCCAGCAGCATGATCTGCGTGATGGCTGCAGGTGGCTGGATGGGGCTGAAAGGAGAGAGTTCTGTACCAGAGGGTGGCTGCAACTTCACTTTCATCGACTAGAGAGAGAGAGAGGCTCCTTTGAAGAGATGGCAGGTGCCCTTGAGGTGGAACGGGGTGTGGACATGCGGGTGCAGGAAGAGGCCCCAGGGAGCGAGGATACCTTGGGCACTGCGGCCTGCAGCACGATGCTCTTGATGGGCAAGGGAGCCGTATTCAGCATGGACACCACCACCACCAGCACATCAGGCCGTCCTGGAGGACACTCCTTGGCAAAATGGAAGAGGATGCGGAAGCCGTTTTTATCATAGGCTGTCACAGGAAGGGCACTGCCTGTGTGTAAGAACGGGGCAGGTGAGGGCGGGGGGAGAGGTGGGCCTGAGACAAAGCACCGCAGCCAGGCGGGAGGGCACGGCGACCCCGGGACCAGGAAGCTCCTGAAGGAGCCTGGGAAGAACCTCCCAAGTGCACAGCGGGGACAAGCACAGACTGCGACACGGTAGGGAGGGCCGCGTGTGGCTCTCAGGGACTCTGGCAAGAAAAGCCTGGACCCACCCATCCCTTGCCATGCGGCCCACACATCTGCAGGCTGGGACCCCCACCCCTCACCCCAAGCCTCCAACACCTACTAGGCTTGATAGACTCCAGGGGCACGTGGACACTGGCCAGGGAGAGCTCGGGCCCCTTCACGGGGCTGCCCTGGGCCTGGAAGAGAGGGCTGCCGGGCCCCGCGGAGAAGGGGAGGAGAGGCCGAGTGGAGGCGCCGCTGGGGAGCAGAGAGGGGGCGGCAGGGCCCGGGAAGCAGCTGGAGGTGGCGGGTTTCACCAGTCCCGAGGTCCTGGGCAGCAGGAAGGAGGACAAGACATGCTAAAGACCAGGCAGAGCTGCTGACCGCCCCGCACAGGCACCCCCAGACTAGAGCTGGCTCTCCCCTCATCCCACTTCTAGATTCCAGCTGACCCACCAGACTGAGAGGGAACCCCCACAACCCCCGGGGCTGCCTCCCCAGCGCCCCTCTCCCACTCATTACACTTTGGCCTCTTCAAGAAGCTGGTCGAGGGCATCCAGCTGATGCAGGGTGCTGTCGCCCAAAGCAGAACCACGGTGCCCAGGGGCGATGGGCTCAGCCTTTGGGGCCAGAGCTGGGGCCAGGCCAGTGGAGAACAAGAAGGGGCTGGCTTTGGGGGCAGGAACGCCAGCTGGGGCCACCAGGGCCTGGGAACTGCCTGCGGGGGCCACCGAGGGCTGGAGGAGAGGCCCGTCTGCAGGGCTACAGGCTCCTGGCCCGGGTTTGGGGCTGAAGAAGTCCAGGTCCGACCGCTCGCTCTGGGGAATGAAAGTGGGAGTGAGGGGGCCCTGCAGGTGGCGAAGGCTGCAGGCTCTCCACCCAGCCCACCCCCCACGCTGTTCCTGGGGGCTGGGCTGAGCCCTCTGCAAGAGCAGCTGTCCTATGGATAGAGCGTGCAAAGCGCTGTATGCAGGATGGTGCCCAGGGCCAGGACAAGGCTGGGAAGTGGAGGCAACACGGCGCCCGCCCCCACCTGGAGCAGGGGCCACTGGCTGTTCCCAGCTGCCTTGGCGGGAGGAGCACTGGGCGCCGGGTCGGTGAGGCCTGAGGACAGAGAAGATGGCTGTGGTGGAAGACGCTCTGGGCTAGGGCAGCCCCAGCCCCACCTCACCTGAGGGAGGGCCACCCGTGACCACCAGGCCGCCCAAGGGTGACAAGGCGTCCCCTGTAGCTTCTGGAAGGGAATGGACCCTCTTCCATCTTTATGCTGCAGGGGGCGCCTGCTGAGGAAGGGGGAGCACAGCCACACAGGATGTCCACCAGAGGACACTGCCCTAGGCCCTCCTTCCCACCCTTGCTAAGCATGCAGGGTCCCCCTCGGGCCTCCTCGCCCCAGCACCTCTCCTCGCTGAGGCCCCGGAAGCCCCGGGAAGCCCCCTACAGGACGCACCCAAGCAGAGCAGCTCCTCGTCCAGCAGGCTGAGGGCGTTGCTCGTGCTGCTGGGCCCTGGGGGGGCCTCAGGCTGGCCGGGTGAGTGGCTGCGGCCAGGGCCTGAGGCCTGGGGTGGCGGAGGGAGGACAGGGATGCCCGAGCCGGCAGGGGTGGGGGCCAGTGCTGGGGGCGGGCCGCTTGGCACCTCCACCTCGGCAAGGTCGATGAGAGTGCCTTGGTTTCCTGGATGGATAACAGAAGAGGACAGGAATCACTGGGGGCCCCTCCCGGACTGCGCAGGGGGAGAAGGACCCTGAGCACAGCCTCTGGCCACCTCCCAAAGCACCTGTCCGGGCAGTGGTGAAGAGCTGGTGGAGACGGCAGGTGGGGGAGACCCTGTGTGACCTCCCAGGAGGGGCTTGGGGGGCTCAGAGTCCCCTCAGGCCCGTGCGCTGATACAGGGTCACCCTGCACCGGGGACCCAGGCTGCTCTGGAGGGAGTGGGGAACCAGAACACTTTACCTTCCGAGTCGGGACTGGCTGAGGTCACCACCTCACCGTTGACAACCTGCCCTTCAACGACTGTCTTATAAGAGTTGATGACCCGGGAGAGGTTGTCACTGGCCTGTAAGATGTCCCCTAGTACCGGAGAGAAATCTGTCACTCCCGGCCTGACAATGCCCCCACCACACACATCTAAATCCCCAGGTCACCCCCCCAACCACCCTTCCCAGTCCACTCACCTAAACTATTGTCACTGTCCTCGGTCTCACTGGCGAGTTTGAATAACGTCCGCCTCTTGTTCTCACACCGATCAAACAGCTCCTAATAGAGACCCAGAGAGGAAAACTCAAGCTGCCAGATCACCATCCACGCCACCAAGTTCCGGCTCCCCTGATACATGGGTTAGGTGGTACCACACTTTACCCATATCACCTAACCCAGCATCCACACCAGAGTCCCGGCTCCCCTGGTATCAGGTCAGCTCCTGGCAGAGTCAGGCTCTGCACACACGTCTTCCTGCTGCCAGCCTCGGCCACTCTGAGTCACAAAACACCTGCTCAGGCAGAGAGGCCGCCAGGACAGCAGGTCCCTTCCCACTCCCGGCCTGGCACACGCCTCAGAATTCAGAGTCTCTATGTGACCGAGGACGGAGGAGCACATCAGGGAACCAGGGTGGGCCTTTCTCTGCCCAAGCGTCCCCAGGCAGAAGGCGAGGTGGAGAGCAGGGGTGCGCCCTGAGGCAGATCTGCAGAGCCACGCAGACGGAGGGGGCATGGAACGAGCCAGCCACGGCTCATGGGCACTTGAGGGCACCACCCCTCCCGGTCTGGCTGCTGGCAGAGGATGACTGCCAGGTGTGTAGCAGCATCTTGGGGCAGGAACGCCCTCTCTTGGGGCCTACCTTCATGAGCTCCTTGTCTGCCTCCGCAGAACCCTCTCTGCTATAGTGACGCAGCATCTCACCAAGCAGCTTCACGCTGTTATCGACCTCCTCTAAGGTGTGCAGACGCTCGGTCACCTTCTGGACCCGCGCCTCATCCTGCGCCAGAGAGGACCAAGGAGCGAGAGCTCAGCTGGACTTGGCCCACTGCCCCCCAAAACCCTGCCAGGGAGGGTGCACACCTGCCCAGGGGACACGCGGGCCAAGGCCCGCCCCACGGAAGCTGCTTTCAACACGTGATTCTTGGAACCACTGGCCTCAGACCCAATCGACAGCTCTTCTTTCAAAGCAGCAGCCCACCTGCCCCCAAGCCTGGCCCCACGACTCCTGCTCCCACGTGTGGGTGAGCCCTGGGGACAGGGGAAGGGACCGCTGCTCTGGGGCCATGGGCTCCTCCCCAGGGCTCAGGGCCCACCCACCTCCTTCACCATGGACTTGATGAGCTTGTTGGCCTCCTGTAGGTCATCCGGGTTTTTGCTTTTCAATAGCTTGGCTAAAAGCTGGAAGAGGAGGGCATCAGAGGCGGAGGGACGGCAGCACCCCCCGGGGAACACACCGGAACTGAGTGCAGCCTGGTGCTGAGTGAGCCCACGCCCCATCGAGGACTTTACCTTGGATTTCTCCTCATCATCAAAAACGGGGTTTTTGGGACGAGGCGGTGGAGACGGTATCAGCGTCCTGTCCACAGAGATCAGCGGGTCGGAATGCACGATGCCTGAAAGGGGATGGAGCAGTGGTCGCACAGGCTGGGCCACCCTGGCACCCTTTCCCACACAGCAAGGGGGGGGTCCCCGGGACCAGGCCTGCAGGCCGCACACATCTCAGCCCCTCAAAGCCCAGCCCAGCGGCCCCTGCTTGGGCAGACATCCGCATACCCTGTCTCTTCAACATGTGGTAGGCATCCTTGATCTTTGATTCTTCCGGCAGGGCCAACGTCCAGCTATAAAGCAGCTCAATAACCTTGGTCTTCACTTTCTCAGACACCCTGTCCCCCAGGTACTAAGGAGCAAAGGAAATGGGAAAGCTGAGTGTGTGCAGCCTGGAGGCAGAGACAGAGGGAGGCTGTGCTCACAGCAATCAAATGGCTGCTAACTGGCTGCAGTCCCCAAGCCGCCTCCAGACCTGTGGGTGTGAGCCGGCGTGGGGGAGGGAAGCGGCATCCATGGGGCACAGACTCCGCTCAGGAAGGAGGCCGGGAGCTCGTCACTGTGTTCACGCACAACAGGCCAGACACACAACTGCACTTTCTCCCGAAAGAGTGAACAAGAATGCCTTCACTGTGAAGAAGTGTCCCCTCTGCCGTAAGCGTGTGCCCAGAGCTGAAGTGACACTAGTGTGTGGCCGTGGTCGAGAGACGAGGGCGGCCGCACGAGCACGGCAAGGAACAGTGGCTGCTGTCGCGGGAGCCCCATCAGTGGGTGCACTGAGGCCGGGAGGGCGGCAGAGACGTCCCTGTGTGCACGTCCACCCTCAGCACGGCGTCCTCTGAGCACAGGACCCAGGGAACCCCAACCCCGTGGAGGCGCTGGTCCGCGTGGTGAAAGCCGGTGAGGCGGGACAGGGAGGAACACAAAAGAAGTTCTGAGAATCAGAACTGCCACCGACTGACCTTCGGAGAGACGACTTTGATCAGCTCATTCAAAAACCGGAACTTCCCCACTTCGTTATGGAACCTCCTCCCGCAGTTCTTCATGCAGGCTTCCAGCACCTGGAGCACAGAGGCCAGGCGCTCAGACCAGGACCTGGCGCTCGGCCAGACCCCACACGCTGGCGGCACTGCACACATACTCGCCCGAGGAAGGACCTAACCAGAAGAGGCAGCCCTGGGGGACATCAGGGCAGTGGGATTACTCACAGAAGAGTCCCTCAAGGTGCAAACCCCTCTGGGGAAGCTCAGCAGGAACTAAAGTAAAAAACACTGAAGCCCAGATAACAAGACAGTCAGACGGTCAGCCCTGGAGGTGGCCTGCCTGCAGATCCTGCCCTCGGGCTTCACAGGTAAGGAGATGGAGGCAGAGACCACACGCTCCTCTGATTCAGGGTCCAGGGCTCTTTCCACAAGCTGATCAACATATTGGGCAGGCCGGAGAGGATGTTTCAATTCTGTTTTCTTCATCTTAGATGGACATGCTATTTTCCCGCCCTGAGCCCCATCGATCTCCCTCTGGGGCCTCAAGTTCTCAGGTGCTGCTGTGGGGCCTAGCACCTGAGTTTATGCCAAGGAGCGCACCACCCAAGTGCTGCTCCCTGCCCCAGCTTCCATCTTTACAAATCGGGGATTTTCAAGCACACTACTACAGACGTTCTGGGCAATCCCTTGTTCTAGGAGCCTGTCCTGGGTGCTACAGAATACTCAGCAGCACCCCGGGCTCCACCCACGTAGATGCCAGTAGCACCCCTCGACCTGTGACCAGCAACAGTGTCTCCAGACGCTGCCCAGGGTGCCTGGGGGACTGAGCTGCCCCCGCTGGAGAGCCAGGGTTAATGAAGCCTTCGCTCTGCTGAGCGCACGGCACAAGCATGCGTGCAGGCTAAGCGCCTCTCCCCAACGACCCCCTCCCACCCTTCCAGGAGCTAAAGGGAGTCAGGAGAGAACCCAGGCATCCTGGCTTAGGGGAAAGCCTGGAGGTGCCTCAACACTGCACTCAGCTCTGAATCCCCCGAGTCTGAATAAACGCTAAGATCTGCCCACTGGGGTGATGCCTTCACTAGTGACCCGCATCATTTTTAGCTACAGGACAAATTACACTTGGCCAGCTCTTACCTGGCAAGACAGCTCTGTCAGCCTCTCTGCGCCCCACCCGGGGCCCACGGCCACTACCCCTCTGCCTTGGCCTCTCTGCTTCTCCCATCAGACCTCGTGTTCACACTCAGTCACCCGTGATGCTTGGGCCTGGCACGGGGCACACGTGTTTGTGGAACAATTGACTGTGCAAGGTCCAGGTAAGTCTAGTTTGTATCCAGGATGCTCAGCTGGCCGAGGGCGTGAGCCATGACCCCCTCACAGATCCCAGCGGACTCGTGAAGATCCATCACCAGCAAGAAAAACCTACCGTCAGGGCCTGGACCGCCTCCCATTCCTGCGGAGACTGGATCTTATGGGCCAGCAGTCGGACGGCGATCTGTGGCCTAGAGACCAGCAAAACCACACCTTCAGGACGCTGCCCCTCGGCCACCTGGCCAGCCCTCCTTTGCCAGTTTTTCACTTTCCCAGTCAACCATCTCTCACCTGCCCCCTACCAGTTTGAGACTCACCCTTCAAGCTCCTTGTTGATCTGATCACAAAAGCCAATTATGTATTCCCAGTCTTCCTGGCGATTAGAAGGATTGGTGGCTTTATCTGGGGAGAGAACGAAGAAGACGACAACTAGTTGCTACAGAGAGCAAGGAGGACACCATGGAAGGTTTTCCTCACATTTTTAAGGCACTGATGTGATGATTTCTTCTCTAATGGAGAAGACTCAATAATTCAGTCAGATAGCAACTCAAATACAAATACTTAAAAAAAACTTTTTTCTGGTTGTGCCACATGACTTCTAGGATCTTAGTTCCCTGACCAGGGATTGAACCTGGGCCCTAAGCAGTGACAGAGCAGAGTCTTAACCCCGGACCACTACCGAATTCCCTATAAATATCGCTTTCTGTCCAGTATTCTTAAAGTTACAAACAAAAAAGAAAACAAATCTGAAGCTTCTCATTTTAAGGTAAGCTAATGACATTTACTGAGCCCTCTAAGCACAAATTGTGCTGTCTGTCCATGGGGTCACAGAAACAGAACCTAAGCTTGAGTAAGCAGCATCCCTCAGTTTAAATGGTCTTCCACGATCAAGGACAAAGACAAGCACCGAAGAGGGTGTCCCAGGGTTTAAACTCCAGGAGGTAAATGCCAAGTCTCCTAACACTTGCCGTGTGTCGTCTCTTCTCCATCATGCCCAGATCCTGTGCTTAGAGAGGACGGCCCCAGCTGAGGGTGGTTAAATGCGTTCCCATCTCTGATTCAGATCTTGGAGTCAGCCTCTTCCAGAAAGCACTCTCAAGCTGTGTGCTAAATTTAGGGCTCCAGGTTCAGAAAACAAATGGAAGACTGAAGGCGTGTATCCTTTTTTAAGTCCAGGCTCCTCCAGCAGATTTCCACCAGGGCCAAAAGCAGAGTGAGGGCCTTGAAAAAGCCTTTCCCAACAAGGGGTGATGTTAGAGGTTCCTGAATTCTGATTGCTCGTGACTGTGTTTCTTTACTTCCCTTTTCCTAATGTTAAAAATCACTAGCTCCACGCTCAAATCCTAACAGGGACTCCTAGCCAGCCCCATCCCCCGCCCCTCAACAGGCATCACAAGGCAGCAGGAGCCACCCAGTGGTCGCGGGAAGACCTGCAGTGTCCAGCGCTGTGCGTGCAGGGCAGCTTTTCTGCTCTGGAGGCCAGAAAATTCTGGTGGTTTAGGATCATATTTGGGGGAAAAGAGAGATGTCAGTCCTCAGTCTTGAAAAGAGAATTAGCAGGCCCTTGAAAATGTCATGCTTGGAGGGAAGGGAGATTAATTCTATCCAGAGGGACTGTTTGTTGCCACAGGGACCTACTGGCTGTCACCCTCCAGAGAAGCTCTGAGTCTCCCCCACCAGGTGCCTAAAATTTTCTCAGGTGTCAGCATGGCTTTGTTACTAATCCCTAGCATTTGAGATGCTTGGAGTTCTCATATGACATTAAGAGGGTGTGGGATACAAAAATAAGATGGTTTGAGGAGCCATACCTGCCCCTGTCACTACAATCATTTTGGGAGCAGTCACACGCCTTCTACTGTTTGCCACTGGAAAAGATGTCACAGACACAGGGGACAGGTGCACAGCCCCTCCCCTCCCCACACACAGACACAAAGCCACGGGCGTTCACCAAAAATGTGTCCTGCCTGGAGCTGCCACGACTCCATTTCTGATTCCAGGAACGCTCCCACCTACTTCTCATTTTCGTTCAACAGCTCGAGAATCCCACTTCCTGTCCCCCAATGACTTTTCTACCTCAAACCCGCAGGGAGCTCTCGGCCTACACATGAACACAAAGCCGTGGTTTCAGCCACGGTTTCCCCACTTCTGAGTATCTACCCCCACTCTCCAGCCAGCTGAGACAGCAGACCTCAGTCACCCATAAAACTGCAAGAACCTCTGGAGATAACCTGGGGTGACTCAGGCACTCCGCCTGCCCACCGCCTCCTGGCAGATGCACACACCCACCACCCACTCAATGTTCCCCTTCACCTGCCACAGAGGTGACGCCGGAGCCTCCCCTGTAGATCTTGCCTTCCAGAACGGCCCCTCTGGGCTCCAGGTTTCTATTTTGGGGCCTCTGTTGAAAGCCTTATGCTAGTCTGTGTCTCTGCCTCTATACATCCTGCTCTCATTTTCAACTACTGACTGTCGTGGGACCTCTGGTCCAGAAGGGAGGGGAACAGCAATGGCCACCCCGCCCCAACACGGCTCAAACAGTCCAGTGACAAGTTCCACATAGCAAGGGATGGAGGGGAAGTCAAGCGTTAAACTTTAGTGCGAAGGTCTTGAATCAAGGAGACTTAGTCAACCCCCAAGTCTTTTGTTAAACAGCCACAGAAAACTAAGCAGACAAGTCAGGCCCTGGAGGAACCACAGGAAAAGTACAAGATTCGGACCCTACCCTTGAGGAGGTTATGCAGCACGTGAGGAAACAACCAGAGCAAAACAAGACGGGAATTTTAAGTGCTCATCTGGTGCAGAAACGAGTCTAAAAACACTCATCATTTCTCCTCCCTGACTTCCCTATTTCTATAAATGGTGCCACCATTCCAAAGCTCCTTTTGCCCCCACCCAGGCACCCAGGTCTGAAGGCTCCTTCTTCCCTCTCCTCATCCATTTTCATTTGGAGAAGGCAATGGCAGCCCACTCCAGTACTCTTGCCTGGAAAATCCCATGGACGGAGGAGCCTGGTAGGCTGCAGTCCATGGGGTCGCTAAGAGTCGGACACGACTGAGCGACTTCACTTTCACTTTTCACTTTCATGCATTGGAGAAGGAAATGGCAACCCACTCCAGCGTTCTTGCCTGGAGAACCCCAGGGACAGGGGAGCCTGGTGGGCTGCCGTCTGTGGAGTTGCAGAGTCAGACATGACTGAAGTGACTTAGCAGACTTAGCAATCTCTTCCTTCTCCATGTCTTTACTATGTTTTTTCCCCTCAAGGCTGAGCCCTGGCCCTCGGCAGTTAAAGTGCGGAGTCCTAACCACTGACCTGCCAGAGAATTCACCTCAATGTCTTTTTGTGTGTTGTGCTCAGTCACTCAGTTGTGTCCGACTCTTTGCAACCCCACAGACTGCAGCCCACCAGGCTCCTTTGTCCATGGAATTTTCCAGGCAAGAATACTGGAATTGGTTGCCATCTTGTACTCCAAGAGATCTTCCTGACCCAGGGATCAAACCCGAGTCTCTTGCCTCTCCTGCATTGGTAGGCAGATTTTTTTTACCACTGAGCCACCTGGGAAACCCCAGTGTCTTTATAAAATTGTTTTCTTACTCCTGCCCTGACCTCCTGATGTCTCACTTGCTTCCAGAACTTCTGCTCCAATCCATCCTTTGTAAAACACCTATAGGAACCTTCCCAGAACACTGACTTAACAGGTACAGTATGAATGGGAATCCCTTAACTGGAGACACAGACTCCTTCGGGTGGAATTGGAGCCAGTCCAGAGTTTGGCTCTTCCCAGCTTCCTCTCCCATGTTCCCACAGGAACGCCCTGCTTGAATCAAACGTCTGTTACTGCATGCCCCAAACATGGCCTGCTCCCTCCACACCACTGTCTGCTGTTTTCTTAGCCTATTTTCCCATTCTTTAAGGCCTAGCTTGAGTGCCATCTCCCCACTCGGAGAACCATCTCCCATTTCACTTATCCCCAATTTCCCAAAATAAACTGTCTGTATTTTAGCATTTATGGTTCCTGCTTTTTTACTTAAAAATGCTTTATCCACTCCAGCACCACTATCATCAAACTGAAGGCAAAGACTTTGAACTTAGTTTTCGTTAACACCTCACACAGCAGGTATTCATTAAGCACTGATTAACTGCAGTAATGACAGGACTTTAGAGAAGGCTGAAGTCATCAAGAGATGGTTTGTGGGGAAGAAGATGCTGGGATGGGTTTCAAAGCATGTAAAGGGGAACAGGGCTTTCAGGAAAGGAGAGGAATGTGTGTTGGTGGCTCAAGAACATCCAGCTGACAGAAGCAAGGAAGAATGCCAGGAAGTCGCAGCGAGGCAGGGGGACAGCAGTGCAATGACCTGACTGAGCAGAAGGGCTCTGGGAGCAGAACTGAGGGAGAGGCGGGGAGACCTGAGACCTGCCCAAAACGTCAGTCTAAGTAACAGGAAAGGGCCAAAGGCCAGTCTCAGCTCTAGTCTCTACAGATACCTTACCTCTCCCCCATCACCATCTCCACTCTCCCTCAAAAACAGGTCTAAACTCTAAACCTAGCCGATTAGACTCAGCTGAGGTCATTTAAATTTCTACGAAGTCCCCATTAACATCTGTAAATGGAACCAATTCCAGAGTATTTATATCCAGTTGGTGGCTCTGGGCAAGTGAGCTGATTAGAGCCAAGGTGTCCTCTTGTGACACTGTGACACCAGTACCTACTTTGCTAGGATTCTTGATAAATGAACGTCTTTGGAGCACTCTGAGCTCCTGGGAGAACAGTTCCATATACACAGAAGGCTGTGACCTGCCTGCAACTGCAGACCTTGCAAACGTAACCTGCGTTCAACCACCTGAACAGGGTTTCTTATCAAGGGGACTCAGGCAATTGGAGGAAACGGGCATCACCCCTCAAGAGGCTGCAGGCTCTAGTAAGTAACTGACAATGCACAAGGCAGCGCCTCCACTCCAGACTGTCTTGTCACCCTGCCCAATTTGTCTTCACTTAAACAGGGCTCCAGGGACCTCCTCTAGCCCATACTTAGTAAACTCAACGTACTAACCTTTCAGCCAAATGCAACCTGCTAAAGTTAACCTGTATTTCCTCACAGCAATATAAATGAGCGATCATAGCAATAGGCCGCAATAACTACAATATCGGGCTGCGTCTCTCAGCTTGGCTGAGTAGTTTACCAACGAATGACTCGTTAAGACATGCGGGGGGTGGGGAGAAGGGTCCCCCAACAGAGCTTTCATCATGCTTCGGTTACTGCAGGGAAAAGTACTCTTTTTTTCCTCTCTCTCTGGATTATTTTCACCTCAAACATTCAGCCTGCGCGAAGCAGTCACTTCTACTGGAATACACGGTCAAAATTCTGAAGCTATGTGGGTATGCTCAGCACCACCCACCGCTCCCGGAGTTTCAGCCCCAGTTCGGAGCTTTCCCCTGCGTCGGAAGAGCGCAGGGGTCCCGGAGTCACGGCCTTGCGCGGCCCCACCACAGTTTCCCCAAAACGCCTATGCATGTCATCCCGAAGCACTTGGCTGTCGCTTTCGGGCAGCGCGCAGGAGCGAGAAGAGGCGCCGCGGCTCAGACAGCACGGGCCGGGCCGCCGAGCTGAGGAACGGGCGCGATCCCGGGGCGCTCGTGGCGCGTGCGAGGCTTGGCGCGGGCTGCCGGGCGGCGCCACCGCAGGGCCGGGGGAGGCAGCCGAGGGCTGGGGAGAGGGGAGGCTCGAGCGCGAACAGACTCGGCCGCGGATACTCACTCAGCCAGGACTCCAGACTCTCCCCTTCCGCCTCCGCCATATTGCAGCCGCCCGGGCCGGCCCAGAGGCCTCAAACCTCGCGAGAACCTGAGAGAGACGAGCCGGGGCGGGGCCTGCATAGGGACCTGAGAAGACCAAGCGCCGCCGTCTAGGATCTTGCCAGGCTGCGACGGATAATGCGAGGGCGAACGTTTCCTTTCTGACTCTCCGCCTTAGACCTCGGAGTGAGAGACTCTTCAGGCCCAGATTAACAGGGTGATGCGCAGAGCTAGGACCTTGTAGCTCTTTTCCCCCGTCTTTAGTCACTCGGTCAGGCACGCCAAGGGCAGTCTCTGTGGGGTCCTGCTGGCAGCCAAGATGGCTGCCCCCATGGTGAAGGTTGCGCTAGGGTGGTCCGGCTTGGGTCTCGGCGTGCGGAGAGCTGCCCTGCGGCTTCCAGGGTGAGAGGGTGGCGGCAGCTGGGAGTCCTCTTGGGTCTTCACGGAGAGACCTGCTAGGGAGGAAAAGAGGGGGCCACAGGCAAGCCTCACAGGGACCTGGAGAGAGCCTGGGAGGCCGGGATAAATGAGTCCAATCCTCTTTAACCCTCTCCGTGAGTTTGGGTCAATCTGAAAGCTTAGTAGTAGCTCCCTGCCTGAGGAATTCTCACTTGGAACTGAAAGTGCGATCTTGTTGAAGAATTCAGAACTGGGATTTTCTTTGCTGGGAGGTGGGGGGTGGGGGGGAGATGCATAGGCGGATTGTCTATATTCTGAAGTTCAGGAGCTTGTCCTTACTGTAGGCACTTGAGGAGCAGACTTTCCCGGCCTCTTTAGGGGAGGTCCTCCTACCTCTTGGGACAAGAATTACTGCAGCTGAGCTATGGCTGGCGATCTCCTCGCTGCTCGCTTGGCGGCGGTTTGGCATACATGCCTATTGTTAAGTCAAGCCTTTTCACTTGAGTCAGCTTTTGCCCTCCTCTTCCTCTTCCCCCCACCCCAGGCTAGTGCAGGTGAGGTGGAGCCGCTATGGCCCTGAGTACCAGGATCCCCAGACTGACAAGGAATATTACCGCAAGCCCTTGGCCCAGCTGACTGAGGAGGAGACGTATGAGCGGGAGCTCAGGAAGACTCAGGTTATTAAAGCTGCCCCAGCCACGAAAACATGCTCTGTGTTTGAAGACCCAGTGATCAGGTTAGCAGAAAACAAACTGTTGTTCCACAGAGTGGGACTATACGGGGGAAGGCGGAAGGATCTACAGGAAGGATTTTGTGACAGCCTTGGGAACCTAAACATCTTTTTTTCTTAAAGTAAATTCACCAATATGATGATGAAAGGAGGAAACAAAATACTGGCCAGATCCCTCATGACACAGGTAAACAGTACCTCTCTCTGTCATCTTTGTTTTCCCCATAGCTTTGTGTTTGGCTCTTTCATCTTAAGACAAAAAACAATGGATTCTGTACCTGTCATTAGAAGTACAGAGTTTCTCTGTATTTATGTGTGGGAGCAGAGGCTTTAAGAAGTCCTACCGGAGTCAAGCACTGCCATCCCCCAGCCCCACATTACAAATCTTAGCTCATTCTTCTGTCCTAGTCCAGGGTTTTTGTTTCAGAAGTACTAAAGGAATAGCTGGGCAGCTATAGAAGAAGAACAGGATGATGGGAATAAAGGACAGGGTCCTAGCCCAGCTGGGTGAACCCTTTAGGGACCCTGGGGTATCCTCTTCCACTGTATCCCTTTGCAGACCCTGGAAGCTGTGAAAAGGAAGCAGTTTGAGAAGTACCATGCTGCTTCTGCAGAGGAACAGGCAACCATTGAACGCAACCCTTACACCATCTTCCATCAAGCACTGAAAAACTGTGAGCCTGTGATTGGGCTGGTACCCATCCTCAAGGGGGGCCATTTCTACCAGGTGAGTGGTCAGGGTGGGAAAGCAGGGCTGCTCATGTGTGAAATGGTGGGGGTAGAGGGGGGTATTTAGAGTTGGGCCAAGATTGATGGCTTTCTTAGGACTGCAGAGTGCCAAGGTCTTTTCATCTCAGTCCCATGGTATAAAGATTACAGGCAGAAGATGGAAGAGCCAAAAAATTATCTACATGACCTCTTTAGAAGGCCCACAGTACTTCCCCCATTGCCCCTTCTGTCCAGCATTCTGTGTTCCAAAGTATAAGTTTCTGATGGTGAGGAGCTATGTTTGTACCTCATCTTTATACATCAGTGTCTAACATAGTGTTCGACTGATGCTTCATCACTGTTTAACTGAACTAGGTGAAGTGTTAGTCGCTTAGTTATATCCGACTTTGCGACCCCATGGACTGGGACTTGCCCTACTCTTCTGTCCATGGGATTCTCCAGCCAAGAATATTGGAAGTGGGTTGCCATTTCCTTCTCCAGATCTTCCTGACCCAGGGATTGAACTCGGGTCTTTTGCGTTGCAGGCGAAGGTGGCTTTACCGTGTAAGCCACCAGGGAAGCTAGCATTTAATTATACTTCATGGTCATAAGTGGGTGTTCTTTCCTTTTTAAAAAAAATATATATTTGTTTTGTCTTTCTTTTTTCAGTGTAAACCTCACAGGGTAAAGACTTTCTCAATGCCTGTGTCCCTAGGGTCTGGCACAGTACCTGGCACATAGTAGGGGCCTGGCAAATGATTCTTGGGACAAGAGAGACCTGTTTCTAGGCGTTCATGATCTGTGTTGGCTAAGTCATGCCAGCTGACAGGGCTTTTCCCAGTGGTGCTTTTATCAACTTGGCTGAACTCCCTTTAGAGGTGAAAGAGGCCAGTGCTCAAGGAGCGTTTGTGTGATGAATGCCTATGATGTTCTCTGCACTGAGGTCAGCCAGGGGTGAGAGGAGCTCAGAGAGGAGCAGTCAGGCCCTCCTCCCCAGCACCCTTGCCAGGGCTGGCCCTGAGTGGACATGTGGCTACTTATCGGAGCTCTGGCAGGAAGGAGGCTGCAGTCCTGGCCAGTTCTCAGCCTAACTTGCCCCTGTCCCGTCTTGCCCAGGTCCCTGTGCCGCTGGCTGACCGGCGTCGCCGCTTCCTGGCCATGAAATGGATGATCACTGAGTGCAGGGAGAAGAAGCCCCGGCGGATGCTGATGCCGGAGAAGCTGTCTCAGGAGCTGCTGGAGGCTTTCTACAACCGCGGCCCTGTGATCAAGAGAAAGCACGACATGCACAAGATGGCCGAGGCCAACCGCGCGCTGGCCCACTACCGCTGGTGGTAGAGTGTGGGCAGAGGGTCCGGGAAGACGGCAGCGCACTCTGCTGCCAGAAACAGCGTGAGCCGCTGCCACACTGCAGAACGCCTGTGTGTTAAGGGTACCGTTCCCTCTTCTGGGCAGGTGGGCCTCCTACCAAGGACGGAGCCCCGTGTTTACTGCCTGTTCATCGTTTCTTTGGAGGCTGGAACTCGCTCTCCCTGTCCCATCTCCTTGGAAAGGGGGCGCATATCAAGTTGGATTTCCTCCTAAGAAACCTAGGGCTCATCCAGCCTTCTTTTCCTTCAGCTTGGGGTGGACCTTTGGGTGATACGAAAAGAAGTAGTTTTAGTATCAGAAAGAGTTTATTAGAAAATTCTCGTCCTGAGCTGGTGTAACACGTGATGTGGTATTACGATTCATTAAAACCAACTGGAGAAAATACGCTCGGTTCTAAAGTGGTCCTTGTACAGAATGTATAAAAAGCAGTTTCTGGTGTGACTCTGCTCGTCCCCTTTGATATCCCTAAGTGTCCCCACCAATGGCTCTGGGCACCCATTTTACAGATGGGGAAACAGGTACCAAGATAGCTATTGCACCGATGGTTCCACAGGGCAGTGCTTGTCGGGAGTTGCCCAGGTCAGCGGTGAGGGGAGAGAAAGGCTGTTGGGACTGTGGAGCAGGTGTGCCTGCCTTCCGCAATCCTGGAATCGGAGAGAAGGTGCTCAGGGCAGGACCGCTGCATTAAGTGGGAATCATCTCAGGCGCTCTTGAGTCTGGAAGGGAAGAAGTCTTTGGCAGAGGTGAAGACTCCGCTGCCAGGTTGGAAGGTGGGCAGAAGAAAGGCCGGTGCCGCTGGGGAGGAAGCCTGGAGGCCTAGGCAGAGACCTCGCTGTAGTAGTACTTGTGGGCAGCCGGGGTGGTCTTCCAGCCGGCTGCCCGGAACTCGATGATCTCCAGCAGCAGCAGCTGGGCCAGGGAGCTGAGGCCGGCTGGGAGCAGGAAGCCGTCCCGGATCAGGACAAAGAGCTCATCCATGCGCTGCCCGTTCATCTTCTCCAGCTGCTCCCCGACCCGATGCAGCTGCAGCACCAGGCAGTCCACCTGCAGGGGCAGTGGGAGGTGACCCCAGACACGGCCCTCTGTCACACAGAGCAGCCATTGACTGAGCGCTCGCTGTGTGCCAGGCTCCGGGCCTGGCCTGTGCACGTTTCCCCCGCTTCATCCACACACGACCCGGTGGGCACTGTCTCTGCCTCATGTGAAAGGAACAAGCTCAAAGACTTGCCTCAGATCTCTCACCTGGGCCAGGTGTACGCAGGCCCCGTCCCCAAACTGCTTCTCAATCCCACTCCCCCTGCCGCCCCCGGCCCCCCGTCCCAGTTTAGTTTCTGGGCCACCAGTATCCCCAGTTGCTTTCCTACTGGGAACACAGCCTCTGAACCAGGAGATTCTAGCTGCGCTGTGTTCTGGGTAAATCCCAGACCTTGTCCTGTAACCCTGACAGGCCATGAACACCCCCACCAGGTTCCTGCCCCACAAGTGAAAGTCTCCATGGACAGGGGCAGGCATTCCGAGTTGAGCCCATCTCCACAGTCTTTGGTGCTGGGGCCACTCACCTCCTCCTCCTTGCTCAGGCTGTCGGGCTGGGCCAGCCGGAAGAGGCAGTCGTAGACGGGGTTCACCAGGGCCATCATAGGCATGTTGTTCACCTGCGGGGGGAGAGCAGGGCCCAGAGCACTGGCTTAGTGGCGCAGGAGACAGGTGGGCCGCCTCTGCTGCACGGGGTGTGGCTGGCGGGGCCTCACCCTTAGGTAGTCAAAGATGTTGCAGATAAAGGTGACGTAGCAGACCCAGCCCTGCAGGGAGCGGGCTCGAAGCTGCTCCCGAGTCTGGTACTCCTGCTGCAGCCGGTTGAGGAGTCCACGGCGGAAGACACTCTGGCCCGCTTGCTTGCTCTCTGCCTGTGAGCCAGGGAAAGGAAAGGGCAGTCCCGGGGCCCAAGCTTCCCAGGCCTAGTTCCCTGCTGTCCTCCTCCTCTCCTGCCTCTGAGGCCAGCCCTTCGCCTCTCTGCCCTGCTGGCCTCTGCCCACTTCAGAAGCACCTTCCTCAAAGCGTCTCCCCTTCTCTGCCAGCCCCACCCAACCTGAATGATGGCGTGGCACATGCGTCCTGCTTCCTTGCTGAACACACTGTCCTGCAGAGAATGGTCCACAATCACATTGGCCACTTTCTCCAAGTCCACGGCACCTGGATCTAGGGTAAAGACAGGTGGGGAGTCTAGAGCTGCTTAGTTATATATGCCTCCACCTGCTACTAAAGGATTTGAGGTGTTCACTGATGAGCACTCCCATTATATACTTTCACTGCTGGGAAAGATTGAGGGCAGGAGGAAAGGGGGACGACAGAGGATGAGATGGTTGGATGCCATCACTGACTCAACGGACACAAGTTTGGGTAAACTCCAGGAGTTGGTGATGGACAGGGAGGCCTGGCAGGCTGCAGTTTAGAGGGGTGCAAAGAGTTGGACACGACTGAGCGACTGAACTGAACTGAAAGGACCAGAAGGGGGAATTCCTCGGAGGTCCAGTATTTAGGACTATGCTCCCCATTGCAGGGAGCACAGGTTCGATCCTTGGTCAGGGAACTAATCCTGCAAACCATGCAGTGCGGCCAAAAAAATTAAAGAGATCAGGAAACAGAGGAAACATCACACAGGAGCAGCTGCAGCCATAAGCCTCCTGGTGACCCAATAAGAGAACAGGGTTGTGTGGCTGATAGAGTCAAAGAGCGCTCATTTTTTTTAGGACACGTCTTTTCCTGGCACTAGGTTGAAGATGGGACACTGACAGCCATTTTACGGAAGAAAGTGTTCTTACAACACACACATGAACCCCTGACAAAAGCAGGCCAGGGAGGGCCTCTCTGCAGGCTTAGCTTGGCACGCTACAGGCATTGCTAATCGTTCGCTGAGTCAAACTTCTGTCCTGAGTGCTGCGGGAGGGCCTTGGCCCAGGACAGTTAGTGGAGCTCCTCTGCCAAGCAGAACACTCCATCTTCTGTCCCAAGTCAGGCAGCTCCGCATATTCAAGAGAGGGGCTGCAGCAACGCAGAAACCAGGTCCAGCAGGTTTAAGGACTTAAGCGGCAGGAACTGGGTTTTCTGTGCCTCACCCTCCTTTCCTGGGTACTTTAAAAACACTTTACAATCTGAGGGGTGACTGTGATCTATGATTCATACTCCCAAATACTGGCCTAAATGTCTTCCAGTTCCAGAATTATGTTGCGGACTCCTGCTCTCAGAAAGTGAAGGGAGAGGGTGGTGCCTTCCCAGGGTCATCCCAGTCCTCCGGTCTGGTCCCCTCTCTGGTGCTGTGGAGCCAGGCTCAGGGGGCTCCCCACGCTCACCTTTGAGAGCTGTCTTCAGCAGCTGCTGGGTCTCTGCATCAAAACACTGGATTTTATACTCCTCTTTACCTGGATCCCCCATGACTGTCCAGCCGCAGCAGCTCTTTACTGGGGTGGGACTAAGGACAACACCTGGGTTGGGGGAGAGGCGAATGGAGAGGTCTTAGGCGTGGAGCGTGGAGGCAGGGCTCCCAGCCCTATGGGCCCTGGATAGGGCTGGGCAGTCCATGGCATTCAGGGGTTGGCTGGGCGCCCACCAAGCTTGGCTTCTGGTGGAGACTGGGCACCAGCCAGGCACCTGCTGCTCAGTTAAAGAATCCTGATAGTCTCTGGGATTACACAAGAGTAGAGATGAGGGGTGAATGTGTTTGTCCTCCAGTCTGCCTCAAGGTTATTCTCAGCTGACACCAAAGCTGGGGTAGGGTCAGGTGCACTGAGATGAGGGGGTGGATGAGTGGATATCAGACACTTTCCATGCCTGTATAAGACGATCGAGAAGCTACTGACTGGTCCACCACAGCTCCCTGAGACTGAGAGGGCCGGGGCTCCAGGCTGTGGGCATCTGTCCCAGCAGGGTTCCAAGCCCCATCTCCCCATCCCTCTCCCTTATGTTAGAGTCCTC
This sequence comes from Ovis canadensis, assembly GCF_042477335.2. Taxonomy (NCBI): domain Eukaryota; kingdom Metazoa; phylum Chordata; class Mammalia; order Artiodactyla; family Bovidae; genus Ovis; species Ovis canadensis. The sequence goes on along the minus strand of NC_091255.1, from coordinate 64,257,593 downwards.
AGCCCAGAAAGCCCAGTCCCGGGCTGGGGCCGGCCAGAGGGTTGGGTGCCTCCTTGATTCCCCTTGTACCGGCCAGTTTCTCCCCGGGATGGACTGGTTACACTGGCCTCCCGAGGGGCAGAAACCTGGCCCTCCCTTCTCAAGAAGGGGGCAGTGCTAAGAGTCCTTAGCTCCATTCTGAGCCTTCTTCTGAAGGAGGGGAGAGCGGTGACGTGACCTACAAAGGTGGTCCCCGCTGGGGTCTCCCCTCCGGACTCGGTGCCTCTCCCTCCGGCCAAAGGAGCGGATCTTAAGGGTCTCCAGACCTGGGCAGCTTTCCTAAGTCCGGAACGCCCCTCCCGGCCGCTCAGTGGGGCCCGCTGTCCGGTGTCCCGCGAGCTGTAGGGGTGGCGAGAGAGCCGGGGACCCACCTGCCGCGTCGGCGCCGCGCCCGCGTGCCCGGAGGCCGCTCGGCCGACATCGTGCGCGCGCCCCGCGTCCACGGCGCTGCAGGCTAGGCCGCCGGCGCCTCGCCGCCGCTGAGGTCATTTCCTAGCGCAGGGGCGGGGCGGGGCCTCGGGCGGCGGGGCGGGGCCTCGGGCGGCGGGGCGGGGCCTCGGGCGGCGGGGCGGGGCCTCGGGCGGCGGGGCGGGGCCTCGGGCGGCGGGGCGGGGCCTCGGGCGGCGGGGCGGGGCCTCGGGCGGCGGGGCGGGGCCTCGGGCGGCGGGGCGGGGCCTGGGTGGGACCGCGCACGAGTGCCCCCTGCCGGAGCCCCGACGCCGCTGCCCGCGCCAGCTCAGAGGTTCCCGGCGTGCGACGGCGCAGGACGCCCGCGACCCCTGCCCCCACCGCCCCTTCCCTCTCCTCACCTCGTTCTCCCCGGGCCTGCCCGAGACCACGCCGGCTCGCGGGCGCTGGGTCGGACCTGCTCCTCGGCCTGCGCGAAGCCCTCGGTCTTGAGCAGTGGCACCCACCGCGCCCCGCCCCACGCCGGGGCTGAGGTTAAAACGGGGTCAGGAGCCGGGCCGGGCCAGCGGCGTAGGAGGGGCCTGCGGGGGGCGCGGTCCGCAGCCGGGCTACAGGCGCGGGCAGCAAGGTGGGAGGGCAGAGCAGTCGGCGGGAGGGGCCGGACCTCACAGAGGGTAGGCCCTGGCTCCCCGCCCGCCGCCCCCATACGAGGTAGAGAAGGCGAGGAAGCTCTCAGGGCTAGATCGAGTTCCACGAAGCCCCCCCCACCCCCACCCCACTCCAAGTACAAACGATATTGGTAAAATAAATTGACAATCAATGAACCAGCTCAAGAGAAAGGGGTTTGTTTGCCAACTTTTGATGCCCTGGGAGTTGGGAGTGACCCTGACGTTGAGCTTCCCCGGGGGCTCAGAAGGCAAAGAATCTGCCTGCAATGCAAGAGACCCAGGTTCAGTCCCTGGGTGGGGAAAGATCCCCTGGAGAAGGAAAAGGCAGCCCACTCCAGTATTCTGGCCTGGAGAATCCCATGGACAGAGCAGCCTGGCGGGCTACAGTCCGCTGGGTCACAGAGAGTCAGACATGACTGAGTAAACACATCCACATCCTGACTGATGGATGAGCAAGCGCCTGGCTCAGTTGTCTTGGTCTGGGCTTGGGGAGAGGTGTGGGCTCAGCAGCCCAGACAGAGCCAGGTCAGAGGTCAACCCTGCGCCGCAGGAAGGCATACAGGAGAGGCTGGGAAAGAACTGCCTTTTCCTGTAGCTTGGACAAGAAAGATGTGTTGATGGTGATTTCTGTATCCAGGGCTCGCTTCTCCCGCTCACAGAGCAGCCAAAGTGGTCTCCAGAAAATGGATCGAGGAAGAGAACCTCAGCTGCTGAGAAAGAAAACCAAAGAGCAGAGAGCTGAAGAGAATAAAGTTTACTTCCATGGATATCAAAAAAATACATTCGGACAGCGGCCCCCTTGGGCAGCCACAAGCCTTGATTGCCAGACACCCTCTAGCCACACGTGGACCTTCATAATCAGCAACCAAGGGCAGGGAGGTTCCAGGATTCCAGACCAGAGAGGTCACGGTAATGGTGAGAAGGGGCCCAGGACCCCGGGAGAGCCATGACGCCCACCCATGGCTGCTCCTCGTTGCCATCTTCCTCGGCTGTCAGTGCAAGGGCTGGAGCTAGAGCCGAGATGAGGTCAGGGGAGCAGTCTTGTGCGGGGCTCCCCCTGCACAGCCAGCCTCTAGGGCCATGCTTCCCAGCAGGTGGTTTTTCTGTGATTCTCTTCTCCTTTCGTACCCCTGGCTGTGTCTAGACTGTGGGTTCCTGTACCTGGCAACTGCCGGGGCACCAGGTGTCCCCGCAGCAGGCAGCCTGCTCAACCCCTTCCTGCGGGGATTGTAGAGGATGCACCCAGCGCCATGCTGGACCCAGGAGCTCACAAGCAGGCAGCTGATGCCCCCTGGCCCAGCCTAAGCTCCCACCCACTCAGGAGGGCTAACCCAGTCTCCAGCGAGTGATCCTAGGAGACTGAGGCAGAGGGCTGCTGCCTTTACCCACACCCCCGCCCCGTCAGCATACCCCTAGTGCCGGTGGTGCTGCTGGGATCAGCTTTCCCTAGAGGCCCATGGGCTGGGACCAGTCCTGCCCAGGGAGAGAACAGCTTGAGCAGTGCCTTTATAGATACGGAGATCTGAGTATGGTGGAGTTTTTATATAAAGAGACCAATTCAGCTGGACTCTTCCCCTAGAACTAGAAGCAGAGCTGCCTGAGGGACACAACTGCAGAGCGAAGTAGAATGCAGGCAAGGCAGGGCTCCCTTCCTCCAGCTTTGGGAGGAGGGATGTGATTTGGAAGCGAAGGTGGAGGGGAAAGATTGCTTTCAGCTTTAACATCTATTAAATAGGTGGTGGGAGTAAGTGTGCGAACCCTGTACAGGGCCCAGTCCCAGCCTCACGCTCACCCTGCGGCCCCAGATTCAGGAGGGCTCTCTGGGCAGCCCAGCTCAGCAGGAGGGCAGCTGCTGCCCCCAGTGTCCGCCAGACAGAGGACGAACGCCCAGCTCCTCCTGATGGGCCTCCCGGTGCCCGTCCAGTGGAATCCTGACGGCTCTTCGTGCCTGAGACAGCTGGCCTGGAGGGAAGGACCAGGCAGCACCTCTCTGTGCAACAGGAGACCGTTGATCGAGTCTTCTTCCAGGAGGGGAAGACCGCAGGCCACCCTTTCTGCCCTGGAGGCTAGCTGTCTGCCTTGCTTATGTGATGGAAGAAGTTACAGAAGAGTTCATACCAGAAGAATACCAAGCCGGTGGAGAGGGCGGCCTTCAGCAGGCTGGGAGACAGGCCTTTGAAGCAGCCCTGTGGCCCCTCCTCTCGCAGCACCTGCCCAGCACAGTCCAGGAGGCCCTTGTAGCTTCGCACCTGGGGAGAGGAAGGGTACCCTGGTTGAGGAGAGAGGAGAGGGTGGACATGTGGATATGAGCTCTGTTCTGTCAACACAGGGCCTGGCACATTCAGGCTCCCAGCAGATAGCTACTGGAAGAAGGAATGAATGCCAAGAAGACGGAAGAAGTGAACCTCATTCTTTCTCTTCCAGCTGGGTTAATTCAGGCTTCACAGAGAAGGGGTGTGGAAATCAGCACCGGACAGAGCTCCTTCCTGCCCGGGAAGTTCCCACAGACCGAGGCTCTTAAGGACCCAGTGAGAGCTCTGGACCCTCTTCCCAGAGGTGCTCTGACTGTGTGCCCCATCACTCCCTGCCCTCCTTGGGCAGTAGATCTGAATCTGGTCCTTGTGGGCTCTGAGCCTGACCAGTGTCACCAGGCTGGCCACCTCCAGTTGACCACAGATGGCTGGCCGTGTCCCCAAGACACAGCTCGGCTCAAGCCTTGCTCAACCCCCAAAGCTCCAGGAACTCCCAAAGATGATGATCAAGAATCAAGTCCAAGCCACGTGGCCTGGTGTTCAGGGCCTTCCACCATTTGGCCTCAGCGTCCCTCTCTGATCTGCCTTTATCGCCCACTGGTCCGGCCATGCCTGCTCACACTACATCTCTGTTGGGAGCAGGGCCTCCCTCCTGTCCTGGTCTCTCACCACCTCTCCCTGTCCAAATTCAAACCATTTCTTCAAACCAAGTTGGTCAAACCAAGTTGGTCAAACCAAGTTGGTAATTGGAAAGAGGAGGTTATAAAACCTTTTGTGTACGACCCCATTTTTATTAAAATGTCCACGTGTTTTCTGCAAAGAAACAACGGCAGCGAGGATGGACCTGGGGGTGTTATGCTTAGTGAAATAAGTCAGAGAAAGACAAATGGTGCATGTTATCACTACAAATGGTGCATGTTATCACTAATGTGTGGAATCTAAAAAAATAAACTACTGGTGACTAGAGGGACGTGGGGAGGAGCAGGCGAGGGGTAGGGGATTAAGAGATACAAACAAACCACTATAAAATTAATTACGTGGGACCTCCCTGGAGGTGCAGTGGTTAAGACTCCACGCTTCCACTGCAAGCGGTGTGGGTTTGATCCCTGGTTGGGAAACAGATTCCACGTAGAGCCAAAAAATAAATAAATAAGCAACAAGGATATACTGCGCAGCACAGGGAAATGTCGCCATTATTTTATAAGTAAGTGGAATATAAACTATAAAAATGTTGAATCAGTATGTTATACACCTGAAACTAACATAGTATTGCAAATCGAGTATACTTCAGTAAGAGAAAGAGAGGGGGGAGAAGAAGGGAGACAGAGAAAGAGAAAGAGAGGAAGGAAGAGAGAGAACTACTACAGCTCAAGGTTCTGTGTGATCCTCTCGGGGTGGGTGGTGGTGGGTTTACCTGTGATTTTATCTTCCTTTTTGTCTAACATCTCTGAAGTTTTCTACAAAGAAACTATACTATAATTTGTAAACCCACTTCTTTCTCTCTGAGTAAGGCATGCACTCTTCCCTTCCTGACTCCCATTCCATGCCCTCTCACTCCTCTGCCGTCTGTCAGGCACGTTGTGCTGTGACATCTTCTTGCTGTGACATCCCAGGGTCCCAGGTTCCAGAGGGAGAAGCCCTGAAGTCACCCAGCCCTGCCTTCCACCCCCCACCGCCCCACCACCTACCACCTTGGCCTGTCACAAAATCAGCGCCCCACAAGGAGCAGATGAAAACCCAGTATGTAAAAATCGAAGCAGATTAAGGAATGACTATTAACATTACAAAATTACCTACAACAGGGCTTCTCTGATGGCAAACCCTTCAAGTGCATTTAAAATATAATTTAGTTGGTCAGATTTAATTCACCCCTATCCTGGGACATCTATAGCATAAAGCAAAGAACTCCATACACCAGTATGAGCCTGCTTCTCTGTGTTGATATCTTGGGGACCTTTCTGCTGCTGCTGCTGCTGCTGCTAAGTCGCTTCAGTCATGTCTGGCTCTGTGCAACCCCATAGACGGCAGCCCACCAGGCTCCCCCATCCCTGGGATTCTCTAGGCAAGAATACTGGAGTGGGTTGCCATTTCCTTCTCCAATGCATGAAAGTGAAAAGTCAAAGTGAAGTCGCTCAGTCGTGTCTGACTCTTTGCGACCCCATGGACTGCAGCCCACCAGGCTCCTCCGTCTATGGGATCTTCCAGGCAAGAGTACTGGAGTGGGGTGCCATTGCCTTCTCCGTGGGGACCTTTCTTATATGAGTAAACTCTTGGTCCCCAAATGAACTGAACGCTTTGTAAGAGCAGAGCCTGAGTGTGCCTTCTCCTGGGTCTCTGCATGGCGCCCAACACACGCAAGGCTTTGCTTGTGGCTTCCCGTGTGCTCAGGGGTCCCCGGTGTGAGATAAAATTCAGATTTCAGGGCAAGACAAGAGAAACCTAAACATAAAAATTCTTCTCCGCTCTTCGGCTGCCCTCTCCCTGCACCGTGCCTCACGTTATCTGTATTTTGCGTTGACCAGACTTTTCCCATCAGCAGGAACACCTGCCCAACCATAGACAACAACATTCTCCCAGCATCGACAAGGCAACTCCTTAAAGACAATGTTCCTTCTTGATCTCATAAGGGGTCACATGACCCACTATGATGGTGCTTAGATCCAGATTACGTAAACTGTCAATAATATTTGATGCACAGCCCTCTGTCTCAAACAAAACTTAATCTAAACTGTGTGTCAACATCCAGCTTTCTGAGATGCTCCTCCTGGGTTATAATCCTCAATTTTTCCAATTCTCTCTTAGATCACCTTTTTTTGTTAATCCAGAGCACTGCATGAATTTGCGTGTCACCCTTGCACAGGGGCCATGCTGATCTTCTCTGGATCATTCCAATTTTAGTGCATGTGCTCCCCAAGGCAAGCACTGATTAAATTTCCACGGACACCAGGGCCAGATGGTGGGTGAGAGGGCTGGGGAAGCCAACGATGCCTGATGGGCAGGCGCCGACCCTCGCACCTTCACACGCCCGGTGAGCAGCCAGGATCAGAGCTGTCTGCGGGGGGACGGCTCACCTGGCCAAAGGAGGCTCGGGCCTGCTCAAACCCTCCGACCTGCAGCCGTTTCTTAAAGAGGTCCAGCGGGTACGTGAGGGTCTTGCTGATGACGCCAGCTCCGCTGCCACAAAGCAGGTTTTTGAAGTTCCCTGGACCAGAGATGTGGGATGGAGGGGGGACAAAGGAGAGAAATGCAGTCTAGGGTAAACGTCAAGGTTATACCTTTTAATTCGGGGCCATAGGACAAAACCCTACAAGCATCCTCGATCTCAGAATTTAACCCGGAGCGAGAGAACCCGGGAATGCAGTCCCTTTCATCAAGGATGACGGTGGACTGCAGGTTGGACAGGCTGGTGGCAGAAGGGGTGTGAGCCTGGAACACGCATCGCCCCAGCGGGAGGCAATCGGGGCCTGCAGGCTCTGCCACGTGACCCGGGTCATGCTCGGGAGGGAACAGGATGCCCATGCCCCACCCCGGCTTCCCCAAATGAAAACCAAACCAAACACGTAAACAAAACCAGGCTGTCTGCAAGTTGGACCTTGGACAAAAATGAAAACCATGACTGGTGGCTGGAGATAACAGTGGCGAGAGCCGAGAGAAACAAAGTAATCTGTGAGTGAACGGATTTGTTTTGTTGGCTGCACTAGAGCAGGGGGTTCAGAGGTCTGCGGTGTCCTAGCTGCTGGGGGAAAGCCTTCCTTCCCACCTGACTCAGAAAGAGATGCTATGGCTGGGGAGTGGGGTGGTGGGGAAGCGAGACCCAGATCCCCTTTCCCGGGAGGATGGTCTCACCGTTTTTCTTGCCTTCGGCTGGCAAGGCCCACTCGTAGGCACGCTTCAAGGAGCTGTAGATGGAGAACTGGAACCCCGCGTAGGGGAAGATGGCGATCAAGGTGGGGTTCAGGCCTTTGTAGAAGACCAAGGGGCCTTCGGTCCTGTACATAGTTACCACGGCGTCTCGCAGGGTTTTATAGACCTGGACACCACACGTGCGATGATGAACAAGGCTATTTCAGTCCGAGAACCCAGCCCGCCAGGTATATTTCCCCAAGCCTAGAAACCAGCTACCAGGGGTGTTACTTCTCCTGCCAGGACGACAAAGAAAATGCTGGGCCAAAACTCCAAGGGTGGGATTGCCCAGCGGCTCCCATTCTGGCCATTTACACCACGGGCTTCCCAAGGAGTGCACAGAAATATGTGGGACTGTGAAAGGTGTGAAGTCCACCCTTGGATGATCCGTTTTATAATTTACAGTGTGTGTGCCTGCATGCTCAGTCTCATCTCACTCTTTTGTGACCCCGTGGATTATAGCCCGCCAGGCTCCTCTGCTCATGGGATTTTCCAGGCAAGAATACAGAAGTGGGTAGCCATTTCCTTCTCCAGGGGATCTTCCTAACCCAAGGATTGAAACCAAGCCTCCTGCATTGGCAGGCAGATTTTGTACCACTGAGCTACTGGGGAAATCCATGCATATACTTAACCCTTCTTAAACTGGCAACAGGCAATCTTTATGGTAGAGATCGAGGACAGTTTTAAGTATACTTCCATTCGACATATATCCTATATATTTCTTGCAGTGGTCCAGCAGGGCTAACTTTGCCTGCCTGTGGGTACCTACAGCAAGGCATGGCACTGACCAAGGGTGACTGATGGAAAAGTCTGCCCTGGGCAGGGAGGCCCTCTTCACACTTGCTCCCAGATGCTGGCAGCTATACTGAAGGCTTCTGCCCTCGGAACTTGCACGAAAGGGTTGGGAAGGCCCTTTGGTGTTTGTTGTCTTTCCCACCAGGTTCTGTGTCTCCTCAGGAGGCTGTTAGCACCTTGTCTGGCGCTGAGAGCAGTCACAGTTTCGGGGACAGACTGAAGGGCCTGAAGACCCCCACTCCCCTCCCGCAGCTTTGTTCCCTCTAAGGAAAAGGGCCCCCACCCTGTCACACACCCCCAATCCCTTGGGCACCCCTTTTCTGACCTGGCCACTCACCCTGGGCTCACCCTGAGCTGCAAAGCGGGTGCGCAGCACATCCACGGGATGCACGGCGAGGGTGGCCACGCAGGCAGACAGGCCGCCGCACAAAAAGTGCACGGAGAAGTCGCGGGCATCGCGCACGCTGGCCCTGTGCACCAGCTCGGTCAGCACTTCAAACGACAAAAACTGCAAGGGTGCGTGACAGAGTCATGGATAAACAGCCCCGGACGCTTCCCCTCCACCCCGTGACCGGGAGATGCTCTCCTTGAGCAGGGACAGAATTCAATAAACACGAAACCTGTGCCCTTTCACTCTGAGCAGAGCCAAACACCCAAGGGCTAAAGAAACATGCGAGGGAGTTTTTATATCAAAAAATTCTACGCAGAAACTAGACTATGAGTTGTCTAAAGTAACGGACAACAGTTCACGATTTTAGAATTATCTCTGACATCCTTTAGCAGCTAAGAATGGGAGGGTATTTTTTAAGTGGATGAACAATGAATTGTATATTCAGCTCCTGGCATCATTCTATCTTCTTGGATGCAAGTTAAAATAAACAAGCAAATAAGGAAGCAAAAAAGAAAGAAAGAAAATTCTACTCAGGAATTCCCTGGAGGTCCAGTGGTTAGGACTCAGTGCTCTAGCTGTCATGGCCCTGGGTTCAATCCCTGGTTGGGAGCCTAGGATCCTGCAAGCCACAGAATGAGGCCAAAAAAAGAAGAAAAAAGAAAGGAAAGAAAATTCTATTCATCCCTTAGTTTCCTGACGACTGAGAAAAGATGGCCATCGTCTGATTCTAGGCTGGGCACCCTTTCAGAGCAGCAAGCCATGGCCCTGAGACTGAAATTCCATTGGGAGAATTCCATACATTCCATATTCCACGGTGGAAGCCCCCCTTGGGCTCAGATCCTTCTCCATCCAACTCACGGAAGCTCGGAGTGCTGAGAGCACATGTCGCTGCATGAACCCACCAGCATGCAGCGTCCGTGCGCTGGCTCAGGGCTAGAGCTGCAGTGCATGTGACCTGAGCGACCCCTGTGATGTCACAGGAAGAGCAGGCAGGGCAGCTCTGTTGCTGGCCGCCCGGCTGGAGTCCTGGCTCGGCCACTTTCCACCTAGCGACTTTGGCTGGGCTAATTACTTAGGCTCTCTTTTACATCTTCTCATCCGTAAAATGGGGGTGACAACAGAGCCTTTGAAGGACTGCTGTGAGATAGTGGATATGACATGCTTTTCCAGGCCCCCAATTAGCATGGTGCAGGGTTGGCTATTTCATCACCACCTCTGTACAACTACAGACTACAAGTTGAGGGGTGAACTGGCACTCAGCTGAACAAATGCGTAACAGACAAGAAGCCTGGACCCTAACCCTAGCCTCACCACCTATGGGCTGTGTGGCCTTAGGCAGCTTGCTCAACCTCTCTGTGAGCCACGAAATGCCTGCTGCACCTTCCTCACGGTGCTGCTGGGAAGTTCAGAGGAAGCACAGACATGAAAATGCTACTTTAAAAAAGAAAAGTGTTTGTACTGCCATCTGCCAAGCCCTTCTGGGCCTGGCATCAAGACAGTCTCCTGGATGCAATGCCTCATGTTCTGTGGGTGCCAAGTCCCCAGGCTTGGGCGACGTGGGGAAGGGGACGCTTCTGGTCTATGTCTTCCATTTGCCAGGTAGCTCCCCCACCAAGGCGAGTGGGAAGTGTGTGACTACCTCCTGTTGCCTTACCCCAGGCAGCCCGGGTGCCCACCCTACCACCGCCAGTTCCCCCATTGTGCAACGTGACCCCAGGGGCCTGGCCGCTTCCCCTGCCACCTACTTGGACAGCTCCATAGCCTATGGAGAGAAGCTGGGCTGGGATGTGCCCTTTCCAGAACGCTGTTGGGCCCTCCTCTTGCAAAATCTGTCTCCCGGCCTGCAGGATTCCGTGGTATTTTGCATTGGGGTCACTGCGAGACAGGCGCTCAATCTGAAGCTAGGTATCAAAATGGAAATGGTCAGGATGATGCGGGTGGGCAGGGGTAGGCAGGAGGAATTTCAGAGATGGCAATAAAGAGCTTCTCCTTCACAAAACTCCAAGCCCCAAGAGCTGCTCTGGCAAAAGAGAGTGAATTGGTCCTCCAGCCCATTACACGGATAACAGAGGTACCTGGAAGCGGATTTTGATGACATCCAAGGGGCTGATCAACACCCGAGTGACAAGTCCGGACACAGACCCAGCCACGGCCACCTCAAGATTGGAGATATTCCTGTCGTCTGCTTTGGGGTCATAGCCCACCATCCCTGCCTCTGGCCCATACAACGTCCATCAGCTTCAAGCTAAACAGGAGAGACAAAGAGTAAACACTATAGCAAGTGCTTAGGGTCCCTGCTCACACTCCCCAGAGCAGCCCTCCTGAAACAACCCCCCAGAGCAGAGCCCACATCCTCTCCTTATCCTGCTTTATTCTTCTCTGGAGCATTTATATACTGAACATTGATTCTATACACCTGTTTCTTGTCTCTCCTCCCCACTAGAATTCGAGCCACTCTTTTGCAAAAGAAAAACAGCAAGATATACATGCACTCAATTGGTAAAGAATCCACCTGCGATGCAGAAGATCTGAGTTCGATCCCTGGGTTGGGAAGATCCCCTGGAGAAGGGAATGGCTACCCACTCCAGTACTCTGGCCTGGAGAATTCCATGGACTGTATAGTCCATGGGGTCACAAAGAGCCCAACATGACTGAGCGACTTTCACTGTACCAACGCATAAATAGGGGGAAAGTATGCAAGGACACACACACCCTGACAGGTTGGTGAGGTTACCTCTGCGGGGAGTGTCGGCAAGGGAAGAGGGAGGATAGGTCTCCCATTTTTTATATGGACTAAATTCATTATGCCCCACCCCCCCGCCTCCCAACCCCCAGCTAAAACGAAATATAAAATGATTTCCAAAGAGACTTCTGGGCTTCCCTGGTGGCTCACTGGTAAAGAATCTGCCTGCCAGTGCACAAGACATGGGTTCGATCCCTGATCCAGGAAGATCCCATGTGCCGAGGAACAGCTAGGCTGGCGTACCACAACTTCTGAGTCTGTGCTCTAGAGCCTGGGAGCTGCAACTCCTGAGCTGACAGGCCGCAATGACTGAAGCCCCTCGCCCTAGAGCCCGCGCTCCACAAGAGAAGCCACCGCAGTGAGAAGCCCACACCCGGCAATGAAGAGCAGGCCCTGGTCACTGCAAGCAGAGAAAGCCCACGTGCAGCGATAAAGACCCAGCACAGCCAAAAATTAAGTATATAAAATAAAAAATTATTTTAAAAAGAGAGAGACACTTCAGAATTAACCTAGTTCTTGAATACCTGGTGGCAAGGCTGGTAAGGAGTCCGCCTGCAAAGCGGGAGACCTGGGTTTCATCCCTGGGTTGGGGAGATCGCCTAGAGAAGGGAAAGGCTGCCAACTCTGAGCGACTCGCTTTCGCTTTTGAATATTTTTAGGAACAGGAGAATCAGGGTGCACACAGTGACCCCCTTCACCCCGCTATTGTCTCTTTTTCTCCTTTCATCCTCCCAAGTCCTTACTTTTCTGAAACTTCCAAAACAGCACTCCAATCCATCCGTAAAATTAACAAGGCACATCCATGGGGCTTGACTGGCAACATATTGTAAAATAATATCTTATTCAAGGTCTAATGGGGGACTTCCCTGGCAGTCCAGTGGTTAGGACTAGGCACTTCCACGGCTGGGGCCCAGGTCTGATCCCTGATTGGGAACTAAGATCCTGCAAGCCTTGCAGCGTGGCAGAAAAAAAAATACTAATGGTATGAAACTTCCCACCCCCTGCCAGGAATGTGCCTGCCCCTTGGTAACTTTCCCCCAGACCCTCAAAGGAGACCTAGGTTTTTCCATCAAGTTCTCTTTGATGTTAACTCAAGCTGCGACTCCCAGGGCACCTGTGAGGAGCTGTTTAAATGTGAAGCAGATGAATGAGAGGCACGGTCTCTCCACAGGTTACCCAGAGACTGCTCGGGTCACACAGAACAGCGTCAGTTCCCTGCTGTCAGGGAGGGAAGGTGGCATTTCTATAAGCAAGTAGCTCTACATAGCTGGTCATAATCTTAAACCTCAGATCAAGAAGCCTGAGTTCAAATTTCTGATTCGCTCATGTACCGTGGGCAGGTTTATTTATCCTAGGCTGTTTTTCTTCTGGAAAATGGGAATGACAGTGGTCCCGCCTAACGAGATTCCTGGGAGGATCATGCAAGATACTATATATGATAAGCTCTGTCAAAAAGGTAAAAGTCTTATACACGTGAAGGGGCTTGCTGAATACAATTCATGAGTGGCCTTACTTTTTCCGCTTGCTCAGAATTTTCTTCTTGTACCAAAAAGTCTTGATATTTATCTAGAGACAAAATGAACACGAAACACGATTATAAGCATGATATAATAAAGTATCAGAAGGTGGGCGGGGTGCCTTGGAGTGAACAAGGGCAGGTGTTGGGGGGGTGGGGGTGTGCGTGTCCGCTTTCGCCACCCCAGGCGGGAGACCCTGGGGTTCAGATATGCAGGAGCCCCGCGGTAAGTGCGTGCGCCCCTGAGCCCACGTGCTCAGCCGAGGGTCTCTACAGATGTCCCCGCGTATGGATACCGGTGTCCATATGTGCTCCAGGGCGTGTGTTTGTACCCCGGTCCAAAAAAACGCCCGCGAGGCGTGAACCCGCGTGTACAGACAGGTGCCCCGGGTGTGTCCAGGGTTTCCCTTCCTGCGTCCCTGAAGACGCTTCTCAGGTCAGACACCTCACGTGTGGGCACGGCCCCCGCCCCCGCGTGAGTACCTGCGCCTGTGGTCGCCCCCAGGGAATGAGGGTGCAGGTCTCCGAGCGGACAGCGAGAGGGCGGAGGCAGAGGTCACTCACCGGGATGAGAGGGCTCGGCTCCTGTCGCTCGCCTCTCCCTCCTCACGCAGTCTAACAGTAAAACTTAACTGAGCTTGGCGGTAACTGACGGGCTTCCGGGCCAATCACAGCACAGCTTCCGACAGACGCTAAACCAATGGTTGTACTGGCGCCCCCCCCCATCAACGCCTATTGCAAGGGGTTGCTGGGTAGTGTAGTCCTCTGCGACCAAGGCCGGCCCCTGCGAGGCGCAGAGCCTACTGGGAGATGTAGGCCCTGGGCGCGCGCGTGCGCAAACGTCTCCCTCGCGTTCGAGGGAGGCGGGTCCAGAAGCCCGGCTGCGCCCGAAGAGGTTGCCGCGCCGAGTGGGGCGTGTGCCTCGGGTCATACTGCTGGCGGGCGGAAGTTTAGGGCGCGACGGACTTGACCGGCATTCGTCAAAACTTTCTTAGTTCCAGTACCCGGATACTCTAAACTTGGAAAAGATGGCGGGAAGTTTAGCAAAAGCTTGGGGAAGAGAACAGATGAGTTTTTAAGACCGGGACGAGGACGGCAAAAATACAGAGATTTTGTTTTCCCCCTAGGGTTTATTATGCGTGAAAGGGTTAGTCGCCCAGCTCATTATGAAAATGATATAAAAATATATAGACACAGACAATGTAGAAATGGACGGGGGAAATGACTCACCCTACCACTCTCGCCCAAGAAGCATCAGCATTTTGCAGGATAGTCTTTCTTCCCGATTTTCAAACGGTGTTTTTCACATTAGCGCAATAATTTTGATGCACAGTTAAAAAACATTTTTATTGCACAATGTAAAACTGTTGGCGGGGATCTTCCCTGGAAGCCCAGTGGTTAAGACTCCACACGCTTCCAGTGCAAGGGGCATGCGTAAACTAAGATCTGGCACCTGGAGAGGCAAGCAAGCAAGCAAATAAATCCATACGTATACAAAAGTAGAGCGAACAGCCCAATGAACCATCATAGAGTAATTACTCAACTTCAACAATTAACCAACTCCTGGTCAGTCTCCTTTTCCTCTATATCTGCACCTAAGTGTTGCCGTTACTGAGTCTAATAATTAATTGATTCCCTAATACCTTCCAAAGGTTATTGGTCAATGAGTTTATTATCATTATGAATACATATTTTATATCTATAATTATGAACACATAGATTTGTGTCTCTCAGTCCGAACACTTTATTACTGTTTGTCCTTTTTCAATCCACTGTGATTTCCATCCACAGTAATTATTATCCTAATTTATACTCCTATTTTCCCATCGTTGGCCAGTGGGTGCCTATATAAGTTGGAACCTGAATCTTTTTGACACACCCACTAGTTTCCTTGTTTTCTGGCATGACAAAGCGTTCTAGGCTCCTCACAATTTTCTGCACAGCTTTACTGAGGTGTAACAGACATACAGTTGGCACGTTTCCAAAGTGAACAATTTTATGTTTTGACCTGTGGTGTATATTACCATGACAGAGTGAACCTACATCCATCGCCTTAAACGATTCCTCGTGCCTCTTCACGATCCCTCCCCCTCGCCCTCTCTTCTCCCTTCCCAAGCAATCTCTGATCTGCTGTTAGTTTGCATTTTATAGACTTCCATATAAATGGAATTATACATGACATGATGTTCTTTTTCTCTGGCTCCTTTCCTTCAATATAATTATCTAGAGATTCATCCATCTGTATGTATTATTTTTTAATATTATTGTTTTTAAAGAAATATTTATTTTTGGCTGTGCTGGGTCGTTGTTGCTGCGCGAGGGCTTTCCCTAGCTGCGGCAAGCGATGGCCACTCTCTAGCTGTAGCTTGGACTTCTCGTTGCAGTGGCTTCTCTTGAGGAGCACCAGCTCTAAAGTGTGGGGGCTCCAGCAGTTGCTACATGTGAGCTCAGTAGTTGTTTTCACGGGCTTAGCTGCCTTGCAGTAAGTGGGATTTTCTGGGACCAGGGATGGAACCAGTGTCCCCTGCATTGTAAGGTGGAGTCAATCACTGTATCAGTAGGGAAGCTGTGTGTGTTATTAATTGATCCCCTTGTATTGCTGAGTCGTATTCTATTGTATGGGTATACAAGAATTTTTTTTTATCCATTCACCTTTTGATGGACAATTGCGTTGCTTCCAGTTTTTAGCTTTTACAAATGAAGCCCTATTGATAGGGACAGAGTAGGAGAATGAAATAGTTTCTAAATCCTGCTAGGGGATAAAAGACAGACAGGGAATTTTAAGGGAATTTGGGAGACTGTTGTAAGCTAATAACTACTCAGGAAAAGAATCAAGTAACCTAGCAAAAAAGAAATGCAAGTAGGCAAAGAGATTGTCTGAGGAAGCTTTACAAATAGTTGAGAAAAGAAGTGAAAGGCAAGGGAGAAAGGGAAAGATATACTTAACTGAGTGCAGAGTTCCAGAGAATAGCAAGGAGCAATAAGAAGGCCTTCTTAAATGAACAACGCAAAGAAATAGAGGAAAACAATAGAATAGTAAAGGTTAGAGATGTTTTCAAGAAAATTCGAGATATCAAGGGAACATTTCATGCAAAGATGGGCACAATAAAGGACAGAACTGGTAACGACCTAACCGAAGCAGAAGAGATTAAGAAGAGGTGGCAAGAATATGTGAAGAATTATACAAAAAAAGATCTTAATCACCCAGATAACCACAATGATGTGGTCACTCACCTAGAGCCAGACATCCTGGAGTGTGAAGTCAAG
This sequence comes from Ovis canadensis, assembly GCF_042477335.2. Lineage (NCBI taxonomy): Eukaryota > Metazoa > Chordata > Mammalia > Artiodactyla > Bovidae > Ovis > Ovis canadensis. The sequence goes on along the minus strand of NC_091255.1, from coordinate 64,241,611 downwards.
TGGGCCTTAGGAAGCATCATTACGAACAAAGCTAGTAGAGGTGATGGAATTCCAGCTGAGCTACTTCAAATCTTAAATGATGCTGTTAAAGTGCTGCACTCAATATGCCAGCAAATTTGGAAAACACAGCAGTGGCTACAGGACTGGAAAAGTTCAGTTTTCATTCCAGTCCCAAAGAAGGGCAACGCCAAAGAATGCTCAAACTTCTGTACAGTTGCCCTCATTTCACTTGCTAGCAAGTTCAGTTCAGTTCAGTCACTCAGTCGTGTCTGACTCTTTGCAACCCCATGAATCACAGCACGCCAGGCCTCCCTGTCCATCACCATATCCCAGAGTTCACTCAGATTCACGTCCATCGAGTCAGTGATGCCATCCAGCCATCTCATCCTCGGTCGTTCCCTTCTCCTCCTGCCCCTAATCCCTCCCAGCATCAGAGTCTTTTCCAATGAGTCAACTCTTCTCATGAGGTGGCCATAGTACTGGAGTTTTAGCTTTAGCATCATTCCTTCCAAAGAAATCCCAGGGTTGATCTCCTTCAGAATGGACTGGTTGGATCTCCTTGCAGTCCAAGAGACTTCGAGAGTCTTCTCCAACACCACAGCTCAAAAGCATCAATTCTTCGGCGCTCAGCCTTCTTCACAGTCCAACTCTCACATCCATATATGACCACTGGAAAAACCATAGCCTTGACTAGATGGACCTTAGTCGGCAAAGTAATGTCTCTGCTTTTGAATGTGCTATCTAGGTTGGTCATAACTTTTCTTCCAAGGAGTAAGCGTCTTTTAATTTCATGGCTGCAATCACCATCTGCAGTGATTTTGGAGCCCCCCCCAAAATAAAGTCTTGACACTGTTTCCACTGTTTCCCCATCTATTTCCCATGAAGTGGTGAGACCAGATGCCATGATCTTCGTTTTCTGAATGTTGAGCTTTAAGCCAACTTTTTCACTCTCGTCTTTTCCTGTCATCAAGAGGCTTTTTAGTTCCTCTTCACTTTCTGCCATAAGGGTGGTGTCATCTGCATATCTGAGGTTATTGATATTTCTCCCGGCAGTCTTGATTCCAGCTTGTGCTTCTTCCAGTCCAGCGTTTCTCATAGTGTACTCTGCATATAAGTTAAATATGCTCAAAATCCTTTAAGCTAGACTTCAGCAGTAGGCGAACTGAGAACCACAAGCTGGGCTTAGAAAAGGCAGAAGAATCAGGGATCAAATTGCCAACATTCATTGGATTATAGAGAAAGCAAGGGAACTCCAGAATATCTACTTCTGCTTCCCTGACTACGCTAAAGTCTTTGACTGTGTGGATCACAACAAACTGCGGAAAATTCTTAAAGAAGTGGGAATACCAGACCACTTTACCTACCTCCTGAGAAATTTGTATGCAGGTGAAGAAGCATCAGTTAGAACCAGAAATGGAACAATGGATTGTTGAAAATTGGGAAGGGAGTATGTCAAGGTTGTATATTGTCACATTGCTTATTTAACTTATATGCAGAGTATATCATGCAAAATGCAGGGCTCAGTGAATCACAAACTGGAATCAAGATTTCCAGGTGAAATATCAACCACCTCAGATAAGCAAATGATACCACTCTAATGGCAGAAATTGAAGAGGAACTAAATAGTCTCTGAATAAGGGTGAAAAAGTTGGCTTACAACTCAACATTCAGAAAACTAAGATCATAGCATCTGATCCCATCACTTCATGGCAAATAGAAGGGGAAAAAGTAGAAGGAGTGACATATTTTATTTCCTTGAGCTCCAAAATCACAGCCATGATATTAGAAGATGTTTGCTCCTTGGAAGGAAAGTCAGGACAAAGTTAGACATCATATTAAAAAACAGAGATACAACTTTGCCAACAAAGATCCGTATAGTCAAAGCTATGGTTTTTCCAGTAGTCATGTATGGATGTGAGAGTTGGACCATAAAGAAGGCCAAGCACCAAAGAATTAATGCTTTCAAATTGTGGTGCTAGAGAAGACCTTTGAGATTCCCTTGGATTGCAAGGAGATCAAACCAGTCAATCCTAAAGGAAATCAACCCTGAATGTTCATTGGAAGAACTGATGCTGAAGCTCCAATACTTTGGTCACCTGATGCGAAGAGCTGACTCATTGGAAAAGACACTCATGCTGGGAAAGACTGAGGACAAGAGAAGGACAGCAGAGGATGAGATGGTTGGATGGCATCACCGACTCAAAGGACGTGAATCTGAGCAAACTCTGGGAGATAGTGAAGGACAGAGGAGCATGGCGTGCTCTAGGGTCATGGGGTCACAAAGAATCAGACATGACTTAGCAACTAAACAACAACAAACCTAGCAACAATCTACTCTGCCTTGAAGGAAGACCAGGCACACTGAAGCCCCAGACACACTCAAGCCACAAAGTCCTGATAGTTAAAACACAACACATTCGGGACTTCCCTTGTGGTCCAGTGGCTGGGACTCCACGCTCCCGGTGCAGGGGGCCCAGGTTTGACCCCTGGTCAGGGATCTAGATCCTGCATGCCACAACTAAGAGTTTGCATGTGGTAACTAAAGAGCTGGCACGCCTCAAGGAAAATTGCAGATCCAAGTGCAGCAACTAAGACCTGGTGCAGCCATGTAAATAAATTTTAAAAAAACCCACAAACACATAAAGCAGTAGGTGCGGGGTCTACGTCTTGTTTCATGGGAGTAGTCCTTGAAGAGTAGCACTTCGGCAGGCAGCCAAGACAGGGATAGAGGTGAAAGGGGAAAGAAGACGTTATACCAACACCTGACATGATATTTTAGTACGTTATTGTGTGTGTGCTCAGTCGCTAAGTCATAGCCCACCCTTTGCAACCCCATGGACCAAAATTTTGGTAATAGGCATATGATTTCAACAGTGCCATGGCAGTCCTTATTAGACCATATAGGGTTAAAGGAGGAACTAATGATGGAGGTCTTGACGTCTGCCCCAAAATGAGGAAGAAGTTAGTCTTCTCTCCTCCCCACATTTTCTTTGATTATACAAACGTATCTGAGTGTATTCTGGGGGCTGTGCTCCCCTGCCTGCCTGCTTGTCGCTGTCACAAGCCTATGCTAATAAACTCCCTCATCGCCTGCCACTTCACCTCTTAGCTCTCATTGGATTCATTCTGCACTGAGACAGAATTCTAACTTCAGGAAGTCCTCAGACCAGGTGTGCAGTTTCAATTAAAAGACAGAGCGTTCAAGTCTCCTCCTTGGTCAAGGATTGTGGATTCAAGTCCCAATCTGAGGTGTGACTGGGTCCCACCTGAAGGAGTGTGGTTTAACTATGCGTATTCGTATATCTCTGTGTAAGGACAGCTGTGTTAATTTCTCTTGGGTACAGACCTAGGAGTGGAATGTCTAGACCATATGGTCAATGTGTATTTAACCTTTCGAGATACTGCCAAACTATTTCCCAAAGTGGTTGTGTATTTTACTTTCCCCTGGCAGTATGACCATCCTAGTTCCTCCGCATCCTTGGTAAGGTTACTTTTAAGAAATTTAACCATTTTCCTAAACACAGAGCAGTGTCTCATCATTTTTCTTTAGTCTTTTGGCCACACCCCCAAGGCATGTAGGATCTTAGTTCCATTTGCCCTGTCAAAGCAACGTGTGCTGAGTAACTCAGCATGCACACACCTCCTTCATTTGGATATTTAATTATTCCAACACCTGGAACACTGGTTTTTGTTGAAAAGTCTATTTTCTTCCCCCCACTGAATTGCCTTTTGCACCTTTGCTGGAAATGAGTTGACCATAGAGACACAAACTTTTTACTTCCGCTTTTTTCCTTTCAATGTAAGTGCTACAGGCATTGTCCTCATGGGAATAAAATATTAAGGTGGCCCACAGTAGGCAGAGCCTGGTACAGAAATGTGACTTCCTGTTCTTGAAAATGTCCCCCACTGTGTCCTCAGGGTCACCTTTATCATCAGTCACTTTCTCGGTCTCCTTGCTTAGAGAGCGCTTTATTTCCCCCGTGAAAGCCCTGCCTGTGTTAAATCTGTATTTTCCAGCAGTTTTGTGGACTGACCACTAACTTCTCTCCAGATAAGCTCGTTGGCTATTGAGATCTTCGGTTCTACTTTGTTCTTCTGGATTAGAACAAGCCCACATTAAAAAAAAAAAAAAAACACTTTTGTTTTCCAATTACTTATCTTTGGCTGTGCTGGGTCTTCATTCCTGTGTGCGGGCTTTCTCTAGTGGCCGTGGGCAGGAGGCTGCTCTCTAGTTTCCAGCTGCAGTGTGCTGGTTTCTCTTGTGGCTTGCAGGCTCTAGGGTGTGGTTTTCAGTAGTCGGAATGCACAGGCATGTGGGATCCTCCTAGACCAGGGATGGAACCTGTGTTTCCCGCATTGGTAGGTGAATTCTTAACCACTTAACCACCAGGGAAGTCCCAAGCCCACATTTTAGAATAAGTTTCCCAGTGGTCATTCAACAGATAAGCCAGCAGGACTTTTGTAGAGTGCAGACTAATTGTAGAGTGAGTTAGATTGAGGGAACCACAGAGCCTCAGAACTAAAAAGACTCAGAGCCAGGGCCCGGGGGCCGGAGGGACTGGGTGATTCACCCAAGGTCCCCCAAGGTCAGATGGCAAGTTGGTGGCCAAGCTGAGGTGAGATTAATGGCAGGTGCCCGTTTTTCGGGCTTACACCCTGGTTCTAGTTTTTGCATATTGGAAATCTTGTCATTTCATTTTAAGTTTAAATATACCAAGTAAATCAAATCATGTGAAAAGAGAAACCGGAAAATAATGGTTCCCATCAGCTTAGGGAAGTGAATCCTCCTGTGACTTCATCATCACTTACCCAAAGTAGACTATTAAAAGTTCCTTTGGACTTCCCCTGCCTCCTCGGAGGGAGTAAACACCTCCTTGACCTTGACCAAATAGAGCTGGTATTTATCAACTGTCTAGATCACTGTCAGTGAAGATTAAGAGGTTGGGAACTTCCCTGGTGGTGCAGGGGTTAAGAGTCCGCCCGCCCATGCCAGGGGGCATAGGTTCAATCCTTGGGCCAGGAAGATTCCACATGCTGCGGGCAACTAAGCCCGTGCGCCACAACTACTGAGCCTGCGTTCTTAAGCCTGGGATCCGCCACTGCTGAAACCTGCGGGCGCCAGAGCCCGCGCTCTGCAGCAGGAGACGCCACCGCAATGAGAGGCCTGCGTACCGCAACGGAAGAGTAGCTCCCACTCACTGCGACGAGAGAAAGCCCCTACAGCAACGAAGACCCAGCGAGGCCATACACAGACAAATAATGTTTAAAAGATTCATCTCTTATTTCAGGAAAAAAAAAAAAAAGATGAAGGGCTTGGACAACAGGGTGTTCCAAGCCTTGCTGCCTCTGCTGTCTGTCCACAGGTCTAAAATCATCTGCATTTTAAATAAGCGTTTCAAGTGTTCTTCACTTCAGCTGACACAAGCATCATCTGGGATGCTTAATAAAAATGCAGATTACCCTCTCCTTCAGGACATTTTGGGCTTCCCTGGTGGCTCAGCTGGTAAAGAATCCGCCTGCAATGTGGGAGACCAGGGTTCAAGCCCTGGGTTGGAAAGATTCCCCTGGAGAAGGGAAAGGCTCCCCACCCCAGTATTCTGGCCTGGAGAATTCCATGGACCATATACGGGGTTGAAAAGAGTCGGACACGACTGAGCAACCTTCACTTCGGGACATTCGTCCTAATCAAGCAGATCTGCCACGTGGTCTGAGCATTTTGATTGGTGGCCCTCATTTGGAGAGAGACTGACTTGGGGATCTACTTCTTAGTTGATCATCCTAAGTAGCCCTTGTTTCTTCCTCCTTTCTGACGACTCAGAATGAGAGGAAGGGACTCTCACCCATCATTTATTTTCCCCCAGTACATATTTTTTGAGGGTCTACATGGCCAGAGCAGAGGATATAGCAATGAACAAGTCAGAATTTCTTCCTTCTTGGAGCTGACTTTTTCACTTAGTGATACATATCCAAGGTTCTCCCATATCTTGACAGCTCTTTTCCTGTTAGAGCTGAGTAACAGTTCACTGGATGTCTGGATGTATCACACAGCTTGTTTATCCATTCATCTGTAGAAGGATATCTTGGCTGCTCCCATGTTTTAGCAGTTATCAATAAAGCTGCTATAATGAAGCGTGGGTAGGTTTTTATGTGGACATGCGTTTCCATTACCTGTTTACTTATGTACTTATTTTTCAAGCTGTAAGTTTGAAAAATCAACTGTTGGAAGATTCTGGGAGATGTTCTGACAGGCTGCAGAGGCCAAAGATAGAGACGACACTAATCCAGTTCCCTTTTTCATCCTTTCAGATTCACTCAGCAAATGATTAAAACACCAGTAAACGAACCAGGAGGAAAAAAAAAAAAAAAAAGAGGAGTCACTGTCCAGTAACTTTCAAGAGCTGATTTCTTATGCATTTTAACTTTTTTCTTTTGCTCTTCTCAGTAGAGCCAAAGGGCAAGAAGCTATGTGTGTGCGCTCAGTTGTGTCTGACTCTTTGCGACCCTGTGGACCGTCACCCATCAGGCTCCTCTGTCCATGGGATTTTCCAGGCAAGAATACTGGAGTGGGTTGCCATTTCCTCCTCCTGGGGATCTTCCCGACCCAGGGATCAAGCCTGCGTCTCCTACATTGCAGGAAGGTTCTTAACTGCTGAGCCATCGGGGAAACCCAGCAAGAAGTTATAGGAAGTGTCAGTGTTAGTCCGAAGAGGGTTTTCTAAGCTTCCAGCTGCCTGGTTTTCAGCATCCGGTTCTCTGTAACCAGATCATCCACCTTTGTGTTTGACAGCCCTTCACCTATCACCCACTTCTGAGCTTTACTGAGAAGGTACTTCCTGTCTGTGCAGAACCGGTCTTCACTCACCACCAAATGCAAAAGGAGGCAGTGGATGCAGCTCTGTCATGAAGGCAGGGTTGGCGGGCCCTACGCTGACCTCAGTCCACACCTTCTTCCTCTACACGTCTCATCCCAGCAGACTGGGGGGGGTGACTACATCTGGGAATCTCAAATCTGAATGTAAAGTTGACATTAAAAAGATGAACAACCCCATAAACAAATTAAGCCAGAGATTTCAACAGACATTTCACAAAGAAAGATAGGTAATAAGCAATCACTAACAAATAGGTAATAAGCAATCAAAAAAGCACTCAGCATCATTAGTCAAAGCAAGTGCAAATTAAAACCATGAAGAGATACCACCACCCAACCCCCAGAATGGCTAAAATTAAAAAGGCTGACAACTCCAAATGCTAGCAGAACTGTGGAGCAACTGTGTAATTCTCAGGCATTGCCCAATCCCTCCCAGCATCAGGGTTTTTTCCAAGCCAGTAGGAGTGTAAAATGGTACAAACACGTGGAGAAAGGCCCAGAAGTTTCTTATTAAACCAAACATCTTATACCTATGACCCAACAATTTTACTTCTGGGTGTTTATTCAAGAAAAAATGAAAACATGGTTACCATAAAATTTGCATAAAAATGTTCATTGCACCCAAATTTGTAAATAGTTTAAATATCCATCAATAGAGCACCATACTGTGTAGTACATTTGTGCTTGTGCGAAGTCGCTTCAGTCATGTCCAACTCTTTGCAGCCCCATGGATGGTAGCACGCCAGGCTCCTCCATCCAGGGGATTCTCCAGGCAAGAATACTGGAGTGGGTTGCCATTTCCTCCTCCAGGGGATCTTCCAGACCCAGAGAGCCAATCGGAATCTCTCATGTCTCCTGCACTGGCAAGCAGGTTCTTTACCACTAGCGCCACCTGGGAAGCCCAGTATATCTACACAATGGACTATTATTTGGTGACAAAAAGGAAAGAACCATGACATGGATTCTCAAAAACGCCCATGCCTTTTGCTGTGTTACATCCTGCTCTAGTCCTCCAGGCCTCTGAGGGTAGAGTTAGGTCACCGGGTGGTAGGAGTGGAAGAAGGTGAAGTGGTGAGACGGAAGCCACAGTAGAGACCAGGACAGTGTCTGTACATCCTTGTCGTGACTTGCTATTGTCTACTTTTCTGATGCCGCGTGCTCGTGCATATGCAGTCTTTCCTTCTTTCCCCCGGTGTCTCTCTGAAGCCCTTCTTGACCCGTCTAAGCCTGTGGTCCCTCTCATCTTCTTGTCCCCTCCCCTGTCCTGGGATAGATCACTGTTCAGTATCCTCCTCAGGTCTGGAGCGGAGGTCGGTGTTTGATAACTTTCTTATTCTGGGTCTGTCTCCAGTGCCTAGCGCGATCCATGTTCAAAGTGCTCAGCAGATGCTGTGAGAGCAGCAAGAAACGAGACTCGGCCAGGCTCCCAGTGAAATGACTTCCCCTTTCCACGTACGCCTCCACCCCTGGAAGGTATTTATAGACGGGCAATGTGGGCGTGGAGGAGGATTAGACGGGTGGGAGAGTCAAGCAGAGAAAGACTGTGGGGGCATCTTTGGATATCTTTCTTTGGCTCACTTTGGAGGGAGAGACACTTGCTTCTGAGGTACCTTAAATTCTGGAGAAAATGCGATGTCAGGAAGTGTGGAGACTGGCCACTTGGTAGACAGTCCTGAACAACAGGGTACAGGATAATATTCAGAGGCTGGGAAAGTGACAGGGTTCCATGATAATTGCGCTTTCAATTCATCGAAGTCCTGTCCAGGTCTGGTCTGGCAGCTATCCCCACAAACTTCCCAGGGGCATGGACTCTTTCCAGTTCACCATGCCCTGCTTCTAGGGTGTGGTCCTCACTGTCTGACCCAGGCCAGCGCGTGGAATTCCAGCAAGAGGATGGGGGATGGATGGAAGGAGAAAGGGGTCCTGGGGAGTATGCCTGGAGCTGCCGGGGGAACATTTACTTGGACCCTATTGGTCAGAATTTAGTCACATGGCCACACCTAAACGCTAGAGTGGCGGGGACAAATACTCTGCATAACCAGGTATGGGCTAAAAATCGAGCATTCCTCTTGTATAGAAGGAAGAGGGGAAACGGCTTACAGACAGCCTCTCTGCCACTGATGGACAGATGAAGAGAAACATGTGCTGAGTGAGGCTACTGGCATCGCGCATGGTATTCCATATATGAGTCACTTCTCCCCAAAACCTTGGGAGCAGACACTGTGTGCCATGCCATCATACTCGCGAGGAGACAAGCTCAGAGGCGTTGGGTAAGTCGCCCAAAGTTACACAGCTAGTAGGGTCGGAAGCTACGGCTACAAACTTTGTCCTGGATTGCACATTGAGTGAAAGTCGTTCAGTTGTGTCCAGCTCTTTGCGACCCCATGGGCTATACAGTCCCTGGAATTCTCCAGGCCAGAATACCGGAGTGGGTAGCCTATCCCTTCTTCAGTAGATGTTCTGGACCCAGGAATCAACCGGAGTCTCTTGCATTGCAGGCGGATTCTCTACCAACTGAGTTATCAGGGAAGCCCGGACTAAACGTTGGCATCCCCCCAAATCATATGCTTAAGCCCTAATCCCCAAGGCGAGGGTATTAGGAGGTGGGGCCTTTGAGCCGGAATCAGCTGTAGATGAGGTCGTGAGGGTGGGGTTCTCAGGGTGAATTAGCGTCTTGATTTCCAGAGTGCTCTCTGTCTGTGTCTGTCTCACTTTCTCTCTCCCCTCGTGGGAGTCTCCACAAAGAACCGAATCTGTTGGCACCATGATCTTGGACTCCCTGGTTTCTGGCATTTTGTTACAGCAGCCAGAGCTGACTGAGACAGGCTTCAGAGCTTTTTGCCCACTTTCTCTTGCCTTGGGAGTCTCAGAGGAGCAGAGGGTGGAAGGAGAAGGATGTTCAACCACCTTTTTCTCCTGTTCAGACCAGCTCCTCAGGCCAGGAAAGGAAGCAAGGGTTGGGAGGGAAAACAGTAACTTATAAAATAAGCATCTGGGGACTTCCCTGGCAGTTCAGTGGATAAAGAATCTGCCTGCTAATGCAGAGGTCACAGGTTCGATCCCTGGTCCGGGAGGATTCCACATGCCGTGGAACAGGTAAGCCTGTGCACGACAACCACTCGCCCTAGGGCCCACAAGCTAAAACTACTGGAGACTCTGCACCCAGAACCTATGCTCTGAAACAAGAGAAGCCACCGCAGTGCGAAGCCCATTCAGCACGATGAAGAGTAGCCCCTGCTCGCCACAATTAGAGAAAGTCTGCATGCAGCAATGAAGACCCAGCACAACCAATAAATACATAATATATATATGTAAAGAATCCCTCATTGGGTAACTAAGATCCTGTGTGCCACAGGGCATGGCCAAAAATAAAACATAAAATATTCATTTTTCTTCTGATTTTTAACTCTTAGGGTGAGGGGTACAGATGGCGTGCAGGAGGGCAGTATTTTTGCTGGTCTGGTCCTCACCAGAGCTGAAACTGGGTGACTGTTCACGAGATGGCTGAGATTCTAAGGGCTCTGGCAAGACCCTCATTACCGCCTCTGGGTGTTTGTTCCCGATGCATCCCAGCAAAGGAGGAGGGTCGGCCGGAGCAGGGCTCCTCGGGCACCAGAATCCTGGCGGAGCTTTGCAAAGATTATTTTTGTTCCTCGTCACATGGCTATTACCCACTTTCCCTCTCCCATGAGGTTCCAGAACCAGCTATTATAGTCAAGTGATCTTTCTTTATATTTTTTAATTTTAAAAATTTTATTGTGGTAAGAACACTTAGCATGAGAGCTACCCTCTTAAACTTTCACGTGCTTAACGTTATTGTACAACGTTGTACAGCAGAGCTCTAGGACTTCTTCATGTTGGTGACCTGAAAGACTCTGCCCATTGATCAATAACTCCCCGTTTCCCCCTCCCCCAGCCCCTGGTGACCACCATTCCATTCTTTGATTCTATGAATTTAACTACTTTAGATTCCTCGTCCAAGTGGAATTACCCTTCTGTGACTGGCTTATTTCGCTAAAGCATAGTGCCCTCCATGGTAACTGGTGGTGTTGCGTGTTGCAGAATTTCCTTCTTGTTAAGGCTGAACAGTATTCCCGTGTGTGTGTGTGTGAGACACCTTCTTTATCCATTCACCTGTTTTGGTTTTTTCCTTGTATAATCTAACATTTTTTGGAGGATCTGATGTTTTGTTGTTGTTTCCGGTTGTGCTGGGTCTTCACTGCAGTATGCACGCTTCTCTAGTTGTGGTATGTGGGCTTAGGTGCCCTGTGGTATATGGGATCTTAGTTCTCCAACCAGGGATCGAACCCATGTCCCCTGCATTGGAACATGGATTCTTGATCACTGGACCATCAGGGAAGTCCCATCCATTCATCTGTTGGCAGACATTTGGGTTTTACTACATCTTGGCTATTGTGAACAGTGTTGCAATAAACATCGGAATGCTAATATCCCTTTGAGATCTGGATTTCAGTTATTTGGAATAACCCCAAAGTGGGAGGGCTGGATCATCTGATTGTTCTATTTTTAATTTTTTTGACACATTGTCTTCAGTTCAGTCACTCAGTCATGTACGACTCTTTGCAACCCCGTGAATCGCAGCACGCTAGGCCTCACTGTCCATCACCAACTCCCGGAGTTCACTCAAACTCTTGTCCATCCAGTCTGTGATGCCATCCAGCCATCTTATCCTATGTCGTCCCCTTCTCCTCCTGCCCCCAATCCCTCCCACCATCAGAGTCTTTTCCAATGAGTCAACTCTTTGCATGAGGCGGCCAAAGTATTGGAGTTTCAGCTTTAGCATCAGTCCTTCCAAAGAACATCCATGACTGATCTCCTTTAGAATGGACTGGTTGGATCTCCTTGCAGTCCAAGGGACTCTCAAGAGTCTTCTCCAACACCACTGTTCAAAAGCATCAATTCTTCGGCACTCAGCTTTCTTCACAGTCCAACTCTCACAACCATACGTGACCACTGGAAAAACCATAGCCTTGACTAGATGGATCTTTGTTGGCAAAGTAATGTCTCTGCTTTTGAATATGCTATCTAGGTTGGTCATAACTTTCCTTCCAAGGAGTAAGCGTCTTTTAATTTCATGGCTGCAATCACCATCTGCAGTGATTTTGGAGCCCAAAAAAATAAAGTCTGACACTGTTTTCACTGCTTCCCCATCTATTTCCCATGAAGTGATGGGACCAGATGCCATGATCTTTGTTTTCTGAATGTTGAGCTTTAAGCCAACTTGTTCACTCTCCACTTTCACTTTCATCAAGAGGCTTTTTAGCTCCTCCTCACTTTCTGCCATACGGGTAGTGTCATCTGCATATCTGAGGTTATTGATATTTCTCCCGGCAATCTTGATTCCAGCTTGTGCTTCTTCCAGCACAGCATTTCTCATGATGTGCTCTGCACAGAAGTTAAATAAGCAGGGTGACAATATGCAGCCTTGACGTACTCCTTTTCCTGTTTGGAACCAGTCTGATGGGCTTCCCTTGTGGCTCAGCTGGTAAAGAATCCACCTGCAATGCGGGAGACCTTGGTTTGATCCCTGGGTTGGGAAGATCCCCTGGAGAAGGGAAAGGCTACCCACTCCAGTATTCTGGCCTGGAGAATTCCATGGACTATACAGTCCATGAGGTCCCAAAGAGTCAGACACGACTGAGCAACTTTCACATTATTTTATTCAAATACCAGTCTGTTCCATGTGGTCCTGGAGCACTCAAACAATGAAGCAGATATAGTCACATGTTAAAGATTGGTCTTCAAACATCACAGGTGATGATGCCACTCTTGCCCAGGATCTTGCCAACATAAAACCACATCCACAGCTCAGTGGCCACCAAACCATTCAGCAGAGCTTCCTTAACTGTGAGTTGTTTGCAGTTACCAGTTCAAGCAATATGGACAGTTTGTTCCAAGCTCTGATGAGCTGTAGGGACCTCAGCAGGAGTTGGAGGAAGCTGCTCAACTGTTTCAAAATATGGCCAGTTGGGGCTTTAAGTCACAGCAGCATCGACCAATGGCAGGGCTTCTAGGCAAGGTTATGGACAAACTGGGCCGTGGTTCTAGAATGGAGAGTCCATTGCCCTGAATGCCTGGCTGAATTTTACCTGCCCGGAAGGCTATTTTTAATTTCTTAAGGAACCTACATACTGTTTTCCAAAGCAGCTGCACCAATTTACATTCCCACCCACAGTGTACAAGATTCCTTTTCTCTGCCTTTTCATCAATACTTGTTGTTTTTTGCCTTTTTAAAAAAAATAGCCATCCTGACAGATGTGACATTTTGTCCTGAGAAACATAATCGCTCCCTGCGGGTTAGTTTTCTCAGGCTCCCAAAGTGTTGGAAAGAGCAACTATATGGTCAGGAAGTGTTTACAGAAGGACTTATATCCTTTATTCAGAACTAAATATTTTGAATTGTATTCACACAAGATGTTTGAGCAGATTTAAACAAATTTCATTATAGGAGTCGTAAAGCATCTCATCTAAGAGCGCACCTTCAGCTCTATTTTATGGTTTTTGTTTTATTTATTTATTTGACTGTGCCGAGTCTTAGCTGCAGCACATGGGATCTTCCATCTCCATTTTGGCACATGGGATCTTTAATTGTGGCTTTCAAACTCTTACTTGTGGCATGTGGAATCTAGTTCCCTGACCAGGAATCCAAACCCAGTCTTCCTGCACTGGGAATGCAGAGTCTTAGCCACTGGACCACCAGGGAAGTGAAGTGAAGTGAAAGTCACTCAGTCGTGTCTGACTCTTTGAGACCCCATGGACTATACAGTCCATGGTATTCTCCAGGCCAGAATACTGGAGTGGGCCATTCCCTTCTCCAGGGGATCTTCCCAACCCAGGGATCAAACTCAGGTCTCCCGAACTGCAGGCAGATTCTTTACCAGCTGAGTCAAAAGAGAAGCCCAGATGACCAGGGAAGTCCCCTCCAACTCTTAGCCTCAGTATTTGCTCCCTAAGCTAATGCTGTCTGCTTGGTTTTGGTGCAGGGAGCTCTGGAAGCAGTGGAAAAGCCTTCTTGGAGCTTGCCTTCTCGAGGGGTTTAAATGGGAGATTTAAACACAGCACTGTGTGTGAGATCAACTGCCAAACACCTTCAGTTCAGTTCAGTTGCTCAATCGTGTCCGACTCTTTGTGACCTCATGGACTGCAGCACGCCAGGCCTCCCTGTCCATCACCAGCTCCCAGAGTTCACTCAAACTCATGTCCATTGAGTCAGTGATGCCATCCAACCATCTCATCCTCTGTTGTCTCCTTCTCCTGCCTTCAATCTTTCCCAGCATCAGGGTCTTTTCAAATGAGTCAGTTCTTCACATCAGGTGGCCAAAGTATTGGAGTTTCAGCTTCAGCATTAGTCCTTCCAAAGAATATTCAGGACTGATTTCCTTTAGGACGGAAACTTCGAACCATCCAAGAATTAAGTAGGGAAATGAGATCAACATTTGTCTAGAGAAATCGATACCTTCCCATATGTAGACAAACACCAGTGAGATGAAAAGACCAGGGAAAAGATGGCTGATTTAAAGTATCAATAAGGGACTTCCCCAGTGGTCCAGTGGCTAAGACTCTGTGCTCCCAATGCAAGGGGCCTGGATTCCACCCCTGGTCAGGGAACTAGATTCCACACGCCACAACCGAAAGATCCTATGAGCCACACCTAAGACCCAGCACAGTCTAAGAAATATATAAATATTAAAAAAAGAAAAAAAGAGAGCCTTTCCTGTGCTCTCTCCTGCTTCCTCATCTTAAAAAAAAAAAATAAAATAAAAATCAATGAAACACAGGGAGTTCCCTGCTGGCCTAGGATTTGCTTTCACTGCAGAGGCCCGAGTTCCATCCCTGGGGTCAGGGAACGAATGAGCTCCTGCAAGCCATGCAGTGCAGCCAAAATAAAAATAAATAAAAAGTTAAAAAAAAAAAAGACAGTAAAAAAGTAAAATGGGCTTCCCAGGTGGCGCTAGCGGTAAAGAGCCCACGTGCCAAGGCAGCAGACAAAAGAAATGCAGGTTCCATCCCTGGGTCAGGAAGATCCCCTGGAGGAGGGCATGGCAATCCACTCCAGTATTCTTGCCTGGAGAATCCTGTGGACAGAGGAGCCTGGTGGGCTCTTCTCAGACACGACAGAAGCAACTTAGCTCATGTAAAGAAAAAAAAAAAATCCACAAAACTGAAATATTAATATCTGGGAATAAATAGGACAAGAAATGTGCAAAACCTCCAGGAGGAAAACTTTGAAACTCTCCCAGGGGACATGAAACTGGAGATACACTGTGTCCTTGGACAGGAAGGCTCAACGTCATGAAGATGTCAGTTCTTCCGAAGGCAGCTTACAAATCTAACAGGATCCAAATAAAAACACCCAGAGGCATCTTTTTTTTTCCTGGACCTAGACAAGCTGATTCTAAAGTTTACATTAAAAATGTAAACAAGAAGAGCTGGGACAAGGCGAGAAGGGAGAGCGATGGGCGGAACAGCCCCATCAGGGGTCCTAACTGCTGGGGAGCCTCGGGGAAGCAGCCCCTCCACGCTTTGCAAGGGCTGAGGAACAGGACCCTGCCACACGGAAACTCAGTACAAAACACATCCTCTCACTCTGCTGAAGGCTATGGGGCAGCCTGGAGGGGAGGGGAGTTTGGGGGAGAATGGTTACATGTATATGTATGCCTGAGTCCCTTTGCTGTTCACCTGGAAAGATCACAGGATTGTTAATGGGCTATACCCCCATACAAAATAAGTGTTTTGTTTTGTTTTTTTTTTAAATGCATTCTCTCAAATCTGAGAGCTGACAATGGCTCTTTTAATACATGGTATCTGAGCAACTGGGTAGCCATCTGGAAACAGAGATGGACCCAAACTCTCACTGATCACAGCCTTCAAATGGATCAAAGACTTAAATATAAAAAAATTGAAAATACTGGATTGCCCTCAGTAAGAACAAGAGTTGTGGGTGGGCACAGGGCTGAGCAGGAGTGCGCTGGACCCTGAATGAATTGCCAGCTGTGGGAGCCAGCAGTGAGTAACAATTAGCCCATGCAACCTTCACTTTCTTTTTTATCGACTTGTTTCTTGACCTGAGGCTTAGAAAGGTAACTTGATTCAAGGTTACCGACCTGGTGACTCACTCCCCAGACACAGGTGACCTGTCCGAGGCCACCCCAGCCTCTGGGTTCCTCACTGTGGCACCGCTGCTCCCGGCTGTAGACAAGATCCACCGGCAGCCGAAGCAGGGCCCGGGGCTTGGAGGTGGTGGGTGGGGTGGTGTCACAGGACGGGTCAAGGGGCACTCCTGCGTTTGGGGCTCTGAGACGGCGGTGGAGCAGTGTTCACTGGGCGCTGGTCAGGAAGTGTTCTCAGAGGGTGGGGTATGTAGGGTTGGGGGTAAGCGGACAAGCCGAGAGGAGGAGAGACCTTGGCTTCAGATCAGAGAGAAAGGTGGATGCTGGCAAAGCCAGGACTCAGAAAGGGCTCAGTGGGCCAAAGGGCTGGAGGACTGGCTGACTGTAAAAGGCTTTGAACAGCAAGGGCATCGTCAGTACCAGTCCCATCGTACTTACTTTCTTCCCCCAGTTACCTTTACCACAGGACCGCCAGTGAAGTCCCCCATCACGCTTTAATGGTCTGTAAGACGTCTACAGATCCCTCAGGGCACCCTGGTGACAGGGCTTGCTTTTAAGCAGATGAATGAAGTGGTCAGAGGTGAAGGGCTCTGCCCAAGGCCACACAGCCTGGAACAAAGCCCTGGTCTCGCAACTCGGAGCTCACTCTGTCCTCTCAGCACACGTGTGGGTCAGGAGGCTGCACTTCGTCCTCTCAGCAACCTGGCAGCCGGGGAAGGTCTCTCGGCAGAAGGGAAAAGGTGTGCTGGGCAGTCTGGGGACCATCAGGATGGGCTGGGAAAGAGAGTGGGGGTCAGGGAGCCTAGGGAAGAATGGCCCTGAGGGCCAGCTCCTGGACGCACAGCTAACCCCACGCCGGCAGCCCTGTCTGTATCCTGCCTCTCCGTCCCCACCTTCTCTCGTTTGCTGCTTCCTCATCCAGGTCTCAGGGCTTGGCTTTCCTCAGGGCTTCAGCCCGCATCCTT
Source organism: Ovis canadensis (assembly GCF_042477335.2). Taxonomy (NCBI): domain Eukaryota; kingdom Metazoa; phylum Chordata; class Mammalia; order Artiodactyla; family Bovidae; genus Ovis; species Ovis canadensis. Next base: position 64,224,647 of record NC_091255.1, on the reverse strand, counting down.
CCCTGCTCCCTCTCTGAGAGGCAGGTGTGATCTCTCGCCCAGGGCGGGGACTTCAGGGCCACCTCCACACCTCTGACCCTGATCCGAGTCCCTTGCCCAGATCTGTCTCCCGAGCGAGAGGGGAACAGAGGTCTGGCTACAGGCACCTCACACGCAACTGTCTACCCTCCCTCCCCACCGCACCCCTGCTCCCTGTCTCAACCGACAACCGCCTCAGGGCCCCTGCTGCTCAAGAAGGATCCCCACGGTCATCACTACCCTTCCTCTTCCTTGACCCCCCAACCTGTCCTCCCACACGTGGCTCAGATCAGCCAGCTTCTGGTGGCTCCCCGTGCCCCCTCCTGCTCACCAGGACAACTGCTCACCAAGAGGGTCTTCTCCGTGGTCCCCGTTCTCCACTGTTCCAGCTGAAAAGGACTGTCTGCTCTTCTGCTTCAAGTCCTTCAGGGTCTGTCCTTGCACACCCCGACACATGAATGTTCATAGCAGCATTGTTCAGGACAGCTAAAGAGTGGACACAACCTGTATGCCCATCATTGCTGCTGTTTACTCGCTAAGCTGCGTTCGACTCTTTGTGATCGCACGGACTGTAGCCCTGCCAGGCTCCTCTGTCCATGGGACTTCCCTGGCAAGAATGCTAGAGTGGGTTGGCATTCCCTTTTCCAGGGGAATCTTCCCAGCCCAGGGATCAAACCCTCCTCTCCTGCACAGCAGGTGAATTCTTTACCACTGAGCCATGTGAGACGCCCCCCATCATTCTATGAATGGATAAAAAAGACGTGGTGTCTCCACACCAAAGCGTGTTAATGGCCGTAAGGAATGGCATCCTGGTATGTGTCACCCCAGGGATAAGCCCTGGAAACATGATGCTGAGTGCAAGAAGCCCGCCACAAAAGACCACGTACTGTATGATGTCACCTATGTCAAATGTCCAGAATAGGTAAACCCAGAGACAGAAGGCAGATTAGCTGCTGCCAGGGCCTGGGAAGTAACAGATCACAGACACGTGGTTTCTTTGCAGGATGATGAAAAGTCCTAAAAGTCGATTGCATCATCTGTGAACACTACTAAACACTGTTGAACGGGCTACTTTATTAAAGGGTTCCCCCCGCTCCATTTTAATTTTTGGCCAAATTCTGCACCACGTGGGATGTCAGTTCCCCCACTGGGGACCAAACCCCCAGTCCCTGCACTGGAAGCCCCCGAATGGTCTACATTGAGTGAGTGGCTTGTAGGACTTCCCCAGCAGTCCAGTGCTTAGGACTCCAAGCTTCCATGTCAGGGGACCTGGGTTGGATCCCTGGTCTGGGAACTAAGACCCCACAATCTGCATGGCATGACCAAATAAAGGAAATAAGTGACTTCCACATAGTGAACTGAATCTCGGGAAAGCTATCCTTGGGAAAACAAAAATCCCCAAACCCCAACCTTCCAGAGCTGCCCACTTCCAACTCCTTGTAGTGGAGTCCTGCTTCATCAGGCCCCACCTGGGGTCTTGGGTGAAGGGAGGGGTCTGTAACTCCCCAGCCCTAGTCTAAGAAGCCCCCAAAGGCACACACATTCTGTCAGCAAGCAAGCTCTCCATGCTGTTCTGTGAAAAACAGGGCTCAGATGGAACCTGGGGAATTTGCATGTCAATTCAGGTTCGCTGGTTCACTTGTTTGGGAAAGCAAGATCAGCTACTAGAGGGAGGAGTGTTGAGGAAAGGCAGACATGGTGCCCATGACCTTTCTCCTTCCAACCTGCCCCCTGCCTGGGAGTGCCGGGCAGGCACTATCACCGCCATCCCCTCCACAATCAGGTCCATCGAGCTTGTTGCAGACTCCCAGGGCACTGGCAAGAAGAGTGTCAGGAAGGCTGCTCAGGAGAGAACAGCGCAGAGCCCACTCACCCAGCAGAGCTTTCGGTCGTCAAAGCTGGCTGAGTTGTCCCACGGCAGAGTCTCTCCCCAGAGGTGCTCCCCGCCCAGAAGTGACAGACCAGTGTGGGAGGAGGGGGACACAGCCACCAAGAAACTTGTGACCGGACTAGTACAAAAGCAGTCATTTTCCTATTAATTCTGAGGCTATTCTGAAGCCATGAGTCAAAAGGGGGCAGAAGAACCTCACGGAGCCTGCAGGTTCTCACTCCAACGGCCCCGTTTTGGATCAGCTTCGGAGAAGCCAGCCTGAGTGGACCCTGAGCCCCTTGGCTCCCAGCAGGCTGGACACAAGCAAGGCAGTGCGCTGGGCTCCAAGGACACAAGGGAAACTCCTCAGGTTTGGTGTTGTTTTCTCTCTAAACAAGTCCTCCTTCACCTCCTGTTGCCAGTGATGTGGGTGGTGACAGGTTCAGGGTCACCCTGAAGAAGCCTACTGCGCTGCCGAGACTGCTGCGATGACTCAGGACACCGAGACTCCTTCCACACGGCTCCTTCTGTCCGTCTTTCCTTGATGGAGATAGCGGGGCGGGACGAGAATCAGGCCAGCCACACTAGGTCCTAAGTACTAGATCTGGGCTGGTTTTCAAAGTGTGGCCCGTGCCTTCGGTCAGAACCATCAGGCGTGCCCGCGGGTGCCCTCCGCCCTAATGGTGGAGCTGAGGGTGGGGCCTCCTACGACACTAGGAACCTGCTCCCAGGGATTCTGATCAACATGACATGGGCATCACTCCTCCCGGAGCCCAAGAGACCCATGTGGTTCCCCAGAGTGAGGTGAGTCGGAAATAAGAGCACAAGCGCCCCCAGTCCCTGACAGTCTCTAGGTTTTTTAAGGCAAAGGAGTAAAAAAAAAAAATACAGTGAAGAATTCATTGTATGTTTATTATTCACAGTTAATCACTACCTACCAAATGCTATCCGCAGAGTTAAAGGATTAAGTACATAGGTCTTTTTAAACACTGATTTTCTTTTTAAATATATACACACAAAACTTAGTTCTGCAAGGCTGCATGATATACACCAATTCCAAAATAAAACAATCAAATGGTCCAGGTGCAGAATGCCAGAGATTCCTTGTATTATCAGGAGAGAAGCAAGTGGAGAGTGGCAGATGCTCTGTCCAGGGAGGCGCCTCCTGGGCCCCAGGCGCTCCGGGCTGAGCCTGGTCCACGACCAGAGTCTGGCAGAGACGCTGACTGACCGCTTCAGGAGCTGAAGGCCACCACCAACTCCCAGCGGCTCTGTGTCTGTTGTGGGAACGGGGCGGGTGGAGAGAGGATGCTCACGGGGCATCACCACGAGGGACAAGAAGCCGGCAGGAGGCAGACGGACAGAGCTCTGCCACGGACTTGGCCTTCCTAGTTCCAACCTTCCTTCCGTCTGCCCCTGCGTCAGAGACACTTCCTTCTCGGGGGGCCAGGTGGAGCAGCTACGAACACAGCCTGCTGTGAATGCAGAAACGAAAAACCCCCCAGATGCTTCCCAAGCACGGCCTGAAGCTCACCTGGGCGGGTCAGGCAGGGGACACAACAGTTGAGAGCCATGAACAGATACCCTCAGCTTTCAGAGCAAGGAAGATGAAGCGAAAATGCTCGTTTTCTCCCCCAGTGTAGAACATGGTAGAACCTGATACAGTTTAAACTCCTTGGACTTTCCTGCACTTGAAACTGGCTGGCTCCAGAGACTGGTTACTGTGGCTGTCTGGGACTAAGGAGGGGACAGATAACACCCGAGACTGCAAGGTCAAGGACCCAGCCCGGCCCCCCCACCCGCCCCCACAGCCAGATGCAGTCAGACGTGGGGAGGGTGGTAACCTGGTTCCACTGCTCCCTGGCTCCCTTAACCTCCAGGGGCTACAAATGTTAAAGCTGAACCTTAAAGGTTCTGGCTGCCCACAGGCAGGACGCCCACATCCTCCTCTCGCTTGCTCCTCTTCTCTACCCTGTCCTCCCCTCCCCGGGGGGAAAATATTTACACAGAGTAGGAGACAAATTGGCTGACTGTCTTTAACTTATTTTTAAAACAAAACAAACAAGAAAAAAAACACCACTCAGAAGCAACCCTCGAAATAGGCAGAAGGCACTATGAAAAACAGCATGCTCAGGAACACCACTTGAAAGGGAAATGGATATAGAAAAGACACAGGTTTGGCGCCTGGCTCGCAGGAGGCCCTGGGGGGCACCAGCCCCTCCTGTCACCCCCACTCACGCCCTCCCTCCTCTAGCAGAAGCTGAAGGGCAGGGGCCGCCTGCTCCTGTGTGTATATAAAACGCAGAACACAGGAGCGGCTGTTCTGTCTTCCCAACTAAAACAGACATTTTGCATAGAGAAAATATCAGCCCACGTGGTTTCTTTTCTTTTATTATTGGCATCAGCTAGGACTATATGTGGCAGTAAATGTCATGCATTGATGGACAGAAGAGGAAAAAGGACGAAAAAGGACAGAGGAGGAAGAGCAGGAGCAGCAGTGAAAATCTGTAATAAAAACTCTTTTCTTAATTTATAGGTAAGTTTTGGCATTGTTATATCCAACTCCCCCTCCCACCCCCCCGAGTTCCAACCAATGTGAGCCGGTCACCAGGTGACCCAGCCAGGTGCTCTGAGCTCCCTCACAGGCTGCTGACAGAGGCAGCTCGTGGGTTTAATTCTTTTGTGTGTGTTTAAAATTTTTTGCTTTCTTTAAATAATCTCTTGACTCTTAGACGTTCCGGTTCACGGGGGTGACGTAATTGCGTGGGAACATGCCGGTCTGCCCGTGGCAAGCCCCTTTCCACCAGTTGGGGTCTGAGTTATCCATGACGTGGATAAAGTCTCCCCGACGGAATCCCAGCTCTCCATCCTCCTGGGGGTCAAAGTCAAAGAGGGCTTGGACGTATGTCGGCTGCTGCAGAAGAGGGCAGGGAGAAAACACGTTGCACCCTTGACCGTGGCCAGCCCCCTGGAAGCGGACCAGTGACGGGGAAACGAACGCGGGCAGCCTTTCCACACCTTCTGAAATAACCCCTCACTTCTCCTCCCCCTCCACAAATCTTATGGAGTTTACTCCGGCGGGGGGGGGTGGGGGGGGGTGGTGTTTGTAATCTTTCACCAGTGATGGAAACCACTGCAGGGCCCCCACTGCGGTGGCCAGCCTCGCCCCAGCATCCAGCAGCAGGTACTGCTTCAGGAAAGAACTGCAGAAGCAGCCCCTGGAGCTTTGCTTACAATCCCAGATGAGGAAATGTTTCAGTTCCATCACTGCGTCACTTAGGGAAAGTCGAAAGGATAAAGCTTGTACACAACAGGGTGGTGCCAACCAGTACATGAGGCGTAGGATTTCAGCCATGAGTGTGGACCCCACCCCCTTACAGGTGTGACTTTCCTCACAGTCTACTTCCAGGCAAAGTGTGTGTGAGGGTGTGTTAAAGACCCTCGTCCTAGAGACACAGGGTAACTTTTGCAGCACACTGCTTCAGAGAAGCAGACTCTGGGAAATGCAGAACTGTTTCAAATCCAAATCTTTAACATAAGTTAATAATGAGCATAGAAGGCCCTGAAGTAACCCTTCAAAAAACAAACAAAACACACCTGCTTGCCTAAGGAGCTATTCTTCATTGCTTAAGAATGATCCCAACCTCTCTTTTGAGGCTTACCTGTGGCACCTGCTCTATGTCCCGGAGAAATATCTGCTGGTTTCTGGAGACGGATGTAGATCTGTGATAATCTACCAGCTCATTCAAAGAGTTGAACTTGACCACCCAGAGGAAATACTTTCCAGCCCCATCTCGGAGCACCTTGAAGTGCTGTACATCATTTCCAAACCTGGGGAGGGGCAGAGGATACACGTGAGACGGGGCCAGAGGGCTCTGTGCTGGCTGCCCAGGGGCCACCTGCCCATCGAGCAGGATCCCTGGAGACCTGGTGTCTCGGCCACGCCCTCCCAGGCTGAGGAGACCAGGACTGCAGCACAACTTGACTCCCTAGTAGGTGGAGAGTGCCCTGAGACCCTCCATCAGGATGATGACTGCCAGCGACAACAGGAAGAATCTCGCCGGACAGGAAGCCCTATTAACCTAATTCTGAAGACATTTGTTAAAAAAAAAAAAAAAGCCCCAACCTACAGAATGCTTCTACATGCCCTGGACTGTGCCAAATGAAAAAAAAAAAAGAACTGAAATCCTGTGTGACGTCTGAAGACTACAAAAGGTAGGATAAGAAATGAGGTGAGAAAAGGAGGGATTGGACACACTTCCAACAATTCTCCTATAACTGGGAAGAATTTAAAGTTGTGTTTTCTAATCAGGGATTTTAGTTCTACACACGCTGAAAAGGTCTCAGAAGAAAAGGACATGTAGGGACAATAAATAAAGGCCCAGGCACCTCCTCACCCCCCAAAGGCTTCTCTACCACCTGGAGAAATGACAAGTGGTTTCTCTACAATGGCCCAGAAAAACAGCATGACCTGGTTGAGTGGGAATGGCCCACCACCATCATGCTCTCTGCCTTGAACATCAGCTCAAGCAAGGGCCCACCTGTCCTGCTCTCTGCTGAGTCCTCAAGGTCCCCACTGGCATCCAAAGATGCTCTATGAACATCTGTTAAATGAACAAATGGGAGCCTCGTCCTCCCATCATCCGTGTTAAAGCGAAACTACTTCTTAAAACCAGCCCAGCAGGTGGCAGCACTGAGCTCGAAGGCAGTCACTGAGTACAGGCGCAAAGAGCTTAGAAACTGCACTGCTAGCTCATGAGAAAAAAGGTGGATGAGCAAGAAAGCTTTACTGAAGAAGGACGTATTTAAGTGGCACTTCTGGGCTCAGGGAAGCCCTCTACTGCTGTGCATAGCACGTGGCTTCTGAAAGGGGTACAGGGTCCCTGATGGGGTGAGCTGTTAACGACAGGAGTCTTTCCACCACAGATGACCAACACCTTGAAAACTTGAGGCTGTGGATCCTTGAACCTCCTTGGCTCGGGAGCTTGTGTTATTAAGAGGTGGTTATGACACCTGTTTCAAATTTTATTTCTAAAGCAAGGAAAACATGAGCTCTTTAAAGATTTTATTTGATGAAAATGGGAGCTTTCCAGCAGCCACCTGGCGAGTATGGGCAGGGATCACGGTCATCAGACAACCAAACGTGAACAGCCAGGGGCTTGTGGGCACCAGTCAAGGATTAACTGCCTGTACCTCGTCTTCCACAGTTGGGTTTATCCTTGGGTCTGTGTAAGGTGTAAGGAAGAGAAGGAAACGCAAGTTAATAAGAAGCATTAAAAACCCTGCCAGCTCAAGGTGCTCCTCGCCCACCAGATGCTCGTTTGCATGTGTGTAGTCAGGCACGTCAGAAAGCCACTGTTCTGCGCGTGTGGGAGTGAGGGGCACACGGGAAGCCTCTGCACCTTCCACTCAACTTTGCAGTGAACATAAATTCTGCTCTTTAGAAAAGTAAAGCCTATAAGAAGAAAAAAGAAAAGCCACTGCTAGAAGAGGAAAGCTGATCATTAGAGGGCTTGATTTTTTTCATGATGGGACTAAAACCAAACTATACTGGAAATGTAGCTGAGAATACTGAAAACGTTACCTGAAACCACCTCCCACATCTTCACAGAGAAAAGGAACACAAAAAATTTTCGATTTAAACCTACAGTAAAAAAAAAAACCCCAACACTTTAACCGCACATTTGGTCCTAAAATGAAACAAGATATTGAGTTGATTTCTGAAACTGAAAAATCTTGATATCATTCGTAAATGGCAAATAAACTATTTTACAGTCTTCATTTTTAATGTATATTAAAGTGACCTGAGTTTAAATTTAATCAGCCCCTCATCACATGAACGATGAGGTCATCAGTAAGATTTCTGGGGTGGGGGTGGGGTCAGGGCAGGTTTCCTGTATGTGAACTAGAAATGGACAGAGTCAAAACACATATGGAAAGGACAACTGGAGTCAAAATCCTTGTGTCGTGGGTGGGGAGTGATTAGCTTAGAATTCTCAAAGTTCCAGTTTATATTCTCCATGATCCCCACAGTGGTATGACTCCCTGCCTTCCCCCACGGCCTATCAGCTCCCTTCCACATTTAAATTTACCCCTGGGAAAAGCAAAAAGCCCCCAAACTCCTGTGGTCGACTTTTGCTGATGCTGGCAGCCTCTGGCTGGACACCTGGAAAAGGTGCACAAGGCAGCTGACCTGATGACCAGCTGCTGTCAGAGAGGGTGGCGGGGAGCACTGTGGGCTGATGGGGACAGGGAGCAGTAACAGGTGCTTCCTCTCTGACGCTCAGCTGCTCGGCCACTGCTGCTGCTGAGTCGCTTCAGTTGTGTCCGACTCTGTGCAACCCCATAGACAGCAGCCCACCAGGCTCCCCCGTCCCTGGGATTCTCCAGGCAAGAACACTGGAGTGGGTTGCCACTGCCTTCTCCAATGCATGAAAGTGAAAAGTGAAAGGGAAGTTGCTGAGTCGTGTCCGACCCTCAGCGACCCCATGGACTGCAGCCCACCAGGCTCCTCTGCCCATGGGATTTTCCAGGCAAGAGTACTCCACACGGGCACCTAAATCTAGCGCTGCGAGAGACAACTTTTAAGAGGAGCCAGAGATGAGGATTTTAATATACAGTTTTCCGATTTAAAACAGGCTGTTTAGACGAAACCTCTCCTAGGTTGCCACCTTCAGTGTGTGGAGCCAGACACCTGGCCCCTGGCTTCACAATGTCCATCAGCTGGAGACAGGATTCCAGGCAGTCAGAGCAGGAAATACTTACTTGACGGAGAGGGAGAAATCCCCAGGAGCACTCTCGCTCTCTCGGATAAGAAAGGCCCCATCATGCCGCTGTTTGCTGAGCATTTCTTCTGCTTTGGCTCTGGGGATTTTGCCAAAAAACCACCTAAGGAAGGAAGGCAAGCCAGTCAACATCTGCTTCCCCACAAAGAAACGGGATGTCCAGCCTCCCAAACGTAACAGCACACTCCTCACCAGGGGAAGGGCCTCCCTCTCAGCCCTCCTGTCAGCACACGCCCGTCCCGGCTTGCGAGGGGTACTGTCTCCTCCCTTCCCCACTCTCCAGAAAGTGACTCATAAGACACGATCGTGGGCCACTCTCTACAGAGGAAGACACTTAAAGATGGGCCTCCTGAGCCAAAGCGCAGTGGGCCCCTGGCTGACTCATCAGCAAGGCACCGGGGGAAAGCCCAGATCTATTGACTGGAGCACAGAATGAACCACTTAAGGTGAGACAGGCCTTCCTGCAGCCTCTACAGTGGGATGAAGAGAAGGCGGGGCAGGAAAGCTGGGAGGCCCAGAAGCTGGGCCACTTCTAAGGGTACCAAGGGGAGAGGCTCGGGCTGGGAGGGAGCAGCCCCGGCAGGCAGCTGTGGCTGATGCTCCTTTCAAGGCCTCTCTCTGCCGTCACGGCTCAGAGGCTGGTTTTCAGGAACCACCAGGAATGCTATGGTCTACCCGGTGCAGAGCTAGCTCGTTGCATTTGGAGCAAGTTAGTCTCCTCTCCCAGTGCTGATTCACTGGGGTCACAAGAAAAAGTGGGTGAAGTCATGGAAAAGGGCAGGAGTGGTTGGGGCGGGCAGGAGGAAGAGAAGAAATCTCTGAAACAGCTTCAGGTCACAGGCGCCTCACTTCTCACAGGAAAGCCACAACGAATTAGGACAGATGACTGTGAAAACAGGGTTCTCTCTGCAGAGCTGTCTTTACTGTTGTTATTTTAAAAAAAAAGCAACTGACACCACTTGTAGCTGATAAAGACCTATTCGCTTCATCTGACTAACATGCATTAAATGTGCAAACTAGAATAACAGGCAGCGAAGGGTCCTTTAAAGTTATACATCTAACATATATCTATCTTACTTATAAGTGATTGCATGCAAGATGTCTCTGAAATAACTGTCATTACTGTTCAGTCGCTAAGTCACGCCTGCCTCTGTGCAACCCCATGGACTGCAGCACGCCAGGCTTCTCTGTCTACCGCTATCTGCCGGAGTCTGCTCAAGTTCATGCCCATTGAGTTGGCGATGCTATTTAACCACCTCATCCTCTGCCGTCCTCTTCTCCTTGTGCCTTCAATCTGAAATAATACACTCTGCTAAAATTCAAAGAGAACGACGGGGGGCTGCTGGCAAGGGTGCATTCAGAAGCTGCCATTAGTGACTTTAAACAGGCCTGAAATCTGCAGCCCTGTGTCTACCTCATTGGAGGCAACGCACTGCCAAGCTGCTGGAGAGCTGGTGCCTCCTATCTTCCTGTGCCTACAAAGAACTCGAGGGTGAGTCCTCCAGTGCCTGGAAGGAAGGCCACACCAGAGAAATCAGGCAGCCAAACAGCAGAATGACGGCCAGCCAGGAAAGGACAGCTCCCAGTGCTGCGCCCTTGTAGGTACTTTCTGGTTTGGTTTGTGCTCTTGGGTAGACAGCGCACATGCCCTCCTCGGCAGTCCTTGGGCTAAGAGGCAGGCGGAGTGAAGCTCAATTCTTTCTTCATAGACTGCCAGCCATCTTCCCACCAGGCAGGCATTTTCCTTTCTGTCTTCCTTTTTTAAGGTATAAGTAATAGATCTAAATTAAAGTAGCTTAGATGTGCGTGAAATAAAAATAAAAAGCAAGACTTTTCTCCCAAACTCCCCAGAGGCAGTGATTGTTGGCAGGTAGGTGTGTGTGTGTGTTTAGACCTTCCCCTTATGGTGCACGGTGATACAGATACAGAGGAAGTATTTTTTTGCTCTCAGCTTGAAAGTAACTAATTTTTATTTTCAACTTGAAAAAAAAAAAGCTGTAGTGATGCAAAGTACTGATTGGAATTTTTACAAAGTAAACACACCCTTATTATAAGTACCCCGACTGAAAGACAGAAAATTAGTTGGGGAGTCTGGTGTCTGCTCCTATTTTCACTAAACACCCCCGCAACCTCCACCGAGAGAAAGGATGTCTTACAATAGAAGGGATATGATGCTACGTGAGGAACAGCTGTCACTCTCAGTTAAAACGTTTAATACTATGTACACTTCCTTAGCATTTCACATTATTTATAACTAACTTCTTTCAATGGTGATATTTGGGCTTTCCAGGTGGCTCAGTAGTAAAGAATTCATTTGCCAATGCAAGACACACACAGGAGATTCGGGTTCAATCCCTGGATCAGGAAGATCCCCTGGAGGAGGAAATGGCAACTCACTCCAGTATTCTTGCCTGAAAAATTCCATGGACTGAGGAGCCTGGAGGGCTACAGTCCATGGGTCACAAAGAATCGGACATGACTGAGCATGCATGCAATGAAAGGTGATATTTCTGTGGAATTATATGGCTATGGTCAAACTGTTTAACCTTTTTTAAGAATATGGGTTTATGCTATACCATGGGAAGAAGCAGCTTATTTCCAATTCAAGTCTATATTACATCCCATAGGCACACATCCACAGGCATTTAATGTGAAGAGCATATATTTGGATCCACCCCAGTATATACAACTCACGCTGCAACACTAATGCCAACAATCATTTCGCAGTCTGTGTTTAATTTGTTAGCTCAAACGCTGTATTAGATCATACTCCATTTTAAACTTCCCTCTTCCTCCCTAACAAAAACTTTAAAAAGGGGGAGAGAGGGGACGGGGAGGGAGGGTGTTCCACGCCCTCCCACAGCTCTGAAGCCAACTCTGACCCTGTGCTGCTGGGCATCCATTCACAGAGCAGCTCTGCCTCGTGAAACAGGCCTAAGAGGCCAACCACACCCCCTGGTTCAGGGTCGTGGTCTTTTCTGTACTATGGTTTCTTTTTTCAGAGCTCGGATGGATGAGCATTGCTTGCCTTCCAGTCAGTCTGGGAAGGAAGCACCACGGGGCCTGGACTCGATGCTTCCTGATCAATTATTATTCCGAAGTCCCCTATAGTGGGGAGACAGGAGCAGGCATGAGAGTGGTTTTTTCAACCATCAGGCCAGTAACTGCAGCTATCCTAGGAGGATGGCCTTTTCCTATGTTTTCAACAGTCAGATCTGAAATGCCTAAGTCACCTGAAACAATCTGAAGAAAAACAAAGATTTAGAGCGGCAGACAGTTTATTTAATATAAAAAATTACAGCCTGCTGTTCTGAAATTTCCCTTCAGCCTGGAAATATGAAAATGAAAGGGAACTTAAGTTGATTTTGTTATCACTGGATCTACTGCTGAAGTCAGCAAACTATGTATGACCCTTGGCCTAAATCTATCTGAGTTTGGTATGACTTACTAAGACTATTTAAAAAATTTTAAGAGTTATTTAAAAAAATTCAAACAAAGATGAATACGTGACAGGACAGAGACTGCACATGGCCCTAAGGCTTAAAATATTTATTATCCGGCCCTTCACAGAAAAGCTTGAGCAAATCCTGGATCTCTTGAGGCAAGACTGCAGGAGCAGACGTGCACATTTTTGGCTTGCGTGGACCAAGAGGTAGGAAGCCCTGTGTGACTCCCAGTGACTACTCCCCAAGTGCTTTCCCTGAGGGGTATATTCTGTGATGCAGTCCGTGAAAAGCCCACACAGTCCCCAAAGCAACTATGGAACCTAAGTGGCCACAAGAATGCAGAAGTGTGCTTAGCACACGTCCCAGGAATCTGTAATGATCTGCCTGTCTTTTGGAGTATCTTGGATAGTACCACTTGCACCAACATTTTAGTAACCCAGGCATCAGTTCAGTCGCTCAGTCGTGTCCGACTCTTTGCGACCCCATGAATCACAGCACGCTGGGCCTCCCTGTCTATCGCCAACCCCCGGAATCCAACCAAACCAGTGTTCATTGTGTCGGTGAGGCCATCCAGCCATCTCATCCTCTATCGTCCCCTTCTCCTCCTGCCCCCAATCTTTCCCAGCATGAGGGTCTTTGCATGCCTAAATGTTCAGTTCAGTTGCTCAGTCGTGTTAAAGTGTTAAATGTTAATGGCTAAATGTTAAAACTTGCCAATCTAATGTTACAGGGACCTCAAATGAGGGAAGTTACCAGTCCATTGACAAGGGGCCAGGAATCTCTTCCATGGAATGCCTCTGAGTATTTAGTATTTTGGCTTTTATTGTCATGGACAAATTGGTCCCAGCCTTTCTGCAAGCATTTGGGTCTGAGTATCAAATTCAAAACTACTTACTGAGCTACTCTGTGCAGAAGCAAGGCCTGAGTTGCAAGGGAGTATAAAAGCAGAAGACCAAAATTCCTCAAGGAATCTAGTATCTTTTTAGGGGAAGTGGGGAGAAATCAATCTCATATAGCTATAAAGATACAAGACAGTCCAAGTTTCAAACAAAAACTAGAAAAATATCCTTCATAAATTAGACTGTTTTTCTCCTTGTAAATCATTCCATGAAACATTTAGTGACCCATCAAAAGGTGCTGGGTTTTTTTTTGAAGCATAAGCAGTTTCCTTGAAGACCCCACAGATGCTTCATTACAGACAGTTCTGTGTCTATACAGAATAGACATTAATAGGTTTCTTCCCATTGCCAAACTGAAGGGTAACCCACCCCTCACTCTCCAGGTGATAGCTTCCTGGACGTGATCTCTCAAAGAACTTCCTATTAATTGTGTAGCCATTTTCTTATACCATAATTTAACTATAGAACCTAACTTCCCAGTACCAAGGTTGGTCTCGGCACGTAATGAGAACTGTGTAAGAGTTCAGTGACCACAACCTGAACCTGACAGATGGTTCAGGGGGAAGCTCCGAAGTCATTTGTTTTGTTCTATGGAAGGCAAAGCATCATCTTAGAGCTGACTCGGTTCATAAGGGCACATTTAAGTCCCTTCACTTGCTGGAAAAAGGGGTACATCTGTGGGGAGAAACTCACATTGCTCTATAGTTTTCTACACTGTTAGTCTTTTATAACGAGAACTATATTCATACATCGGGAGCTTAGGATGTACACACACTACTGTATGTAAGACAGATAACCAACGAGGACCTACAGTATAAGACAGGGAACTCTACTCACTATTCTGTGATAACCTTTATGAAAAATGAGTCTAAAAACTAACACAATATTGTAACTCAACTACACTCCAATAAACTATTTAAAAAGATGAGAACTATATTCATAAGTTAGTCGTTTTAAAATGAAATACTGGAAGCTTCTCCATTTGCAGGACAGAGGGCAATGCACTATGCCATGGTCAAGGCCCTTGTGCACTCTATGGCACCTGGGTAAGATGACGTGAGGTCTGTGTAAGACAAGTGGAGGTTAAGATCTTTGCTCCAGTATCTGGGGGAAGAGAAGCACCAGGGACACATCACCACAGTGACAGTGAGGGAGAGGGGCAAACGGGCAGCCGTCTAAGAGCCTTCTTCACCATTCTGTTGTTCAAACAAGTAGGAAAGACCTACCACTTCTCTGTCTCAGCGGCATTCTCACCTGAGCGCTGAAAGCCTCTGTTCTCCCTCACATATAAGAAAACGACTGTGTCTGAGGCAGGAGCAGAGAGGATGCAAGATGGGGGAGAGAAGGGTGGGAGGGAAGTGGCCTGTAAGGGCTCCCAGAACCCCACCCTGTCACACAGCAACATAAAAGGTTCTGGAATTAAAAACAAAAATTTCCCCACTGTTCTCAGCAGCCTGTTCTTTTGTCTGAAGTGGGAACACTCAAATGGAGGCTAGGGCAGTGATTACAGTAACACTGACCAAGACCCAATTACAGGCCCGGTACTGTGCTCTGGTGGTATCAAGATTATTAAGACATGGTCCCACAGGAAAATCAAACATACCAATACAAAACCATGTGACAAGTACCTCTTCTAAAAACTCAAAAAGCGCAGAATCTGGCATTTTTTGCAGAATGCAAAACACACCTGGCACCAAGGGTTTCATAGAATAATAATTACGGACCTAACTTTTATCATTTGCAGATCATTGACAATTATCACTGAAAACAAAGACAATTATTGACTATTATGCTCTCGTTATATACTCTTACGAACATGGAAAATCAAGGTGCTTTGTTAATTCCCTGGGAAAACAGAGTAAAAAGCATGATATCCATCCCGATGATCTCAATTTTAGAAACAAGCAGGAGTGTCTGACCCTGGATGGTCAAGCAGAGCCCAACTTACGGATGTGGTTTCATTTCTATGTAGTTCTTGGGGATGAAGCCGTCTTTCCCATTGAGCTCTGCCTTGTACCAGTTCTGGTCACATTCTTCATTCAAAACCTGAAAATAATTCAAACAAGGAGAGAAAACAGTCATTTCCTTTTCACTCTTGGGTGGGAAGCCATGAGGGTGATTATGGTGCCTTTTGGGTTTGTTTGTAAAAGGTGTTCTTTTGGAGTATGATCACATGGACGCCGAACTTGTGATTTCCAACAAGCCGAGTTATGGCAACTTAAAAAGAGTTGTCCCTGGAAATGAGAAGTTCAGGCTCCTAAAAATCTAGCATTAATGCCTCAGCAGAAAAGGAAAGGGAGGGAAAAATAAAAGGTGAGTTTCTGCGAGGAGATTCTGGAGGACAGCAGGCCAGAGAGTGAAGGCACGGGAAGGTGTGCCTGCACAGGTGGGCGGCAGCAGAGCGCGCTGAGGCCTGTCCAGGGGTCTTCAGGCAGATTTCCACCACAAGACCCCACCTAGAGCTCTCCCCATACTGTCTCTGGGTTACCCCAAGTGTGGGTCAGGCACCGCTACGTGCCCTTGTACGCGAAAAACGTATTTTCATGAAGAAACACGGCAAGTCTTACTTCCCTTATCCTCAAGGGCAGTTAGAGAATGCTCAAAGCACACCAACCAGCCTAATTAGGGGAAAGACCCAGAGACCGTACAACTGAGCCACTGCATTCTACAAAGTGAAAACAGACCTAGAAATGTGACGTAATCCAAGGTTACGAGCTAGTGAAGACCACATAGATTTTCAGAACTCAAAGGAAGGTGCTCTCCAATACTGACATTTATATGGACAGGTCAGGCCAAGATACTGTCATCTGCAGAGTATTAAAAGAAGCAGAATAGAGCTAGGCACAGTATAAAATCCGCCCTCTGAATCCCAGATTTCTAACAAAAGGCAAAGGGTATAAGGCATTTTTTAAAACTATTAACTTAAAAAGAGAAACTGAAATGTGAGGCCAACTCCACAACGCGAACAAAGGAAAATGTTAATGAGCTGACTAGTACGGTAGCTAATCTATCCTACGGAGCAAAATTCTAAAAGGAAGCTGGTAAAATTCTTTAAAAAATTATTTACTCATGACGCTGAACGATGCTGGGCTCACTGCCAATTTACAACCTGGGCTGCTTGGTGTACATGTAGCACTGGCATTTCAAAGTGAAATACAACTCTGGAAAGGACAGATGAGGCTGATAGATACCAACGAATGGTGAAGCTGCACTCAAGATGCCTCCCAGCGACTTCACTTCTGAAAGGAGGCTGCAACGGAGGAGTCTTACAAAGCTGGTGCCTACTTGTGACGCTGCCTAACCTGAAGTCCTCAGAGTCAGTCACTGAGCTAAGTGCGCACAGGCCAAGGCAGCAAATCTTGCAAGGGCGGATATATGTGATAGCTGGGGGAAAAAAAAGAAAAACCAGCTGCTGGTAAATCCCATCAGACGCAGATGAAAACCTTTTTCTTTCCATATTTTCCCTTAAATTTTTTTCAAAAACTGTACTGTGAACAGAGAAGTCATTCTGTTGCTAGGCAAGCATAAAGCGCACACACACCCGCACACCAAGGACAATGGCTGGAGAGAGAGGGGCTCCTGAGGTGCTCCCTGCCCCAATGACATCAGTGTCTGGCCTTGAGCACCATGGCTAATCCACACGGATCACAGAAGATTCCAGAGCACGAGAGCACGAGAGCAGAGGAGCTTCAGGCCAGGATTCTCGTGTCTACCAAAGAGAAGGGCTGGGAGAAAAATGCAGTCTAGTAATTATCTCATAAAGCATCATGGCCTGTTTGGACCTAAAAACAGAGTAAGGTAAAAAAGGACAGTTTTAATTCGTGACTAATAACCCTGCAGCAAAGGTGCTACACACCAAGTTTTTGGAACTGTACATTCTTCTTGTAACCTAAGACAGAGGCAAACTTCCCCCTAAAAAAATGCCCACAACCCAACAACAAAAGAACCTCCAGGGCAACCCCCAGATTTGGCCCCACTTTTAGAATTACGGTTTTCTGCAGAACAAAATTAATAACTGTTGTTTAGTATGCTCTTCTTCCAGAAAGGTAGGGAAATACGGAACCAATACATTGAGATCATCATCATTACTTTGGCTGCATGGCTTGTGAAATCTCAGTTTCCCAACCAGTGATGAACCTGGCCTCGGCAGTGAAAGCCCAGGATCCCAACCACCGGACCACCAGGAAACTTCCCAACACTTAGATTATTTTTCACGTACTGTTTGAATATGGGAGGGTAAAATTTTAGTTCTCTGGAACATTCTAGTATCCAGAATACTGCTTTGCCAGAAAGCCCGGTGCTGCTGCGGTGTGTTTCTAAAGCTCCATACACGATAAATTCAGTGCAGACTGGTTCTGCAAGAGAAAGGGCCCTGCTAAGCCAGGGCCACGGAGAGCGAGGACCAAGGCT
The DNA here is from genome assembly GCF_042477335.2 of Ovis canadensis. Taxonomy (NCBI): domain Eukaryota; kingdom Metazoa; phylum Chordata; class Mammalia; order Artiodactyla; family Bovidae; genus Ovis; species Ovis canadensis. Next base: position 64,207,219 of record NC_091255.1, on the reverse strand, counting down.
GCCACCCAGCAAGCCAGCAGCTTTCACAACTCAAACCAGGAAAGCCCAGATGGCACAATGTGAGCGCTGAAAGGAAATTTAAATGCTTGAGAGAGTGAAGGGCACAAATTGAGACAAGTGAGTCTAAAGCAGAGCTGAGAAGGGCACCAGGGCCAGAGGCATCTGCGCCTACAGAGACCCTGCTGGATGTGCTGTGGCCCTAGGTGAAGTTCCCGCCCTCCCCAAGTGATCTGCTCAAGCCCAGGCAGAGTTCTGAGAAGGAGCAGACTGCTCCTATCACCACTTCCCCGAAACACAGGCAATTCACCCTTCACTCATTCATGACCTCTTAACAAAAGAGATGACTGAGTTCAACCACCACATTTTCATTCTGGTTTGAAAATTCCAAGGAATGTTTTTAGCTGTTACCCCATAGCTGCATGTTCTATGCCAACCCCCATATTCCCTCGAGTGATGACTCTGTAGCCATCAAAACACTTTGGTTTAACGGAAGCAGACTGATCAAGAGATGAGATTATGAGAGGAGGAAGACACAAGTTTTAGTGAAGCTTCCATTTGTTCTTCTGGTTGCAAAAAGACTGAAAGTAAGATCACAGTCACAATCAGGAAGAAAACTAAAAGATAAGGAACGGTCTGAGGTTTGCAAAGGAGAATTAAAACTATTGCAGTCTGTTCCATGGAAGGGACACAATGGCTGCTTTTGAGCTGTCGCTAAAGCTAAATTTCTCAACCTGCAAGCTGATAAACCTGGGTATATTCAGCCTGTGAAAATTCACTGAACTATGCACATATGATATATAATTTTTCTATATGTATATCATACTTCAACTGAAAGAAATATTTCAGTCAAGAGAACAGTAATATTATAGTCCAATTTACTTGTAAGCAACACACACCAAGGCCTCATTCACCTCCAGCACAAACTTTCCACACCAAACATACACAGGCGAGCAGAAAAGAACACAGTGAGGCTTCAGAAACCCCCGCCATGATAGCCTGGTATCACTAACCTGTGAAAAAATTTAATTCCCGGAAATAAGAACTTTCTGCACAAATGATAACTCAGAGGATTCCACACGTTATACTTCTGCATATATATGTTTTATTGGAGTATAATTGCTTTACAGTGTTGGTAGTTCTGTTGTACAAAGTGAATCAGCTCAATGTATACATATATCCCCTCCCTCTTGAACCTCCCCACCCCTTCTATATTAGATAATTCTGATAACATGATTCACTGTTGCCCCCACCCCACCCCAATCTGAGACTATTCTAAAGGCAATGCAAATTTCCATTTATACTGCCAACTTAAAGATTTCCAAATAGTTTAGGAAAAAAAAAAAAAAAAGCCAAAGGTCGAAGATTCAGGTCTCAGACCCCTTAGCATACACCTAATGCGACAGGATTTGACAGGCTCACATGGGTTCAAATTTCAGCTTCCCCAACAAGGAGCTGTGTGGCCTTGGGCAAACGACCACTTTCAAGATTCTGGTTTCCCATCTATAAAGTGGTGATAATACCTAGCACTGAGAGGGTTATCAGTGGTAAACGGCACTGCATTTCTATACAAATTACAGAAAAAATGTTGTCTTTTAGGGAAATGGAAGATAAAGTTTGTTTATAGACTGCTGTATTTTGAAATATGGGGGGTATTTTCTTGCCTGAACACATCCAGTCATTTGTAAATAAATAAACAAAATAAGGAAACCATGATTTAAAAGAGACAAAAAAGCTGTGCAGTTCTAGAACAGTACCCATCAAAGCTTTCCATATTCATTCTAACAGCTTGCATGGGGTTCAACACTTCCTCAGGGAAAAATTATCCAGTTTTGTATCAGTTTGTGAAGCAATGTATAAGAGAGAGCATTTGTAAAAAACAAAAACAAAAAAAAAAAAACGATTACATATTTAAGCTCCTTCACCACATAAAAATAAAAATACCAGTACAGCTGGTCCCTGCTTTACAGAAATTCTACATAAGGAAGTGAGGTTTCCCAGCTCGTTAAAGATCAGCCAATCCCACTCAGGCAACACTGAAATACTGCCCTGACATGGAGACAATGTAAAGAGCTATGGTGATCCTACCACATAATTTCAAACACACACACACACACACAGGCTTTTTTAAAGATTATAACCCGAAGAACAACTGGACACGGCCCTGGCTAGGGTAACAGTACTGGGACAGCCATTTAAAATCAGTTCTCTTCAGCCTGTTACATATTTTATTAGAAACTCTTAGGATGCTCTTCAGCCTCTCAGACTCCTTTAGTATGGATGACGGTGTCGGCCTCAAACTACACTGATTCATTCTGAACACTTTAAATAAGTGCTCTACAATCACCAGCTCCATCTGTTACAGTTTTTGCTCAACATGAAAAACATCTTGGCTACGCTGCTTGCTCCACTGTGTGCCAAATCATGAAAAACACCCACACTGTAGACGGGTTACTCTGAATTTTAATGATGAGATGATCAACTTAAACGTAGTTTAATAATTAAGGCTCCTGGCCCCACAGAAACCTAAGTTGCTCATGTAAGCGCACAGAGCAACAGCCCTCAAATTCTCGGCAGGCCAGTCTCCATGATGGAAGCCTACACCTCCGTAAAGACACAGCAGTACCTTTCAACCCCATCAAGACAGCTGACAGGTAGTGGGCCCTTAAAGACCAGAAAGCTGAGAAGTGCATATATGAAGTTTAAAAGCTCTCTCAATTTTGGCAGATTTATAAAAATGCGTGTAAACACCAAATTATGTTTTATTAAAAGAAAATCTATTCATTTAAAAAAGTATTTATGTAATGATATCACATTGAGGGGGTATTTTTGCTTTATGGTGATGATCTCTTTCAACAGAAGTATAATATCTGTGCCAGGAAATGTGTTTTTTGTTCCCTTTGAATTGGATATTTCCAGAAGATTCACTTCTTTGGGGATCAAGAAGCCCTAAATTCTTTTTACATTACTTTCCTTTTAAGAAAGGATTCGATTTACCAAACTAAAGAAATCCAAAGGGCATTTGTTGATCAACTTTACTTTCTGACCACCAGACACACAGGCATGCTAGGTTTTGCCCAGAAAACCCCCAAACCTTCCACTGGTAAAAATCACTCATCGCTTGTATAATCCCACTTGAATACAACCAGTAACGTGGTGCCTTTTCTCCTGTCGCCCAAGAGAGGTCTCGCTACCCTCCCTAAGCAGCTGCTATGAACGGGGATCAGTTCAAAAGAGAAATACTGGTGAATCAAGAGGCCAAGTCTCCTAAAGGCCCAGGTGTCATCGTTTAAGGCTGACCAGGTGTGACCTCAATCTATATTTGGTGCTCTGAATCACTTCAAACACCACTGTTTTCCCGTTAAGAAGTCTTAAGGAGCCTCCTATGGGTCCAAGCTATTCTCAGTTTGGCATTCCACTTTCCATAATTTAGCCACCAACTACTTTCTGTCCTTCTCACCCACTTCTCGAAGTGAACCCTTCAGTTTGCCAAGCTAGCCAACTCAGCCAGCTCTGAACAGTCCTCCACGTTCAGCCTCGCACCTTGCCTCCTCCCCATCTACTCACACCTCACCCGCCGCTGTTTTAGTACTGTGCATCCAAATGCTCTGTCCTCTCCTAAACTGCAAGCACCCTAAGAGCCTGGCTCCACGCCACTCTCATCCATATTCTCCACAATCCTCAGAATGGCATCGAGCATATTCTGAGGAACTGATTTGTATGTAGGGGGGTTTGTTCCAAGTAATGCACATGGGATCAGAGCTAGCTGGGCCTGGGGACAAGAGAAAGGGCACCATACGTTACACGTTACCATGAAATGCCTTGTGAAAATAATATCTCTTGAAATGACCCTCAAAAGAAGACTGATCATCATGAATCTGTTCCCCCCAAGAAAGAGAGGCAAAATAAAGGAAGTAACAGAATTAGGCAATCCATATTCCTGTAACTTAAGCACCATGTGGAATACTTCAAAAGGGAGTACCCCAAATCGTTCCCACAACACTACCACTTCTAACTTTCTCCAAGCTAAAAAAGTAGAAGAGTGGGGTGGGTAGGCAGGGAAGGAAATTTCAGTATGACTGATGAAAGAGTATGTCCTGGGTGGACGAGGGAGGGAAGGTCTCTATATGCGTCCCAACTGACAGCTCTCAGCATGGGGACTTCCTGAACCAGTAAGACGCCTGGTTCAGCATGCATGTCCGGCTGCTGCTGCTGCTAAGTCGCGTCAGTCGTGTCCGACTCTGTGCAACCCCACAGACAGCAGCCCACCAGGCTCCCCGTCCCTGCGATTCTCCAGCCAAGAACACTGGAGTGGGGTGCCATTTCCTTCTCCAATGCATGAAAGTGAAAAGTGAAAGGGAAGTCGCTCAGTCGTGTCTGACTCTTAGCGACCCCATGGACTGCAGCCTACCAGGCTCCTCCATCCATGGGATTTTGCAGGCAAGAGTACTGGAGTGGGCTAGTGACTTACTTTTGCAGGCTGCTAAATTTTATAGCTACAACTCCTCCAGCAAAAGGCTTACAAAGGACAATAATGAAGATCTTCACCTTTTTCCTTCTTCTGAATGACAGTCAAGATGACGCAGAAAGAAAAATGTCCGTACGCTCTCTCTCTCTCACACACAATCACGATCAACTATTAAGAGTTCAGGATCACTCCCGCATTTTTTTTTAAAATAACAGATTTCCTTTATAATGTTCACATATGTAGGAGGATGAACAATTAGGAAGACTAACCAAATTATCATAAGAATAATTATAAGAATAACCAAAAGATTATTTTTCTTTGAGAAATATTTCAGTACTCAAAAAAAAAAAAATTAAAAAAATAAAAAAAAAAAGGATTGGGTACTCTCATCAACCTCTCCAGGTTTGGCTGTCATTAAGAAAGTTGCCCATGACATTTTAACAAAACAGGAAGGTCGTTCACACTTACGTAACTATTACTCCACCCAGATGAATCTGGAGGCAGTGAAACCTAAATGCACAGGCAGTACCCCAAAATAAACTCTGTAGATACCAAAGGGGTACAAGAGTTTCCATTCAAAATTGTCTTCTGTATTTGGCGACTTACGGAAGACCTATTACTTTGGTATAGCTGACTGCTCACCAGAAGAATGCAATGCTCTCAAGAGTGTCACGATTTCAACCGTGGGGGTTTGGGGCAGTTGGTGGGGGGTGGGGAGCATGGTGGACAGAAACAAAGATAAATATGAGGGAGTTTCAAGAGAAAATGCTGTGCATTTGAAAAACTCAACAATCCTGCCACAGCCTGCCAGGAATGAGATTGCTAAGCCCTGAGCCAGGTGAACTGAGGACACAAAGGCCACCCTTCCCTCCCCAGGGAGCCTGGAGTCTGGTGAACCGCCTGTGGCAACACCACAGGGGGATGCCAGGAGAGGGGGGAATTATGGGCACTACGGCAAGGACTGATTCAACAGAAAATGTCTGAGTTCCAAATACCAAGGGGAAAGACCTAAGTCCAGTTTAGGGGTTACAGGAAAGCTTCCTGGGTGAAGTGTGCTTAGTCACTCAGTCCTGTCTGACTCTGGTAACCCCATGGACTGTACCCGCCCCCAGGTTCCTCTGTCCATGCAATTCTCTAGGCAAGGATACTGGAGTGGGTTGCTATGCCCTCCTCCAGGGGACCTTCCCAAGCCAGGGACTGAACCCAGGTCTCCCACATTGTGGGCGGCTTCTTTGCCGTCTGAGTCACCAGGGAAGCCCGGGTGAAGTGTGAGGAAGGTTACATTCCCCTAGTCCCAACCGCAGGTTACACTGTCTGCATCTTTAGTTATGCTCAGCTTGCACAGAACTCTGAGTGGAAGGAACACGGCAGACTTCCCAACTTGCTATCAGGCAAGTGGAAGGGTGGACGGTTCCCTCGGTCCACTTGGCAGCCACTGACCAACAGACTGGTTAAGCTTCCCTAAGTTAGTAAAACCTTTACTAATGGTATCAAAACTCCTAATCAGAAATAACCAAAATAATAACAAAACTTCCTGGGTAAAGATCCCTGGGTTGGGAAGATCCCCTAGAGAAGGGAATGGCTACCCACTCCAGTATTCTTGCCTGGAGAATTCCATGGACAGAGGTGTCTGGCAGGCAACAGTCCACGAGGTTGCAAAGAGCCTGGCATGACTGAGCGACTAACACACACACACACACACACACACACACACACACGGCTAACTCTTTAATGGCATATATTTAGCTGCTGTCCTTGTTCATTAACGGAAGGCTTTCAACTTTAGGCTAAATCCTACAACTCTCTCCTCAAAAAACACCAAACAAAATAACAAAAGCCTCTCAAGCCAGGGGAACAGCAGTCACCTGTTTTCTAATGACAGGCAAACCTGCTCAGGTTCATCAGCTCTACGTTCTATGATCTAACTCACTTCCTGTTGCTTCAGCAAAAAAAAGCAGGAGTTTCCAAAAAAGTCCTTTTCTGCCCCCTAATTAATGACAACAAAGTTTATTAAGTTTTACTCAGGCTTATTGATCCAAGATGTGAACTAAATAGGGTCTATTGATTTATAGTCATGGTGGGACCCAAGAGCCACACCACAGAATCTAATAGGAAAAAAAGGCATCTGTCACTGAGCTTAGTCACTGTCAACTGCATGAGAATCTATGACTGTAAATCTCAAGGCCAGGGGTCTTTACACCTAGGGTGCTACCGTTCTGAACAGAAAAAACCTAGTTCCAAAAGCATTTTCCACTTCTGAAGCAGCTAACCCAGCTCCATGGCAGGAGAGTCCGTAATCCCATGAGAGACAGAGGGACTGGGCTGGCATGGTAAGTCCCCACTCCACTGCCAGGGTGGAGGTGATGCAGGCCATTAAACAGGTTAAGTATAAATACTAAACTGAAAATGTGGATTCGTGCTGTGTCAAGTGTAGGATTAGGGAGCAGAAAAGACAGGGACCTCCTTTAGTCTGGGAGGGAGGGGGAATGTGGTCAGAGAGTAATATTTGAGGGGACACCCAAAGAACTGCCTATGAGCAGTCCAGGCAGAAAGCTCCAGTGAGAAAATCGGGAGCTCAAAGTGATCAGAAGTCATTGAAGAGCGGCAGTCAGGTTTGCCTTTTTCAAACATTCCAATGTGAGGATGAAGTGGAGGGAAGACCAGGTGAGACCCACCACAGCCGCCAGGTGAAAGATGCCAGCACCGGGACTGCAGTGGCAAAGTGCGGTGGAGGGAAGCAGACAGACTCAGGATACCTACAGAGGCCGAATCAAAAGAGCTCGGTGGGTAGATGGGACTCAGTGGCCTCCCTCTTGACCATTGATTCTCTTTTTCTCTCTATAAAGGACTTTAGAAAACCAGCTATATAGAGCTGCTGGCGAATGTCCTTTTAGCGTCCTCGTGAGTAAACAGCCTAATTGCAAAGGCAGACGGTGCTCCTGAGCCTCTCCAGGTCCAGTGGGCACTCTCCTTCACCTTCCTGTGCCCTGCATGGACCTGCGACGGCTCTCTGGTTCCCCAACCCCAACGGGAGGCTAACAGATGGAGGCTTCCTGCTGGGGATTCTGTGGGCGGCCTCGACCCCTCAGCTAAGGTCTCAGCCCTCTCAGCTCAGTTGCCGCCGCCTCCTCCAGGCTCTGCTAGCGCCTCCCTCTTCCTGCACGCTACAGTCTTCTTTCTCCAAGCCTCAAGATGGTAACCCGCTTTCTAGCTCTGGGTACTGCACCATCCCCTGCGGTTTCCAGGGGAACCCTGCCCATAGCTTTCCTGTAAACAGTCTCATTAATAAAATCTCTTCAGGTGAGCCAATTTAGGTGTGTCATGTGTTTCCCACCAGGACCCTGGCTGAGATTCCCCTCAAATCAGTTCTATCCATCCTTTGGAACTGATTAAGGAGATATTCCATCATATAAAGTGCCAGTTACAGGGCAAACAGATCACAGGAAGTATTCCAAATTCTACTAACTACTTGGGAGAAGAAAACTTAAAAGACTCTTGAGGTCCACCACTCTTAAGCCACTAAATAATTCTGTCTACTATTAAAGTATTTACAGGGAACTAAGCAATGAAGACCTAGGATCTGTAATCCGGCCAGCACTAGGCGGTACTGACGAGTTAGCTGCAGCTGCTCTCCTCTTTGAATTGCACTTTGGTCCATGTTTGAGTGTGTACTACACTGACAGCTTTGTGCTAGGAAGCTGTGATGGGATCTGGGCATGGGGGAAGAGACACAGTCCTACCTTTGGAAGTGTTTACAGCTAAGGGAGCTATGCATGTAAGATAATAAGGGAATAAGTAGAAAGTGGGAAAAGGGAAATGGCTGATTTTGAGCTGACTATGGAATTCATGGGAGAAGGCGATGGCACCCCACTCCAGTACTCTTGCCTGGAAAATCCCATGGACAGAGGAGCCTAGTAGGCTGCAGTCCATGGGGTTGCTAAGAGTTGGACATGACTGAAGCAACTTAGCAGCAGCAGCATGGAAGTCACAGCTACATGTTTCCAAATGAGCTGCTTGGGTGATGTAGAAAAAATTCAGTTCATGTCTGGAGGAACTAGAAAAACGCCAACTTCAAATAGTCCAGGGACAGAGCAAGAACTTAAAGGCAGAGCAACTCAGAGTAGGTAAGAAGGTGTGGTAAAACAAGGCCATCGTCCCTTTTATATTTTAATTGGGGCTCAAAAAAGGAGGGAGTTGCTGGTAAGTCACACAGCTGGTATCCTCTCTCTGCAAGGCTACAAACTGCCCTTCTGCGAAATGGAGCGGTCACATGTTTAAGCGACAAATGGTAGTAACAGGCACTGTGGATGACTGGATGTGGCTCAATGGCATGGCATTGCCTCTCAGAGGTAATTTCCAGGGTGAGGCTACTCCACTGCCCCTCCTCGCTGTCTCCACCATGCTGCTCAAGTGGCACTGGGAAGGCTGAAGAGTCTTAGAGCCCAGAAACCTTCAGGCTGCGGTATCATGTGGGCCTGCCTGGGGTAACTAGATCAAGTGGTCTATTCCAGTCTTCTATCCCTCAGATATTTGACAGAATACCCCGTTCCTCTACTTTTTGGATGACTGTACTGGCAAAGATGAAAACAAGTTAATATTCAGTGATGATGACCGGCTGTTCCCGGTGGGAGTATAAAAAGGTGTATGGTTTCACTGAGAAGAATTTAGCCTTAAATATCAAAGATCTGAATTTTCATACCCAGTAAAGCCTAGCCATTCTTAGGACTCTATTCTAATCAAATGATCAAGATGTACTGTGTTAAGACTCAAGGAGCAGACAACTATGACTGTTCATTTTGAGTCAGCATCTGTGCTCAGTCCTGGGGAGACCATAAGACGAAAATGATCCTTCCTTACAAGGGCTGACAGCATGGAAGGGAAGGGAACCATGTAACTTAAGGCATCATAGGTTATGATAGAAAGTTCAGAGTGCTCTGGACGCGAGCACACCTTGGGGAGACCTAATCAGATCATGCATAGAGGTGGCAAGGAAAGCTCACCTGGGCAGTATCATTTCAACTGGAAACCCTAAGTACGAGTAGGTCTTAGCCAGGTTTAGGGGCGGGAATGGAGGACACAAGTGAGAGACAGAAGAAATACCCCAAGCAGAGGGATGAGCACACGTAGAGGCTCTTGGGTGGGAAGGGGTTTGGTGTGGTCTGGAATGGAAATAACAGATCCAAAGGAGTTCTGTGAGAAGTCGAGGCTTGGAGGCTAGAGAGACAGGGAACTGGCTACACTGTGCAGGGCTCCGAAGAGTGGAGTACGGGTCCTGGGAGACCAGGGACTGACTGCACCTGCTCTCGAGTATGCTGAATCTGGTTTCTGTGTGGCACAGAGATCTGGGAGGGATGCAAAGCGGCAGCAGGAAGACCACTTAATTAAGGGGCTAATGCAGTAAGCCAGGCCAGAAGAGATGGGACATTCTGACTAGGGTGGGGGGATTCTGATTGCCTTGAGAAGACTCTAAGATGAACACAAGAAACCCATACGCATTATTTTCACACTCTTAAATTTACCCCCCCAACCCTGTTTGCAGGAACAGGGAACATAGTACAGTCAAGGGTGAGATCTAATTTCAAGTTGTATCACTAGCTTTCCAAGGCCACATAATCTAAAACTTAAAGTTTACTCTTCACCATAAATAAAGTGAAAATGGATAAAAGGGATAATCCCTCAGTTGTGCTGAGGTGATGTTTTGATTGCTATTAATGTATAAGTAAACGTCTACACAAAACTTTTTCAAACAACCAATTCAAATAACTATAATGTACAAACTGTAGACTCTATGAAAATACTCAATTTGAACTAGTATACCCTAACATATACTTATTCACATATTAAACTTTCTCTGCTCCCCAAAGTGACCCCAAATACAGACATTTTCATTAAGAAAACAGACGTGAGAATTCAGGATATAGCAACTTTTTCTGGGGTACCTCTGTAACGGAATTGGAGACAAATATAGCTGTTGTTGACAGACAGGCTGAGTTACCCCTCCTTTTACCGACAGAAGGGAGACTTGTCTTGTAACTAACTAGTTTTCACGGCCTCCTTCAGGCAGCTGCAAGGCTCAGAAGGCAGGAGGGAGGCCCGAGGGAGGGGGAGGGTGGTGGGGCGGGGGTAGCGGGAGCACAGCCATGCAGCTCTGCTCTCAGCCTGTGCTGTCAAAGGGAGACAAGCCCAGCCCCGCTCCGCCTATTAGTTTTATCTGAGCACCTACACGCTGCTTCATGCAGAAAATCAGCACTTTCGTCCCACAGAAACGTCACAACCTGCAGAGAATAGGGGGACTAAGAGGACTAAATAATAGGATGTATTAAAGCAAACAACGGGCTTGTCAGGCCCTCAATTCCAGATTACAAGAAAGACTTCCTGATTTCAGGCAGTATTTAAAGTGGGAAGCTAGTGTGCCACCCACAATTCTGGGTCGCTACAGGACTTAACAGAACAATGTCAGTGCTGCCTGGAAACTCAAGGGGAAACCAGGCATACAGGGTTCCTCTCTTGCCCACAATAACAAGGAGCTTTCCAAACCATAAACATCATCAGCCATATGATGACCAACTCAGGTATGACCACTGTTGGCCACCGAAGAATGATTATTACTGAGCCTTTCTGACCTCTCGATCCCTCCCCATAAGGTCAAAGGCTATCAATGGCTATGCATTAACACAGCTATAATGATTCAACTATTAAATCTGAATTGACCAGAACCAAAATGCCCCGGTGAATTCTCCCTGTTGAAGTCACAGTCTGCAGCCCTGGGAGGTACAGTGAGGCTGGTTTTAAAATTTGTACTCCCTTTACTGGGTGGCCTTCTGTTTTCCCTAGAGTTCTAATGGATTTAACACAATTTCTCTGGCTTTTATATATTTTAAAATTATTACTACTTTTCAAGGATGGTATATGTAAGAAAATGTCTTAAATACTCATTTCCCTCTTCAGTCTATCACTCTGGGATTTTCCTGATACTTTCTTTGGCTGGATGTGTGGATTCCTAGACTTCAAGGCTTCCTCATTCTTGGTTTTTACGGTAGGGCACCAGTAATACACCCCAAGAAAGGGTGCTGGGGAAGCAAATGATTTCAGTCCTGGCATGTCTGAAATTGCCTTGATTCGTCACTTGTAACTGAATGCTGGTTCAGTGAGGTATAGAATTCAGCAGAATTCTAGGCTGAACAGCATTTCTTTCAGAATTAGGAAGCTACTGTTTTCTGGTATTTGGAGTTGTTCATCCAAAGTTTACTGGCAATCTGATTATCACTTCTTAACAGAGACTTGTTTCTTTATTTTCTAGATGCTTTTAGAACCTATTCTTTCTCTTGGACATTTTGAAGTTTAACAATAACTTATCTGAGGGTGGATCTGTTTTTATACAAATTGCTGGGTAGACTCAGTGGTCCCTCCTCCTCCAAAAATTCACACCCATCACCTGCGAGAAATTACCTTCTTTTTTTTTTTTAAATCTGCTAGTCTTTCCTTTGCACTGTTCTCCTCCTTATCTGACTTCATGAAAGACCTCCAGCAGGCTCGCACGGCATTTCCTGAGTCCATTCACACCCTTCTAGACGACGATCTCATTTTCTCCTTAAGCCTCAACAGCTCCTCCACTATCTTTCTTTCTGCTGCTGCTAAGTCACTTCAGTTATGTCCGACTCTGTGCGACTCCACAGAAAGCAGCCCACCAGGCTCCCCCATCCCTGGGATTCTCCAGGCAAGAACACTGGAGTGGGGTGCCATTGCCTTCTCCGGATCTTTCTATTTCACCAAAAATACAGAAGCAAACAGAAGAGATCCTTAAAAGCTCCCCCCACCTGTGTACAGCCACTTGTACCTGTAATCCTTACCCTCTGCCTTCTATTTCTTTTGTCCATGCTCCTAACCACATAAAATTCTACTTCTGTGCTAGACCCTACGTTTTTGCCTGCTCAAGGACATTAGTGCAGTAATTTTCCCTTATTTCTTGCGCATCATCAATTTTTTTTGTCTCTACTAGATCTTTTCTATCAGTAAATAAAAACGCTATTATTTCTCCCAACTCTCAGACTGGGATGAAAACAGACCTCTTTTGATTCTACATCAAAACTCCCTGGAACAGTTGTTCACATCCCGTCTCCAGTTTCTTTCTTCCTGTTCTCTCTCCCTAACATTTTATTATGAAAGCTTTCAAACACAGAGCAAAGTTTAAAGAATTTTACCAACCAAGACACATTTACCCACCACCTAAATTATGCCATTAACAATATGTGCTTTATCACATATCTATCTATACAATCTCCCATTAATCCATTTTTTAAATGCAACAAAGTTACTGTCATCAGCATTCTCCAAATACTTCTCCAAAAACATATTATTAACTATTAGTTAAATGTTAGTTTGCAATGTCTTTTTAAATTTTTATCGATTGGTCTATCTTTGGCTGTCCAGGGCCTCTGTTGCTGCGCAGGCTCTTCTCTCTGGGGAACACAGCCTCTTCTCTCTGGGGAGCACAGCCTCTTCTCTCTGGGGAGCACAGGCTCCAGGATGCTCGCTCGGGCTTCAGTAGTTGTGGCACATGGGCTTAGCAGTGTGGCTCCCAGGCTTGGGATCCTCCCAGACCAGGGATCCAACTTGTCTCCTGTACTGGCAGGTGGATTCTTTAGCACTGAGTCACCAGGAAAGCCCTATTTTATTTTCTTCATGTATCTCAAAATTGCAGACATCAGTACTCCTTCTCCTACATACTTCTGCATATATATTATTAACTACAGTTAAATATTAGTTTGCAGTGCTTTCTTTCGGTGTAGCATTTACACAGCCACTGCCACCCCCCAGCAAGGCTCCCCATGCCCCACTCCCCGCCCCGACTCACCGTGCCTGAACCCACTCCCAGTATGTTTCTGCTCTCTCCACTGCGACTACTCAGTGGTCCCCAGTGATCGTGATGGCTTGTTGCTGCTGCTGCTAAGTTACTTCAGTCGTGTCCGACTCTGTGTGACCCCACAGACGGCAGCCCACCAGGCTCCCCCGTCCCTGGGATTCTCCAGGCAAGAACACTGGAGTGGGATGCCATTTCCTTCTCCAATGTATGAAAGGGAAAAGTGAAAGGGAAGTCGCTTAGTCATGTCTGACTCTTCGCGACCCCATGGACCGCAGCCTACCAGGCTCCTCTGTCCATGTGATTTTGCAGGCAAGAGTACTGGAGTGGGGTGCCATCACCTTCTCCGATGGCCTGTTACTGAATCCAAAGGTCAGTGCCCCGCCCCCATCTGACCGGGCCCATCAGAAGCCACAACAGAGTGGTCACTTACTCTGCAGTGAAGAGTTTGGCTTCTAGGATACAACACATCCTAGGTTTTCTTCCTATTGAACTGGCTGCTCGTTTGGTCTCCGTTGCTAGTTTCTTTTTATCTCATTAACTGTTAAAGGGCCCCAAGGGCTCCATCCCAGAACCTATTTTCTTCTCTACCAACACTCATTCTCTTAATTTTCTCATATAGTCAGATGGCTTTCATATACCCTAAATCAACCCCTTCTCTCCACTTCCACAGCTAGAATTCTGGAAGCTGCCAATAGCTCTTGCCCGGATTCTGCCCAACTGGTCTCACTGCTTTCACTTTATCCCCTTCAGAATAACATTATTAAAATGTAAGCCATACCTGTTGTCACAGCCAGGAGGCGGTGAAGCAAATGTGACAACTAAGTGTACTGTGGTACCCTGAAACAGAAAAAGGACACTAGGGAAAAGCTAAGGAAATCTGGATAATACCAACTTTAGTTAATCACATTTGCCCGGAGCAGTTCACTAACTGTTAAAAAAAAAAAAAGGTACTAATGCAAAATGCTAAAAAGAGGGAAAATTTGGTGTGGGGCATACCTGAACACTTTGTGCAAGTTTTCTGTAAATCTATAACTGTTCTGAAAAGTAAAGCTTACATATTTAAAAAAAAAAAGCTAGACTGTGGATCTGCTTAAAATCCTTCAAAGGTTTCTCATTTCTCTAACACTCACTGCTTCTCAATTGTGTATTCACATTTAAAACTGAGGCAACACAAAGGCAGTCTAGGGACTTCCCTGGTGGTCCAGTGGCTAAGACTCCACGCTTCCAAAGCAGGGGGCCCCGCCAGGGAACTAGATCCAACATGTTGCAACTGAGAGCCTGCATGTCACAACTAAAGACCCTGCAGGCCTCCACTAAAAGATTCTGCATGCCGCAGGGAAGACTGAAGATCCCAAGTGTTGAGGGCTGCAACTATGACCCAACGCAGCCAAATAAATATTATAAAAACAAAAGCAGCCTAGGAACTCTATTCGAAGTGGGTGAGGCTTGACAGAGTTTGCTTTATTTAAACAGAGCTCTAGATGCAGGAAACTTTAGCAAAAGTACCAGAACACTATTTCCAATGCCACAAAGTTTTTCTGAGACAATTTAATGCAGAAGTACTATTGTCTATTATTCTCAACGACAGTTCTACCTTTGTTGACAACAAATTCTCTCATATTGTGACCTCTCTTTGTTGACTGTTCTTTGTATTGTGTAACAGTTAACAAACACTGGAAGGGAGTGGGGAATGAGTATATTCACAGACGACCTACGAAAGGCTATAATGTAACTTAAATTGAGATTAAAAACCACCATCACCACCACCACCAACAGCAGCAGCAAATCACCTATAATGGAGAAAATAGTTAATAAAACTCATTATGTCTTTAAAGCTCTAAACAAATGTTAAACATAAGGATTTAAAAAAAAAAAAAGGTAAAATGCAATTTGCTATCAATTCATCTTAGCAGGCCTAATGGTGTCATTTTTACTTTAAATATTTACTTACCTACAAAGCTATCTTTCTTACTCTATACTTACCTGTGTGGACAATGAATCTTGTAACTAACGTAAGTGGAAAGACAGAGATGATCAATTCATTTGGCTAATATGGCAAACCTTATCAATCGTTTGGCCAAAGCCCACAGCACTTCCAGCCCGGCGTGAGGCAGCACAGCAATGAACACTGTGCCTCCCACTACTTGGCCCCCAACTCTCCAGTCTCCCTGCCATTTCATTCCTTGCACTCCAGATTCCAACAATACTACTGCTACTGAACGCTGCTTCCCAACTGCCCAGCTGTTTTATGGTTTTTCAGACTCGGTATATGTGTTTCCTCTGGTTAAGACGGCAAAGTCAAGGTTTCAGGATCACTTTCTGTCTGCAATCATGGACCTCTGTATTATTACCACAGCTCTATCATCACACCACCTTCAATATATTGTGACTACTTGTCCTTTCTATGAGACTGAGCCATCTGAGGGCAGGTGCCACATCTGTTCACTCTGGTGTCCTCAAGGACATATCTTCCAAGAAAAACCTTCGTTGGTGAAATAGTATGTCCCCAAAATATTTTAGATCTTCCTTAAAAGAAATGATAAGCTATCTCCCAAATGCAAATGAGGAAATGTGATTATTACATAATCAATTTTTATGCCTGGTTTTCTTTTTGTTCATGATAAACAAATGCTTCAGTAGCTTAAATCTCAAAAATATGGTTTCAACAGATTTCAAGCACTAGTGTGTGTGTGTGTCTCTCTCTCTCACTTTCTCTCTCACCCACCTACACACATACATACACACTCACATCTTAGAAAGACAATTCTGGACAACATGGGCCAGTTTTACGTGTTTGGAACAATTCCTGGTAATTTTAAGTCCTTCACACACAAAAATCAAAGGACCAGATGGGATTTTAGGAGATTTTCCAATCCATTTTCCTATTATAAAATCTAGTAAGTAAATGAAGTCACCAATATGGGCAAGATAATTATCCTATTTTAGAAGGCTTCCACAGAACTATCCTTAAGAATGTACCCAAATGTAATCCCTACCAATGCAATTTAGGTCAAACTCAGCGTTAGCTCACACAGGAAAGCAAAATACCATCATTTCCATGTGTGTGTGCAGAGTAAGGAACGACATGACACAGAAGGGAGGCGTAGGGGAGCGAAAAGAACACCGAGAACCAGCGACATACACGCCGTCCCTGCCGCTGACCTTGCCCCGGCGCCTTGGCCTGTCTGGGCCTCATAAAATCCCCCATAAAATAAGAGTGCTGGGCTGGAATGCTAGGTTCTTTTTTAAAGTAATATCTTAAAAAGGCACAACGCACTTATTGTGCACCTGCTGTATGACCTTTTATGTATATTAAGGACGACCTTCCCCAGAGAGAGCATTTTTACAGATGACTGCACAGTTAATAAAAAGTGAAAGTGTAATTCAATTCAAATTCAGGTCTGCTTGTTCTAAAAGACATTGTGCTAAGCTGCCTCCTGGGAAAGGGAAGAAGGGAAAAGAAAGGAAGGAAGGGAACCACAGACTGGCAAAGATGCACTTTTTCCTGCAGGCAGCACACGGACAGAAAAATAGGCCAGAACAAACCACTGCGGCATGAGCAGTGACAGGGAAACTAAGAGAAACGGGTCCCTATGCTTGGCTCTTTAACTGTCATCACAAATGCCAACGGCTTCATCTGCTAGGATATACCATCCTACTTCTTGTGTGTGTGGGTTTGTGTGTGAGCGTCGCTCAGTCGTGCCCGACTCTTTGCAACCCCACGGAATGTGGCCCGCAAGCCTCCTCTGTCCATGGAATTCTCCAGGCAAGAATACTGGAGTGGGTTGCCATTCTCTTCTCCAGAGGATCTTCCCAGCCCAGGGATTGAACCCAGTCTTTTGCATTGCTGGCAGGTTTTTTTTTTAAATCGTCTGAGCCACTAGCGAAGGCACGTCTCATATATCTACTTGCAACATACCAGACATCCTGATTGAAGGTATGAGGGAAATACTGAAGAATCTGAGGAACCAACCTAAAATCCATGGTTTGAGGAAGGGTGAGGAGTAGGCATGCAGGACAACACTCCTCAAATTAGGGGGAAATTTCCCAATTTAATAGGTTTTAATATCTCTGAAAACATGATTCCAGGAGCAAAATATATTACGCCCATTACGTACCTGTTACTAAGCAACTCCACTCATACAGACTATTAAATCAATACCGTAAATTGTAATGTTGCAAATATCACAGAATTCATGTCTTCCCACATCTAGTATTTTTCTCAGCTTATTTTTGGTTTAAACCAAAGTTTCCCAATGAACTGTATAAATATATTTTTCAAGCATTACTGTATTTCCTAGTGTTAGAATCACATCTTTTTTTTTTTTTTGGTCACAATCCTAATAATACCCATAAGCATTCAGATTAGCGACAGAGCTTATCACCCTTAGATCAGTTTAGAGAGGAGAACAATAAAGAAGGTGCAGTAAGATCCTCAGAGCCTTGGGCTCAGGGCATGGCAGGTACCAGTAAAAATGCCCACTATGTCTCAGCCTTAAAATTTAAAAAATCACCCCCTCCAGACACATGAAAAGTTGATTCACAGATACATGCGTATCAATTTCTGTACTGTATTGATAAAAAGAACAAGATTTTTTTTCACCCTCCAATCACTAAATTTCTCCCGTTTGGGGGGAGTGGAGAAATCATCCCTGTTGAGAATATAAGACCCAGCTCATTTACTCTACTGAACTACTCAGAACACACACAAGTCAGGAAGTACTAACAATCTGGGAGCCAGCAAATATTTTTTAATATATTGATTTTTACCCAATAGATAGCAATAGATAGTTAGCAACAGATGACAGATGTTAAATAACTGTCACTTTATTCTTGTTCTCAGTATTTGAAATGGCTGGATATAGGACAAGGAAAACAGAAACAGAAGCGCTCCTTTGTAAAGTTTATCCCACCTGCCCAGCTAGGTATATGGGCTTTGTCTTGTCTTTAAAGATTCTAGAACTATATACTCTCCCACCCACAGGATCACGCTTTTGCGTTCAAAATTCAGCCAGCTTGCCTCAGCTCCTGTGTGGGCACCTAAGTACAATGGTGTGTGGGCCAATCTTCAAAAGGGCAGAACAGCCCCCCACCTCCAGCCAGAATCACCCGATTACTAATCTGAAAAACACCGACAGCCAAATAAAGTACTCCAGTTAAAAGTGAAAGGCTTTCTCCGTTGGGGAGTAGAGGAAGAAAAGTCAGTCTAGAAGGTTAAAAAAAAAAAAATCTACAATTGTTTGAGCTGAGTAACTGAAAGAAACAGAAGCGAAAATAAAGGTGTGACTGGGAGTTTATTCTGATGCCATACTTGTCACAAAGGCTATGTGTCTGCTTTGGGGGGAAGGGAGATTCTTCTTCATTACACAGATCCCCTGGTTTCTAAAAGAGTCAAGAGACCCTTCCTCAAAGGTTTTGAACACCCAAATTATCTTCTTCATGCCTAATCCCTAACCACTAAGGAGTGGGTGCCAGGTCTTCCACTCCTGACCTCTAAAATCAGCCTATCATTTACACCCATAAAAGCACCTTCCACTTTGAAGGTTTCTCTCTGGAAAACCCTTTCCACCTTGTAAAATTATGTGGATTATCTAGAGGCTAGTGATGGATCTACTCTTTGATCAGAAACCCAAAGTGTAAATGCAAAGAATGTTAAATCTACAAAATGTTTTACTGAGTCTTTTTTGTGAAAGCACAACTCTAAATTTTTGTTAAGCTTGTCCTAACAGCAAATCAGACAAAGATCACAAAGATGCAGCTGACCCGTGTACCAGAAAGTCAATATAAAAACTGTGACCCAGAAAGTCGATCTAAGAGACTCTCGGTAGATTCTACAATGGCTCTTTCCTGTTTCGGGGACAGCAGGAATGCCCCCGTGGACAGCACCGATTCCTGCTGGTTCCTTGTCACGTGCTCTCTTTTTGGTGGTGTGCTAAGGCTACATTTTCACTTTAGGAAAAGCTCGCCTCTCCACAAACTTCCATTACTGGCTATATTCTACTTCAGTTCAGTCACTCATGTGTGTCCGACTCTTTGCGACCCCATGCACTGCAGCACACTAGGCTTCCCATATTCTACTTGAAGTGAAGTTGCTCAGTCGTGTCTGACTCTTTGCGACCCCGTGGACTGTAGCTCCCCAGGCTCCTCTGTCCATGGGATTCTCCAAGCAAGAATACTGGAGTGGGTTACCATTTCCTTCTCCACCATATTCTACTTGGATATATGCAAATATCTCTAGCCCAAAAGAACCTCAACAGCTAAATCTCTTTCCCTGGAGGTCTCTCAAGCATCTCAGACTTAACCACAACCAAATGGAACTCAAGATGTTCCAGAAAGTATTCATCTCCCATATTACCTTTCTCAGTTAATAGTACCCATAGCCACCAAGTAGCCTTAGACTTCTTTCTTATCCATCCCTGAGTATAGTTCCTTCTACTATATAAGTACATGTCCTCTTCAATTAAAATGTCCATCATCTCTACAAAACCCGGACTTCCCTTCCTTTACCACTCTGCTATAATTTCTCTCTTAAAATGCAACTGATGTTATTTCTGTGCTTACTGTCCTTCAAAACTTCCGACCCCTGAAGAATCAAGTCCAGTACTTTTTAGTCCGGCATACGATCTCCCTAATGATGCAGCTTCTGCCCAACTCTCCAACTACCTCTGCCATTTCCCCCACGAAGATCTCCCATCTTGTCTGCAGCCACCTCTGTCAGTCCCGGCTCACCTGCTGTGCGTTCAGCCTCTGCCTGGAATGCCCTTCCCTCCATGTTTGTTCACCTAGTCTTAGTTCACTCTTCAAAACCCAACGAAGTTGCCACTCTGAAATCGAGCACCACCACTCTCCTTGTGAACACCTCTACTAGTGAACAGAAACCGCACAAGCGAAGCCATGTACGCGGCCACACCCTCACAAAGTCGAGCCTGGGTTTGCTGCAAGCCTACAGCAGGCGAACACTTGGTGCCTGTTCGGTGAATTACCTCTCCTCTGATAAACAACTAAAATAACACAGCTTACATTTATTAAGAATTTATCACATGCCAAAATGTACAACATATTAGGCCATTTCTTCCTCATAACAACTCCATAAGGTTGGGTAGGTATTATTCCTGTTTATAAATGAGGACTCTAAGGTGCATTCAAACAGGCCAGAGAACTTGCCCAGGAGCTACAGCTTAAATGGAAGAGATGGGACTGGAACTCAGGTCTGACCGATGCCAGAGTCCATGCTTGTAACCTCTGTGCTTAATTCTCGCTATTCTACACTGTCCTTAACAGGCCTCCCAAAGAGTGTTGTCCACACTATTTTGTCTAAAACTTCCAGAATCAATTATCTAGCTAGGTTTCCGTTAGGGTTTTATGCTTTCTGCAGCTAAGGGAATAGAGTTATTCTGGATTAAGAATGCTATGGACAATGAGCTCAGAATGATTGCTCTAAACTGTCTCATATGCAAGTATCTGGCACCCAACCTAAACTCAGTCAACCAGAAAAGTTTTTCGAAGTCCATGTAGGAAAAAAGAAAATGAACAACTATTATTTCCTCAGATCAACTTTCCAACAGAATAACTCCTTCTGTTTTTTTGGAAGGCAGAGCAATCTGCAAATACAAAGATTCCTTTTATTTGGGAGTTTTGAGCCATATACCAAAACTCCTCATAGCAGTCTATGAAGAAAAAGTCAAGATAAACTAATCTTGTTAAGCCCCTCCTCCTCTGCTCCTGGCCATCTTTATTTTTAGGACATTCTCTGGCAGTTGTAGTATCAAATGATGGTGACACTGAGAGTATGTGAGCTTCACAAGCTGGCAGGTGTCGGATGGCGACCCTGCAGCAGCCCCATCGGCAGCCCACCCAGACGCTTATGTTTAAACTGGGAAAAAGTCCACGAAGCGGGCAGAAGCCACTGGCTCATCTTACACCAGACCCCCTACTTTCAGCTGTCTCAAAAAAAAAAAAAAACAAAAACAAAAACCCTAAACCCTCTAAATTAGAATCATTTCAATCTTCCCAGACAGAATCTTGTATCAAAGAAATGTTAAATCCTACTTTAACGACGTCTACTTCGTTGCAATGGTGCAGGAAATTCAGCTGTCCTTTTACTCAGAGGAAACCAGTGTGCATTTAAAACAGAAGCTGAACACAGTAAAACCTGAAGGGGACAGACATCTTCTGGCATGATGCTACCTTCACAACTGAGCTGGGAGTGACTGGCTGGTTTCATCTGAAAGAAACATCTGGTACCATCTATATCAAGGTGGAAAAGCTCAAATCAAAGTATAATGGAAAGGTGGGGGATAGAAAATGAGCAAAAGAAAAAAAAGCCATCATCAGTACCTTTAGTGTTTTTAAAAGATAAAACAGAAGAATTTAAAAGATAAAACCAAAGAATTTAAGTGGGAACAATTAATAACCAGCGGGTACCAAGAGATTGCTCAAGTATGCCCAAAAGATGAATAAAACGGCCCAGGACGACCTCATTCGATACCAGAAGCACTCACCCTCCTAAGTCTCCCCACTATCCAACTCGCTGAGTCTATGGTGCGACCGTTTTCACAATTACTTCTTCTTTCCCTTTATATTTAAGTCGTACCAGGTATTATATTGTACTCTTCTTTAAAACGCCTTTAAATATAATAAGGATGGTCAACTACATTTATTGAGGGGAGGGGGGAGGAAACACTGTAAAATGTCCAGCAGCAGCAGCAGCAGTGAAAGGGTTAAATCAAGCACACTCAGCAGTGGAGACACTCTGCAGCTGTTACAAATGTTCTTTATAACAGCATGGGTTGGGTAGACAATGGGTGGTCTCCTAAACTTCTGTTGGGCCTCTAGGAGGCAGCCATGAAGCTTGGGTGGGACCACCCCCTCAACCAAATCCCCCAGAACAAGTCTATCTCCTCTACCCAACACAGACTGGCTTAGTCCTGTAACCTGGACCAATCAACCCAAACTGTAAAAATTTGCTGTGAGGCAAGAAGGGCTGTGTGGATCACAATAAACTGGAAAATTCAGAAAGAGATGGGAATACCAGACCACCTGATCTGCCTCTTGAGAAAGCTATATGCAGGTCAGGAAGCAACAGTTAGAACTGGACATGGAACAACAGACTGGTTCCAAATAGGAAAAGGAGCACGTCAAGGCTGTATATTGTCACCCTGCTTATTTAACTTATATGCAGAGTACATCATGAGAAATGCTGGGCTGGAAGAAGCACAAGCTGGAATCAAGATTGCCGGGAGAATTATCAATAACCTCAGATATGTGGATGACACCACCCTTATGGCAGAAAGTGAAGAGGAACTAAAAAGCCTCTTGATGAAAGTGAAAGAGGAGAGTGAAAAAGTTGGCTTAAAGCTCAACATTCAGAAAATGAAGATCATGGCATCTGGTCCCATTACTTCAAGGGAAATAGATGGGGAAACAGTGGAAACAGTGTCAAGACTTTATTTTTTTGGGCTCCAAAACCACTGCAGACGGTGACTGCAGCCATGAAATTAAAAGACGCTTACTCCTTGGAAGGAAAGTTATGACCAACCTAGATAGCACATTCAAAAGCAGAGACATTACTTTGCCAACAAAGGTCCGTCTAGTCAAGGCTATGGTTTTTCCTGTGGTCATGTATGGATGTGAGAGTTGGACTGTGAAGAAGGCCGAGCACCGAAGAATTGATGCTTTTGAACTGTGGTGTTGGAGAAGACTCTTGAGAGTCCCCTGGACTGCAAGGAGATCCAACCAGTCCATCCTAAAGGAGATCAGCCCTGGGATTTCTTTGGAAGGACTGATGCTAAAGCTGAAACTCCAGTCCTTTGGCCACCTCATGCGAAGAGCTGACTCATTGGAGAAGACTCTGATGCTGGGAGGGATTGGGGGCTGGAGGAAAAGGGGACCACAGAGGATGAGATGGCTGGATGGCATCACCAACTTGATGGACGTGAGTTTGAGTGAACTCTGGGAGTTGGTGATGGACAGGGAGGCCTGGTGTGCTGCGATTCATGGGGTCGCAAGAGTCAGACACAACTGAGCGACTGAACTGAAGAAGGGCACACTTCCCTTTCCCTGTGATTCTAACGAGATGTCTTCTGATTTAAAAAGGCAATTTCATATACAGTACCATCTTTAAATGTCCAGAAAAAAAAGATTATTAGGAGAGATAATAAAATAAACTTATTATTTCTGGGCAACAGATTGGGTTGGATTTGGGTACTGATCATTAACCATCATATATATTTTTAATTTACAAAATAGACTGCCAGATTAATCACTGTCTTTGAAACTCATATTCCATTCATACTCTAACCCTCTGTGAATCCTTTCACCTGAAATGCCATTCTCTCTTTTCCCCACAAATCAGTCACTTAGGATCAGGGCTTCTCTTTTTCCCTACCTATAACCCCCAACAACTTCTTTCTCTGAATGCCTTCAACAATTAGCAACCATTACAGTAACTAAGTCATTTACTGAACACCTACTATAATGTACAATCCTGGGCACTCTTATGTTATTACATTTAAACATAACTGTTTCTAAATGAGTCATTTCTACTCAACCCAACACGAAATTCTTGGGGGGGCAGAACTACTTTATATTTATGTTTATTTGTCTTATTGCCTAACATATTCTATCACAAAACAAGGCAGACATTCTAAATATGGATTATTTACATACATTTGGAGGGGGGAAATACTTTTACCAGAGCCTCAAGGGGTATGACCTTCAACTAGGTTTAAGAACCACTGCACCAGGGATTCAACAAATAGTTCTTCAATCACAACTAAACACATCACCAATAAGCCCAGAAGATTTCCAGGAAAAGCAGCTTGTGATACATATCAGGCTGCACAAATGGAAGAACTCGTTTTTAGTCACATTTTGAGTGTATGACAAGGTACTGGAGTGGCATGCGGACAGGACTCTAATGACATGGAGTCAAACACAGTTTCTCTTTGCCAACTGACAGCACTGTTAACAGTCCCTCCACCAGACCTGGGGAGCAGTGCCTTTGTTTTCGTCCTTCTGTTTATACGAATCAGCTGTTGAACCTGTAATCATTTTACCCTAGTCAGAAAGCTCTTCCTAAGTGCACCATAATAAGCACAGCAGCATAATGGGGGAAGCGACAAATACGAAATTAACACAACGTGTCAGTACTTCAGGGTCTTACAATCGAGAATTCTCACTTGAATTTTTCTAAATCAATAAGGCTTCCCCGGTGGCTCAGCGGTAAAGAATCCGCCTGCAATGCAGGAGCCGCAGGAGACACGAGTTTGATCCCTGGGTTGGGAAGATCCAAGGAGGAGGCGATGGCAACCCACTCCAGTATTTTCGCCTGGGAAATTCCATGGACAGAGGAACCTGGAAGGCTGCAGTCCATGGGGTCGCAAAAGAGATGTGTATGACTGAGCAACTAAACAACAACATTCTTACCATTAGCTACAAATAGAATTTTTAAAACTGTAACTAATTTAGAAAATCTACAGCAATGGAATGAGGCATTTGCCACAAAGGGTTATGCTCCCATTTATTACTCTGTTTTGAGAGCTAGTGAAATATTAATAGGCACTGCCCAGAGCAGTCCATCTCATGTTCTTCAACATTCAGGCTGCTTCTTGCTGTGGAAGATGCAGAAAGAAGTTGCCTCGTGAGAATGAGTTCGACACTGCTATTGTTCACAGCTGATCCTCTTCCTATGGTTTAACATCCAACCTTTATCTTCCCCAATAGATAACCACGAACATTCCCATCCTGCTAAGGACGCCAACACTCTCCCCAGCCTCAAAGCCTTAGCATGCTCCCACTGGACCGCATCTCCCCAGTCACATGGCCTCTTCCCTTGTAATGCCCTCTAGATTTGGACTCTTCTCCATTTCCATCAGGGCACTTCCCTTGTGGCTCAGCTGGGAAAGAATCCGCCTGCAATGCAGGAGAACTGGGTTAGATCCTAGGTTGGGAAAAATCCCTTGGAGAAGGGAAAGGCTCCCCACTCCAGCATTCTGGCCTGGAGAATTCCATGGACTGTATGGTCCATGGGGTCGCAAAGAGTCGAACACAACTGAGCAACTTTCACACATATCATTTCCACTGATTTATTTCAGGAGCTTGCATGCAACAAAACTACTTTCTGGGAATTTCCTGATGGTCCAGTGGTTAGGATGATGTGCTCACACTGCCGACTGGGTTCAACCCCTGGTCGAGGAACTAAGATCCCACAAGCCTCCATTTGCCACCCATCCCCCATAAAACAAAAACAAAAACAACTGCTTCCTATTTGATAATAACTAACTGTATACTTGCGGTTTTAACTGCTTACATGTTTCAATTAATTTAATCCTCACAGCAATCTGATAAGGTAAGTGCTATTATCATCCGTTTTTCCAATGAGGAAAGTTTGGCACTAAGAAGTTTAAAAACTTGCCCAACATCACAACTATGGCAAACGAGGTACCGCTGAAGCCTGAACCGAGCTGGCCTGGCTCCAGCCGGGCCTCCATCCCTGTGCTCCATCTTGCTTCTACTCTTTCTCCTCTTTAATCCCATACTACTCAGAACAGTCTTTCGAAAACTCTGGGTAATTTCACTGCTCCAGGACCTGTTAGAAAACACTGCTCTTTCATCACATGAATGTCGCTTTCTGATTAGTTCAAAATGTGAATCAGATCAAATTATGCTCAAAAATCTATTCTCTCACCGACTAGCTGTGCAATTTTATGCAACTTACTCAACCTGTGTGTTAACAAACTTGAAAAAGTTCTTTCACTGTTGAGAGGAATTGAGCAAAGTACTTGGTACAGAGCCTGCCTGGCTCTCAAGACTGCATGAGCTCACTAAGAGCTAAATTTCTGGGCTCATATGAAAGCTTCACATTCTGTAAGGTATCGCCAGGCTCAAGTCCATTCTGTTCTCTTGTTTCCACCGGGAAGGCCTGATTACTCAGACAGTAGCTACCATTTCCCAGTACCTTGAGTCCAAAATGACTTATAGTACACAATCACTACACCTGATTCTCTCTTGCTATAAGTCCTCTAAAACAATGTTTAATCAGAAGACATACTTAGTGGAACAGTCTTCTTTACAACCTACTTCCCAGGGATGTATACAGAGAGCCTCACCAGCTCAACTCTAGGTCCCCAGTATACTGAAAATGTCTCCCTGGCACACACACTCAAAAGCTTGCAGACCAACGTAAATGTAGTCTATAAAAAGAGAATCTGAGAAATGTATTACATGAGAATTTTCTACATTTAATGTCAAGGTGTCACTAGATGCGCCTCAGAATTCAAAATGGGACGTATCGGAACTATCTCATTTAAATGATTTGAAGCTGGACCAAAGGAGCAGCAGGCTAAAGTTCTAGCAAAACTGAACGTTCCTTTACATTATAAGGCCAGAATCAAAAGAGAAATTTAAGAAGACATAAACAACCACAAGCAGCTTTACTTAGTTGAAAGATGCTGACAGACCTGATGGAGAAAAATGCCAGTTTATTCTTTGCTGCTTCTGAGCTCAGCACAGAGTCACAAAATAAGACTCCTGAGATGAGGACTGTGGGCTGATCCAGACTGGGCTGGCCAGACGCTGACTGACTCCAGCCAGCCAGCCTATCTAAGAATGGCACTGGTTAAGACAGTGAGGGTATTTAAGAACTTCCTGCCCGCCCCCATTTCCACCCCCTGTATATACCCACCACTAGAAAAACGACTCAAAGCGTATGTACTCCTTTAAGGACAGCATTATTTCCTCAAAATATGAACCAAAATCTCATCAATGAAGAGACACAAAAACTTAAAACTAATGAATCCTTAAAACTGAGACTTAGATTGACTTAACAGAGTCAAAGCTAAAGCCAGGCCCTACTAGAGATGTGAATTCATTGTTTTTTTATATCCTAACAACATTCAAGCTATGGGTTTATCACCAGAATACACACATTCCAAGAGAAAATTCATGAGCAAATTTAAAAAGAGACATTAGTGTCTTGTTGACTGAAACCAACTACTCAGGGCCTAGAAGAACCAAAATGTTAAGTTTATCAACAAACTGTCATTAGCCTGTCAGATCCGCCTGCATTTCCCTCTCCTGAAGACTTCTAAGAGCACCTGCACCACTTGCTTGTTCTGACTCCAGGATCTTACTCGGGCTGGGCCTGTTCTAGGCTGGCTTCAGTGATGTTTGGCACCATGAAGCACACTGCCAGTCCTGCGTGTGTTGCTAATGGGTCAGAAAGCGTCCCTGGAAACGCAGGAACACCAATAAGAGTTCACACAGTTGTTCGTAAGTGAAGTGTTCTGGCAAAGCTTGACAAACAAGAAGAAATTCTTCCCCCAACCCACCTCACTTTTAGCAGCAAAGTAAACTCAAGAGAACATCAGATAAGACCAGCCTCCTCTTCCTGCAGTCCAGCCCCTGCAGAGCAGTTCTCTATGGACCCTGAGGCTGGGAATTGTATAAACTATGTAAATTAGAACAACGTAAATTTACATAAAACTATGTAAATTAGAACAAATCATCAGGGTTACTCTGAATCAGTCCTGTAAATTTTTTTTTCCTTGTTTTTCTTATACACTTAAAGAAAAAAAGAATTCAACAGAGAAAGCCAAAGGTTTGCAATCTCCTTCTATAAAGCAACATCTTATGAACCATCTGCTGAAATAAAATGCCATCATGACTATAGATGGAATAAATGTCCAAAAATAAAAATTGGTGGAAATCGGGAATGTTTTTTGGACAGTAACAAAAGTAAAACTGGCTAAACAGTCTTTAGATCACATGCATAGTAAAGTGTAATTACACCTTAAAGAGACACAAAGGAATAGTAGCTAAGAAGCATAACTCAGGTGGTGGCAAAGTAGGGGAATAACAAATTACAGCAGAAATTCCAGAGTTCCTATTTCTGGTTTATGTCACCTAAATAAATGCAAAAACAGCTGAGGCAACATAAGAACCCAGTCTGACCTCCAACAGGGCAATACTGGGTAATAAAGATAACATCCAACTATGGACTCAATTTACACTGAGAGGGATGGACCTGGTGTGGGTTTCAACGCTTCTTCTGTTCCAACAAACGAAACGACCATGTTGCAGGACGCTCTGCAAGACACGGACACACAGGAACCCGAGACCCAGGGAATCAATACGCCAAGGGCCAGCACACAGTGGCACCTCTTGAGGCACCTGAGGGAAAGAAAAGCGTCGAGAAAGACTTCTGGAACTCAGGCAGGCTTGCTGTAAGTCACGCGAGAAGGATGGGAGGTGACCAAGGTTATACTGGACAAAAGGAATGGCAGGTCTGAAGACCACAAAGTGTGAAATAGCTCAGTGTTCAGGGAAACGATGTACCTCGTTTTTGAAAACTGACCAAATACTGTTTAAACATAATTACAATGGTTCATCATCCCATTATTTGACATTTCTGGCAAGTTATGTTCACTAATGAAACACTGTAGAGCTTTTAGGGTAAGGATATTTAATTGTGCAAAATGTCAATGTAATTTAACACAAAGAAACAAAATGACTACAGTAAGAGTAAGACTTTGCCCAAGATATTTATGTAAAACAGAGTTCTGAAAAGAAAACACGATAATTATGGTTTTGCTGAATTCAGAGAAATGCTGCCTCTGCGCTCTGGATGGGCCTCAGATGCTGCAGTCTGCACATTCAGCTCGAGACCACATTACACGTCCAATGACACAAGGAACTCAAATTAGAAGAGGCAGCACTGGACTCCACAACACACTGTGTGTCACCCCAGTGGAGCCATTAGACGAGCACGCCTCAGACTCCACGGGATGACTACAGGTCCCTAGTATCTGCCTCTGTCTGCGTGGCTGGCGGCAGAAAAGGCTCAGCGCTATGGAGAAAAGGGTCTGGGAAGTCAAAGGGCCACAAGGAGAGGAAGAGAAATCCTGCCCCAGTTCCACTGTCGGTCCACAGCAGCCTCCTCCTCTCCCTCCCCCGACCTGATTCTGCCCAAGGGCCCCATCTCCAAAGACCAAGGTCACCATCAATGGTTTGCACCGAGAGGGAAGATATGATTCCCGGCATTTCCAACTGACACCCAAAATACTCTGAACACAAAAACACCGTTATTTGGTGGTGACATTCCACAGTAGGGCTGTCCAAAGAAGCTTCTTACAATGACATAAATGTCCTACAGCTGCACTGTCCAATATAGCAGCCATTAGCCAGACACAGCTAGTAGGATCTTGAAACACAGCCAGTGCAAGTGAAGAAGTGAATACTTTACCTAATTTCAACAGTCATATAAGGCTACTGGCTATAGTATGGAAGAATGTGGTCAATATCCAGCATCATCAGTTCGCACGGAAGCCAAATACTTGAATGGTCCAACCTTAAAAATGTCAATAAGCGTTACATGAGCAATAACATCTTCCACAAAAACAACAATTTATGAGCTTTTAGGAAACAATTCTTAAGTACAGACTATCAAAAAATCAAAAGGACATATTAAACTTTGAGTGTTTGTGTTTTAATCTATGTTCGGCCAACACAGCCAAGATAAGCCTAAGGAGACACAACTCAACAATGTAGCATCCTGGATGGAATCCTGGAACAGGAAAAAGGACACTAGGAAACATGAAGGAAGCCTGAGAAATAATAACACGTCCTGAACGCCCCTGGTGACCCAGTGGTAAAGACTCTGCCTGCCAGTGCAGGGGACACAGGTCTGCGCCCTGGCCCGGGAAGATGTCACAGGCCGCGGGGCCGCAACTGCTGAGCCCGCACGCCACAGCGACTGAAGTACAGGTGCCTAGGGCCTGTGGTCCGAAACAAAAGAAGCCCCTACCAGGAAGGCCTGCTTGCCGCAGCTACAGACACCCATGCGCAGCAATGAAGGCCCAGTGCAGGCATAAAAATGCTTAAAATGGTGGCTCAGCATTGGTTCACTAGTGAGTGGTTAACAAATGTACTACACCAATGTAAGACGTTAGTGAGAAACTGGGTGTGAGATATAGGGGATCTTTCCGTGCTCTCTTTGCAAGTTTTTCGGTAAATCTAAAATGTTCTAAAATAAACTTGCTTAAAAAAAAAAATCTATGTTAAAAAAAACCCCTAGGTTCATAAAGGGAACTCTGCTCATTATTACATAACAACTTAAATGGGAAAAGATTTTTTAAAAGGATACATGTGTCACTGCTGTGCACTTGAAACTACCACAACATTGTTAATCAACTATGCTGTTCAGTCGCCCAGTCGTGTCCAACTCTCTATGACCCCGTGACTGCAGCACATCAGGCCTCCCTGTCCCTCACCATCTCCCGAACTTTGCCCGAGTGCATTCATGTCCACTGCGTCAGTGATGCCATACAGCCATCTCATCCTCTGACGCCTCCTCTTCTGCTCTTAATTCTTCCCAGCAGTTAACTATATTCCAATACAAAAAAGTAAAAAACAAAAACAAAACCCGGGAACTATGCTCAGTAAAGATGCTGTTGCAGTTTCAGTTTTATCTTAATGAGAGAATCCTGTCGAGGGACCCTGGCTAAGAGCGCAAGTAGCACTGACATTTTATTCTACCCTTCCTGTAAACAGAACACTGAACTTTGGGGCTCCCATTCTTATATCTGATAAACAACTGAGTACATGTTTAGCTCAGTAAATGTTTTCAAGTCTATGAAGAGGAATCTTGAAGTTCTTTATTTACTTGAGCAATTTTCTTTCAAAGGCTTCATGAAAACGTATTCAATTTTCCACTTCTCTGACCACAGATTTTTTAAACTTTAGAAACTAACATCTAGATAGCAGATTTCAGGTGTATACCATGCTGGACTATAAGCTTGTTAAATATAATTCACATTCATGTGTTGGAGAAAATAAAATGTTCAATCCTTTCCATTTCTGAAGTTACCAAAAGACTAGTGTAAAGTTCACGCTATTTTAAATAGCTGGAAAGTTCTACTTTAAAGTAATCCCCCTTAAAAACATTACTCAGCATGTTCTAAATACAACTGTGTAATAGAAACCTATTTCCATAAATATTTCCTTAAAAAGTGGGGTGGTGGTGTCATGGACATAAAACTGAGATTGATGGTTACAAAACATGAAGTGTTTTGATTATGACACATAATCACTTGGAAGCTCTCTGCATGGGCCATGTTGTTATCAGAATGTCTCCTTTTATAAGTGTCAAATACACTGAAAGGCAATTAACCTTTCAAGTTTACACGTTCTAGGACAACTCCAACAACTCTTCCGAGTTTGACAGTAAGCTCTGTTAATGTTAGAAACAAAGGCCTCAGTACGTCAGACATATCTGGATGGACAGAGCAGTTATGAGTATTTCTAAATTAGCTCAGAAAACTTTTCAATACACCTGTCTTACCAAGTCTGTTTTCATTCAGAACACTGTGCATACCTCTAGCATAGCTCTCAAAACTGAATTATTAAATACATCTATATCTCAAACCCTTTGCACTAAGCACTGTACCCTTAGCCTAGGAAAAACTCAGTTTGCTCATGTAATTCACCAGGACACCGGGGTAAGCAGTCAATGTACTGCTGACAAGAGACGTATTAATGCCACAGGTGTTAGTTTCTGCAAAAATCCACCAGTCAATAATGTGTTAAGAATTCATCAAAATTCTACAACTATCATGACACATACTCAAGGAAAAAAAACCGACTAGACCTAAGAGACATCCAGAGAACACTCAAACCAACAGCACACAGCAGAACCTTCTCCAGGACAGACCACATGCCAGGCCATAAAACAAGCCTCAATAAATGCAGAACTTTAATCAGCATGCTCTGTAAGCCTGATGGAATTAAACTAGAAATCAGCAGCAAAAGGAATTCTGGGAAATTCACAAATATGTGGAAGTTAAACACCACACTCCTAAATAACCAATAGGTCAAAGAAAAAAAAACAAATTGGAAAATATTTTGAGATTAATGAAAACAAAAACCACTGCACACCCAGATTTATGGGAAGCAACTAAAGCAGCATTTAGAGGGAAATTAAAGGCTATACTCTTAAGTATTTATAAATATTTACATTAAAGGAAAAAGTGTCCCATAGTTCACTTCAAATTGAGGTTGCTATTCTTCTATTTATAAAAGTCAACCCCCTCCCAAAGCAGGTAATCAATCATTTTTCATCAGGTTATCGGAGAATATGCAAATGAGAAGTCTGCTTCGTCTGCGAGACCTTTAATATCTAATAAGAAAGAAGAGTGAGAGAAAGAACATGCAGAAAGCTTACACTTTTGACACACAATACCAACACACTAATAGCTACATTTGAAAATAACTTCTATAGTCTTTAAGGGCAACAACTGTTCAGGTATGTGTATGTACATCAGCTGCTCCAAGAAGGCAGACAGAGGGCACCTGAACACAAAGAGAACGACTTTCCGAGTCAAACGCTAGTTCCTTCTCAGTCAGCAACCTACATTTGTTGTTCAGTGGCTCAGTCGTGTCTGACTCTGTGTGACCCCATGGACTGGAGCACGCCAGGTTTCCCTGTCCTTCACTATTTCCCAGAGTTTGCTCAAACCCATGTCCACTGAGTCAGTGACACCACCCAACCATCATCTTGTCCTCTGTCGTCCCCTTCTCCTCTCCTCCTGCCCTCAATCTTTCCCAGCATCAGGGTCTTTTCCAGTGAGTCGGCTCTTTGCAGCAGGTGGCCGAAGTATTGGAGACTTTATTGGTCTCCAGGAAGAGACTTGCAGGGCTACAAGTTTCCACTTCTAGCACTAAGTGAGGCCATTAGCCACAGATTCATTTGGATATCAGATGCAGACAATGTTAGCACAGCTTCTGGGAAAATTAACACCAATTTCAGGTTCAAGATCTACTCTGACTCAGCTAAAACATGTGACTCTGAGAAAGTCTTAATCATTATTATCTTCTCTGATAGGCTGGCAAAGAAACCTTTCGAGCTACTGCTTTTTTCTAAAGAGGTTCAGTACATTTAAACAGAAACCCCACCCTTCCTTCCAAAGACGAAGCACCTGCTTTCTTTCATTATTACAATTTTGCGCGTGGCTTCACTGTGCTTCTCATCATTCCCAGAAAGTATAGTGCAAGCACCTATGGCTATATTCGCTAAATGCTTTTTTTTCCCTGAAGGTTACAGAAAAGCAGAACAGTTATTTTCTATGGGAGGAATGCCTGCCTTTTACATCTGCTAACAAGTACAACATATGTTTATTTAATTTCAAAAAGTTATCTGGCTGACAGGAGGGATTATATTCCTTTATACTTTTCTATTAAACTACTTTGATAAACATTTAAAAAGCATGAAATACAGACATCTGATTTTTTTGAGTGCACTACAGATAATTAAAACCCACTAATAACTGCAAATCCTTATTTTTTCTCTTAATTTTACTTTTCAAAGCTAAACATTTTTATAGATGTTGATAAATAAAATGTGAACTTGATTAAAGCTCAATGCAGACAGCAGACAAGGAAGGAGACATGGATAATTAAACCTCTGAAAAACTACAATTTGGCTGCATTACTAATCTCAGTCCAGTTTGGAGACAGACTGAAATCAAAATTACATAAGTAAGAAAGCACATTACATTAGTTTTGTATCAGGTGCAGGGAAAAGATAAGCGAGATTTAACTAGAAATCTGGGCAGCAATACCAGTTTTAGGGCCAATCTTAGTTTTTCATAAGGAAAAGGGCAGAGCAGGCTTTTAGCTTATTGCTGTACATTCTCTATTTTACATCTAGTCATTCTATGGAGTAGACCTAGATAATGTGGAGATCCTTGCACGCCTGCACCAAAAAGAACTGAAACAAATTTAGTCTATGACGCTGTCCATTGTGATTTCTTTGTCCTTTGAAGAAAGCAAGAGACTCTAAAACGTTTGTTGACTTATACACTGACATATGGAAGACTACTGTAGTTTTTTTTTTTTTTACGGTTTTTCTGATTATGAAACTAATATATGCTTATAAAAATATCCATTATAGAAAAGCATGCTATAGAAAGCAACAGTTCTCAGTCATCCCAACAATCAGAAAACATGACAGTTTTTTTTCCCCTTGTATTGCAGTACGTGTAAGAGCGTGAGGATGTTTCAGTAAGTCTCTCTACTTTTTTCTCCAAAGCTCTCAGCAGAGCCTCCTGGCTCTAAAGCTAAACATTTGCAGCATCAACTCAACAAAGCCTGGTTTGTCTGTCTTCCCATCTTTTTCCAAACATGAGTGAGGATGGATGATCTATCTCCCTCTAGAAGGGATTCATTTAGCCAGAGAAGTAAAACTGAATTAAAACGACATCTATGAATACACATTAAATTTCTCAGCTATCAAAATTACTTGTTTACTTGACAGCTATAAAAAAGCAAATTAATCACCTGAAAGGACAGTATGAAATAAAACATGCTTCAGAAAAACTGTATGCTGCTGTGAGGTGTCTTAGATGCTGAAGGAGGATTCAATCACTTCACAGATCTGGTTCCACAGTCTCATAAAACACTGTCAAACTGTGAAATAATGTTCTATTGTTAAAGGAGGACAGAGAATGAAGCCAACACTAGCTGCACTATTATTGTGTATTCTAAGATTACGGGCCATTCTCATTTAACATGATCTCAAGTAGGTAATCTGTTCAGTCCTTTAGGACAATAGAGCATCAGACATAATCAAAAGCCTCCTCTGAGATTATGCACTAAATTTTTAATAGAAACAAGAATCCAGCAATAGGAAAATATCTACGTCAATTATAGAATATTAACTTTACAAATATCTAAAAATACTAAACCATTAAAAATAATTAGTAAAACAAATATGAGAATGGTAATATATGCTGTATTTTAAGTCTGCTACAATTCTAGCACTATAAAAACGTCTGTGCAATGATAAAGCCCCGAAGAGATCTGTAATAGCAAAAATGCTGCAGTGAGGAGTTTATGGAGGCCTTTGAATTTCCTATTTTTTTCTATTAACATTTGTTAAAATAATTTTAAATGTTAAGAAAAATGGAAAAACTGATAATAAAATGAAAATATATTCTTTTTCCTCTAGCAATCCATTTCAAACCATACACATTCGTCCAGGAAAGCAAAAGACCTATGAAATAATGACACGAAGAAGACACGCAATGATCAATATTCTGACTGAAAACACACTGCTCTCTTGTTCTCTGTGAAGTTTACAGTTTCAAGGTCCAAAATACATTTCCTCTCACTTAAAAAAAAACTGATGCTTTCTGTAGTTTTCAAAAGCAAAGTATTATAAAAGTCTTTGCCATTTTGCTAAATGTAGATTTTAAAGCTCCGCTGTTAAAGAAAAATAAAATTAGTTAAAAATCAAAGCCATTGTTAGCATGAAAAAAACACTATTTAACCACTAATAATTATTACCTGTTTCAATAAAAACATTAGGACAGAAAATGTAAGAGCTACTGCTAGAAATGAGACCAAAGCAGGCTCTAAGCTTTCCTACATGATAAAGAAGGAAACATACCAAGGCATTGTTTATAGCATCCTTAAGATTTCAAAACGCTGTCTGAGGGGAAAATATACCTCTCCTAGACACTGAGACCATAGAGAACATTCTCCCACAAGTCCTGCCTGGGGACGCCTATAATAACCAAAGACTCCAGGCTCCTCTGTCCATGGGATTCTCTGAGCAAGAACACTGGAGTAGGTAGCCATTCCCTTCTCCAGAGGATCTTCCCAACCCAGGGATCGAACCCATGTCTCCTGCATTGCAAGGGAGATTCTTTACTATTTGAGCCACCAGGGAAGGCCTAATAATGAAGGACACCTTATATAAAATATAAGGAGTTTTTCCCAAGGCTGTTTCATCTATCATTTCTAATACTAGCCAAAAGCATAATCCCAAAGCTCCACTCAGCCCAAGAAATACACAACAGCGAGGTCCCCAACAGGACGCTGGGCTAAATATCCACCTCTCTGCTTTCCGGTTTAACCCTAAGAGAGAAGAACAAAGGAGCCACTGTCTTTCACACACCCTCCACCAGTATCATGCTTTCAGCTCAGCTCTGGGACAGGGGACACAGTTCCGAGTCTGAGGTAATTTTAGGACAAGCACCTGGCCAGTTATGTGCATCAAGTCATGTGACTTAAGTTACCTGAGCCAGTGGCTGGAAGACACCCTCTTGCCTCTTGTGTGTCTGAGAAATATTAATACAATTAACGGCAGGGAGCACAACTATCTGCTTAACGCAAGTCACTGCCTTAAGCACACTAATGTATTAGGTCTTGAATCCTCACTCTGACTGTAGGAAGGCAGACGCCACTGTTCCCATTCTGAGGATGGTAGAACCAAAGCAGAGCTTCCCAAGACCCCACGGCGGGACCTGCCAGCGGCAGAGTCGGGGTCTGCAGGGGAGTCAGGCCTGGAGCAGGTCACCACCACAGGTGTCTCTTCCACACCCACCAGGAGGCAGGAGAGAGGACACACCTGCCAAAGAGACCAGCATTGTCCTCAGAAGAGGCATTGCTCTTTTCCAGTCGCTCAGTTGTGCCTATCTCTGCAACTCCATGGGCTGTAACCCAACAGGCTCCTTGGTCCATGGGATTTTCCAGGCAAGAATACAGGAGTGGCTTGCCATTTCCTCCTCCAGGGGATCAAACGCACATCTTCCACAGAGCAGGCAGATTCTTTATACCACTGAGCCACCTGGGAAGCCCACTTTACAGGCACCATAATCAGTACTTGTAAGGTTTTTTCCCCCTAATAGGTAATTCTATGGATTCGAAGATGCCTTTGTTTACATCTTTTAAAATCTCTGAAGTGCATCTTAAAAATGATCCTATTTCATAATTTAACTGCAGAAATTTCTTTTCTAGGTGGTATACAGATTCACTGAAATAAATATCCTTATATCTACAATTTTTAAAAATATGTGTGTGAATTTTCTTAAGACTGAATTCTTAAAAGCAGAATTGCTGGGTCATTTTATGGTCTAACCTGTATCACCAAGCCACTGTTGAGAAAAACCAACTGTGTTCACACAAACCTCTACTGGCAGGAGGCGACAAACCCATATCCTCACAACCTCGCCAAGAGAGGGTGGGCCCATGTTCATCAGCTCTTCTCACTGGACAGGCGAAATGCCCGTTTCCCCACCTCATTTCCTTTACTATTACCCTCCGCTTACTTTAGGTAGGATGTCTAATATGTCACTACGCACAGACAGTGCCATGAGACGGCTGTCCGTGCCTCCCAGGTGAGCAATTCAGGACTGTCGATAAGTTTCCATTTCTGGTTTACTCACACCTGATGGTTAACAGGGGCATTAATGTACTGCAGGGGAAGTACTGTAGCCAGCTGAAGATCAATCCCCAGCTCTGCCTCTTACCTGAGCCCATTAGTTAACTTCTGCACCCATGAGATGGCACTAATAATGCCAACCTTTCGATGCCCCAAATCAGAAATCACATGTAACTCTGAGGCACACATTAAATGCCCCGTCAACAGTAGCCATTCAATGATGACTTAACTATAATGGCTCATGTGGTCAGAACTGAAGACCCCAAAGGAACAGTGTGTTTCCTTAGACACTTCTTTCTCCAAACAGCGATGACTGGTCTTCCGCCAGTTCCCCCACCCCCCGGGCCCCAGTTCCCTCGAAAAGGAGCACTGCACAGGAGCTGAAAGCTCATCCTTAGCACCTTTTTAGAAATAGTCCGTTCAGATGGCAGAGGGCGAAATACATACAATGAAAGGCAAACTGTTGTAAGAGAATGCAAACTGCCCTCATTCTTGAGGGTTAAATGCAACATTTTCAGTTTAGTTAGCGAGACTGGTAACAATTCTTATCAATAGGCAAAGCAATACTTCAAAAACGATATCAATACGCTCATTTTGAAACACTGAAGGAAAAAACCCTACCCTATCTTATTTTTTAGGTATGATGTTCAAACACCTGAAATGAGACTTGTGCATGGAAATTCAGGACTCATTAGCTGTTGTGAAAACTGTAACTAATCAAACCCTAGCTCATGTTCCTGGTTCTCAGGAGCATATACTCGATGGACATTCTTTTCTCAGTTACACAGGAAATGTATTCAAATGCCCCCACCACCACCCTTGACAGGCAGAAATCCCATTATATTTCCTTTAACTCAAAGCACCCTTCTCCTTCACTCCTAGTCTCCAATACCTGTGCAGGCCCATATCTCACAGCCTGATAACTGTGACCAGGGAGGCTGGGACTCCAGGCTCCCCTCCTAGAAATCATTAGATTTACACAGAGAATACTTTCAACATCAGCTAATAACCTTCAGAGGCTTAAAGACAAGATCAAACTCTTACTGAGTTTTCCTTGCTTGGCTCCAATTCTATCTTATTTTCCATTCTGTCACAGACTATCACCTTATTCTAACATTCCTGTCTGAAACACAACAAGCCCAGTCCCGCTCCCCCTCCCCCTGCTCAACACAAGGACCAGTGCAAGTCACGCCTCCTGCACGCAGCTCTCTCCGACTTGAGCCCTTACCAATCTCTTTCCCCCTAAGTTATACTGGCAGTTAAAGTGTGTGACCCAACTTCAGCATTCTCTCAAATACCAGATCAGCACTAACAGCTGTGCCACGTTAACCTCCACGGCTACCATTTCCTCACCTGTAAAATACGGATGTCTCTTCCTGTTCTGAAGATCCTCTAATTTTACACACTCTTGCACAGTTTCACATATTTACCTCATTTCTCTTATTTTAGAGTTCCTGAAGGGACAAAGTACATCTATTTTCCCCCCAACTCTCAAGGCGACTTACCCCAGAATGTGGCTCATGGAGATGCTATGTAAGCGTGAAACAGGGCCACCAGCACTGAACGAGTTTTAAAGCCACCAAGACCGAGTTTTAAAGCAGTTTAGGAACCTGGAAAGGAGGTTCGTGCCAGACAAAGATCATGAGATGATCTACTGCTGGTATTCTTCAAGAGTCAAAGGTCTGTCTCTAGAAAATAAGGATCCAGCTCAAGAATGCAATGAGCCCATGTTTGAGAGCTCAGAACAGTCTCTTAATTCCTAGCTGAAGTAGAGGTACAAAAAAGCCACTAGAAGGCAGATGCAACTTCAGATAAGCTCAGCATTCTGTGTATTCTAGGGCAGAGGATTCAGGGCCCCAGTGGAGAACCCCTGGGGCTATCTCAAGGCTGCCCTTCAATGGGGGTGCAATCTAGGTTCCTTTCAGCCATGCAGGACGGGGGAGCCTGGTGGGCTGCCGTCTATGGGGTCGCACAGAGTCGGACACGACTGAAGCGACTCAGCAGCAGCAGCAGCAGCCGTGTAAGACCTGAAACTGCAGAAGCAGAGCAGTTCCCTTCATTCGCTATGTCCCAGTGCCCTCCCTCAAAAAAAGAAAGCTTTTTTTAAGAGGGAAATTAACAAAGGCAGATATACTGAAGCCTTACTTAAGGGTTCCAAAAAGCGTTTTAACTTGTTCTCTTTTCTCAGGGCAGTACAAATCGATACATAGATAGAAATTAAGGAAGTGGTGTGCTGGAGGACAGGCATCAACACCCACCAAAAGTTAACCAGGAACTCTAGCCAGAGGCAGAGGGCCGAGCCCCTTTCTATTTCATTATCTTCAAATAAAATGTATTCAATGCCCATGTGTATGTGTACCTCTTATCAACAAAGAGAAAATATATGCTTATTTCAATCGAGGGCATCTGGTCAACGCTTTCCAGCCACTTCTAACCATAATTTAGCTCACAGCTAACAACCTGAAGAGTTAGCAAAACAAATCACAGCCACCCAAATGAAGCCAGTTACTTCTTTAATAATCAAAAGAAAAAAATTATTTTTTAAATAATAGCATTTAAGACAAAGCAGTGTCCCTCCTCTTCACTCAGCTGTTTCACAGAATTATGAGACAAAGGGCAACTACTGTATCGTCACTCTTTTTTTTTTGGAGTAAAGCCACAAGATTACTAACAAACAGCTAACGGCTACCATTCAAAAGCAATAATGGCATTATGACTTCATATGCCGGTTATCTGCCAAACTGGAAAGAACCAAACATATGTATTTTCTCTTTCCCCAGACACTCTGAAAGTAAATGTGAGCACTCTGATTCACTTTCTCCTCCATCATAAAAATTTCATTAAAAATTTACAGTATCAAACTCATTGTGGGATGGGAAAGGATATTACACTTGTTCAAGAAGTTTGAACAAGTGTCACTGGACAGCAAAGAGAGCAAACCAATCAATGCTAAAGGAAATCAACCCTGAATATTCACTAGAAGGACTGATGCAGAAGCTGCAATACTTTGGCCACCTGATGTGAAGAGCTGACTGACTGGAAAAGACCCTGATGCTGGGAAAGATTGAAGGCAAGAGGCGGAGGAGGCAACAGAGGATGATACGGTTAGATGGCATCACCAACTCAATGGATATGAGTTTGCGCAAATACTCCAGGAAATACTGAAGACAAGGAAGCCTGGCGTGCTGCAGTCCATGGGGTCGCAAAGAGTCAGACACAACTTTAGTGACTAAACAAGAAGTTTACTGATTTAAGGTGGAGAACTTACAAAATGCTCGTGATCAAGACTCACTTCAGTGGTAGTACGTACCAACAGGCAAAGTTCTCACCTAAAAATTCTCTAAAACAGATCTCAAGCTCAGTTTTGTTTTGATCTGTTGCTTCAGTGCTAAATGTGCAGCTGGACAGACTTAAAAAAAAAATAAGAACTTCTAG
The DNA here is from genome assembly GCF_042477335.2 of Ovis canadensis. Taxonomy (NCBI): domain Eukaryota; kingdom Metazoa; phylum Chordata; class Mammalia; order Artiodactyla; family Bovidae; genus Ovis; species Ovis canadensis. The sequence continues at coordinate 64,166,236 of NC_091255.1, read as the reverse complement.
GTGCAAGTTTCAAGTTTCTAGGGTAAGCTTAACAAAAACCTCTAATTTGTATTTAAGTAAACAAACAAAAACCAGAAGCTTGACCCCCCCAAAGCATTTTTGTACAAGTGACAAATGTGGCTACTTGACTTTTTTTCTTCCTCTTTGAAGAGCCAATCTTATTACGGTATCAGGAGAAGGCTATCTGCTGAAAATAGTAATCACCTAAGAAAACATCAATCTCCTCTGTACATCAATGATAGAATAATTTAGGGTCTAAGTTTGGTGACTTCTACCTAAAGAAACAGAAACAGACGACGTATAGTATTTCACTCAGCTGGTTTTGTCTGCTTTCTGACAATTTCGTGCTTACTTTGAGAATACTGTCAAAAAGCTTGGCATCGCAAAAACAGCTGAAAAGAACACACGCAGTCTCCTTCTCCTTACAGGGCTCTTCATCACCTTCTATGAAGCACAGCCTGCATTTCTAACATGAGGGAAGCCACCGTGCAGGTAGCTTAGGAGCAGGACTCTGCGCCTCCAGTAGCCAGAGTGGGACTCCCCTCAGGCCCACAAAACTCAAAAACAAGCCACAAGCCCTCTGATAAAGAATCATACTTCTGTATTCCCACTTTCTTCTTTATAAAATGATAATAATTTCATTCAAGAGTAATAAACAACTGGTTGGCAAATTCCAACCATCTGACTGAGGGTCAGTGGAAAAAAGTCAAAACTGAAGACACAGTGAAGACTCAAACATTAAACTTTAGGTTTTTCCCAGGGTTGATGCACTATTCGATAACACCCACCCGTGTAAAAATGAATTACGTATCCAAAAGGGCAAGCTGCCATCATGCTACCCTAATTAACACGTGCCAAGTGGAAGGCGAATCTCACGTAAATAGTGGGGCTCAAAATGAGCTGCAAACTGTAAAGAAGCTTATTTTTAAATTGTCAGCAGGTTTCTTTCGTGCAACTAAGTGTCTTAATATGGAGGTAACTGCTCAAGTTTCTTTCAAGAAAATCGATTTCTGTTGTACAACAGCAAGTTGAACCTTGTTATTTAGAACGCCATTGGCTGTTTCACAAAGAATAAGAATACACTGAGGTTCTTGAATAAGTTTTGCCATGTACTTCTAACCCTCTCTAAACTAGGGTAAATTAATTTCTAACCTACTAGAATCACATTCCAGAATGCAAAAATCTTTTGACTATGTAAAATAAGACTGTTGCTGTTAAGTCGCTTCTGTCATATCCGACTCTGTGCGACCCCATAGATGGCTGCCCACCAGGCTTCCCCGTCCCTGGGATTCTCTACGCAAGAATACTGGAGTGGGTTGCCATTTCCTTCTCCAAAAATAAGACTAATTGAGTGCTTTTCACAAATCCTTCTTTAAAAAAAAAAAAACCACTCTACATGAACTACCAATATTAACAAGCAAATATGAATACTTAGGCATTCACACAAAGGCAGTTAAGGACCATACATCACCCCAACCACCTGAAGTCATATTTGATATTCCACCAGGTATCTAGCTTTCCAAATCACCCAGGATGGTAAATGTTAAAGTGGGCAATGAAACAAGGACAAGCACAGCTTCTTTGTGTGTTATCAGGGCAAAAGAAGGCAGGTGAGCACACGGAGAGGCCGTCTCACCGAGAGCTGGGCATAAGTACTTACCTTGAGGATGTCCCCCCTTTTGAAGCTCAGCTCGTCGTCTGCGGTGGCTTTGAAGTCATATTTGGCGATGGCTTCCATTCTGAGCGGGGCTCAGGGCTCAGCAGCCTGGAGCAGGGGGGAAGGGAGTCTTCCCTGCTGAAGCGACCCAGCGCTCTGGGCTCAGCCTCGCCTCTCTTCGGGGACTGGCTCCCGCACGCCGGGACACACAATGCCACCCTGAATCAGGAGAGCGCAGATTCAGAGAAGTGGCCCGATCGAAGGCAGCCCCGCCCTGCCCGTCGGCCTGCCGTCCCAGCCCCCACGCCCCCTGGCTCGGTCGGGCTCAGCCCTCCGCCCTCCCTTCCAGGCAGGAGCCCCGAGCTCCTTCTTCCTCTTTTCAGCCTCAGCCCCCAGGCGACTGACAGGCCTGCCGGCCAATGGCGGCGGCGGCTCGGGCCTTTCCCGATCACACTTCCTCTTCCCTCCCGCTGGGTGTGCTCGGTGTGCAGGAACCGGCTGGAGTCCCGGTGGTCTCCGCCTTTCCTCCCTCGACCCTCTGCTGCTCTCCAGGCACGAAATGCAGTCCACCGGAAGAAAGGCCTGCCCCAGGGGATGGCCCCCTACTCTTCTCAGTGATACAGGCCCCTTCCCTCCTTTCTCCTACCAACCGATCCGGTTTTTTGAAAAAGCTGGGTCCCCTTCTCCACAGTCAAAAGGCAGCAGCGTGGGTTTGGTCCCGGGCTGCTTTAACTGTTTTCTGAAACGAAACCTCCGTCTCCCCTAGAAAGTGGGAGCATGACCGCGCGAACTACTTTCTCATTCAGTTGGCTGCTCTCCACTCGCGATCCGTGATGGGCAAGCTCAGGTGACCAGAGAAAGGAGATGGAGCTCAGAATCTCTGGTGGGCGGAGACGGACTCCTGCACAGGGCTCCCCTACCAAGACCCCCAAGACTTCAGGGGCCCCAACAGCCCTTGAAACAGCCGTCCAAGGCTCAGCATTCCAGAAGCAGCCTTGACTCATTCCTAACTAGCCTAACGAGCACAGTTAAGTCCTGATCTACACTTGAAAGCAATCCCTTTTTCAGAATCTGAGCTGCCAGATAGCTTGCCTAGGAAATGGTGCCAAAAGGCCAAACAGAAGCCTCTCACAGTTACCCTGAGAACAGCTGCTTTTCTCAGAGCCAGAGGAGTACTAAACTGATCCAAACAGCATCTTGCAGGCAAAGACGCTGTAATGACCCTTGGGTCATGTACCAGGTGATGGGGAAGGAACCTGGGCAGTACAATCACCGCAGAGGAGTGAAGAGTTTGGAGCCCTGAATTTGAAACACAACCTTGGCTTTTGCACAACTAAAGGAAAATGAAGCCCCGTTCTTGTTTGGCCAGTCACTGTTTTCATACAGGCTAAATAAAAGCAGAAAACAACAATGACCCTGGCAGAATGAGGACAGATTATTTATAGTGACACCCTTTGGTGGATAATTACTATCTAGCAGAGGACTCATTTGAGGGGCAGGAGTGATTATCATTCTTTTGTTCTAAAGTTAACAATTGGGGCATTAATCAAGCATAGCTGCAAAAAGACTGAGGCGTAAACCAGCTGGGAATATTAAGATTACAGGGAAATGAGTGTTACCAAGGAGGAAAGACTCACCAGGCAACAAAAGTCCTTCAGTCGAATTCTGAAGGCCAAACATTCCATGGCAGGTAAACTAATAAACTAAACTCATGTTTATTCAGTCAGGCCATACCTAGGATATATTATGCTGTGCTGGCTCTAAGAGAGGAAAGCAAAGAAAGAGTCCCAGCAAATATATGTATAAAAAAATGAACACTAGTCTCAGAGTATTTGTGTGTCCTTAAACACCCTTTACTTACACTCACCATAGTTGCTTTTTAATGAAATGAATCCATATACGTAATTTTTAAAGTCAGGGTAAATAAAAGGCTTATTAAAAAGAACAGTTCTAGGGACTTCCCTGCTGGTCCAGTGGTTAAGACTTCACCTTCCGATGCAAGGGGTGCAGGTTCAATCCCTGGCCAGGGAGCTAGGATCCCATATGCCTTGCACCCGAAAACTAAAACATAAAACAGAAACAATATACTAACAAATTCAATAAAGACTTTAAAAATGGTCCACATCAAAAAAATTAAAAATAAATAAATAAATAAATAAAATAAAAAGAACAGTTCCCTACCCAACACCCACAAGCAAGGACCCTCAATTTCGGTTATAGTTTCTCTTTAAGTTTACTATTTCTAAATAATATGCTTCTGCTGCTGTTTCTTAGTTTATTCCAGCCATCACCTGTCACCTAAAAGACAAGGACTCAGCTGTTTCACCCCTACCAATTTCACCTTGCCCCATCCCTATAGCTTCCCAGGTGGTTCAGTGGTAAAGAATTTGTGCTGAGCAGGAGATGTGGGTTCCATCCCTGGGTCAGGAGGATCCCCTTGAGTAGGAAATGGCAACCCGCTCCAATAGTTCTTGCCTAGAGAATCCCACAGACAGAGAAGCCTGGTGGGCTTCAGTCCTGCTGCTGCTAAGTCACTTCAGTCGTGTCCGACTCTGCGCGACCCCATAGACGGCAGCAAAGATTCAGACACGACTGAGCGAAAACAGCCCATCCCTATAATGCCACACATTTTGGTTTAAGCAGTTGGCAACCTACTCCAGTATTCTTGCCTGGAGAATCCCATGGACAGAGGAGCCTGGCAAGCTACAGTCCACAGGGTGGCAAAGAGTCAGACACGACTGAGCAACTAACACTTTTTCATACTATTACATTAGGAAATATAGTTCACTGGTGATTTAAATAACCTATGATAACCAGTCTTCCTTTCTGGTACAATCTTTCAGTTTTCCCGGCATTAACAACTTTCTCCTTTTTCTGCCTACTTTTCAGTGTATACATATTAAAAAAATTTTTTTTACAGCTTCTCCAAAAAAAATCTCTGCTACACGCCTATCAACATTTTCCATACACTTTTCCCTACCCTGACCTGATCCTTTATTTTCACTGGTCTCCAGGTCTGACTGTTGGGACAGGTCAAAAAAAATTACAGAGTTTCATTTTTGAAAAACAGAAATCAGACAAAAATCCAAAGCACTGTAGCTCTAAAGGTACTATGCGTCACAGGGCATAAACTTCGTCATTCAGGATTCCAGACAACTGCAGGGTGACCAGCCAGCCAGACCCTAGAAATCAAGATGGTTTTCAACATTTGCTTTCCTGATACTCAACTTTCTACCTTAGGTTTTCTAGAGGAAGCTTAAACAGACTAACACTCATGAAAACTGTGTTTCAAGCAATAATTGCTTTGTAAGATACAGTTGAATAGAAATGAAACCAATCAGTAGCTCTGTAGCTGTGCCAAATAAAAATTAGTGTCTCACAGAGGAAACGAGAGGAGGTCAGCTTGTTAGGCTAGCCACAGAAAAGAACCCAGGCTAGAGAAATTCAAAAGGGTGTGTTTCACTAAAGACAGAAACAAATTCTATCACATACGCCACACTAATTACTTAAAAAGAAAGAAATCTAAAAGTACACACAATGTATAATGATTTTAAGAGTGTGTGTTGCTGTTGATTCCCCAGGAAAATGGACTGGGAGTACACTAAAGTCTGATGAGAGTGTGTCTGAACTGTAACCAGCCCACACCCTACAGCCCATCTCAAGCAATGTTACAACGGCGGTGAGTGCAGCTGGAGTTGTTCATTTAAAGCAATGTGCACCGCATCCTAAAAGGCAGTCTCCTAAAGGTATTTGTGGGCTTCCCAAGTGGTACAGCGGTAAAGAATTTACCTGCTGATGCAAGAGACTCGGATTCGATCCCTAGGTCAGAAGATCCCCTGGAGAAGACGGCAGTCCGATTCAGGTTTCTTACCTGGGAAAACTCAAGGACAGAGGAGCCAGGCGAGCTACAGTCCCTCCGGTTGCAAAAAGTCAGACATGAGTGAGCACTCACAGGCACACAAAGGTATTCGTAGGATTTTATTTTCTCTATGCAACTCTCTCCTTCCCAAAATTCATAGAAAATAAAATACAGGACACTGGACCAACATAGCTTAGTGTTATGCCTGCATCGGCAGGCTGACCCGGGTTCAAGTACTGACCCTGATGCATATCAGCCGTAATTTTGAATAAGCCTTTTAAACAAGCCTCAGTTTTCTCTTCTGTAAAAATGGAGATAATATCACCTACTGATTTAGTAAGCATTAAATTAGATAATATACATACATGAAGCGCTTTGGATAGAGACTGACATTCAGTTCAGTTGCTCAGTCATGTCCGACTCTTTGCGACCCCATGGACTCCAGCACACCAGGTTTCCCTGTCCATCACCAACTCCCGGAGCTGACATCTCCATAGAGACTGACAGTAAGTCACTCAAAAATAAGTTAAAATGGACATCTACTTAGCAGATGTTTATCTGCATTATTAAAATAGCAAATTAGGGCCTTCACAGCCATGGCCCAGGTTCAAACCCTGGTCAGGGAACTGTTATCTCCCAAGCTGTAGAGCATAGCCAAAACAAACAATAAACACCCCACCCCAAAAAACCCAGCAAATTAAACAATGAGATTTCTTTCACCTACTAATTGCCAACTTTTAAAAGATTTATCCAGTCTCTGCAATACTATTCTCAGACTCTTTATCCAATGTTTATTAACATTTTGAAGAATTACTATATATCTAACAATATGCTTGGAACTGGATTAAAATTATTAAAACCGTTACAGTCCACACTCTAGCAGGGAATTAATTCAATTTTTTTGGAGAGTAATTTTATAGCATTTATTGATAATTTTAAGACATCTATCCATCCCTGAACAAGCAATATCACGTTCCAGATTGATCTCACTAAAACAGTGACACAAATACCATGCGCAAAATACATGTGACCCTGATCAATATCCATGAAGCTAACTAAGAAGTATCTTTCTGTATAAGCACCAAGACATATGCTCGTGTCTTTAAAGAACTGCAGAAAAATTAGTTATTCCATTTCTATAAAACAATCATATCAGTGTGTTATTTAAAAATTTTAAAGGTTAACAATGACTATCTCTGGAAGTAAGACAGAGATATTTTTGTGAGACAGAATATGTTTACTTGCTGTACCACATGCCTCAACTGTACTTTCATTGTTTTCACCATAAGCATGTATTGCTGTTGTAGTTAGAAAGAACAAAACCCAAAACCTTCCTGATGCTCTGGAGTTAGACCAGGATTTAGTTATCACTTTACCACTTATTAACTGGGTGGGCAACACTGGAGAAATAACTCACGTTCTCTAATTCCTAGTGTCCCTCAGCTGGAAAATGAAGAAAATCACAGCACCTACACCTTATAAAGTCATTTTGCTAATTAAAAAACCTGTAAAGGCTGAGTCCCTGCTGTAAAGTGCTAAGAGGTATTAACCAGCATCACTGGGCCCTCTTCAACATCCCACATGCTCTCAGTAAATCTAGAGTTCCAACTACACACAGACTCAGGAGAACGCTCTGGTAGGCAAATTAACAGTCCCATTAAATATAGGTTTCCCTGGTGGCTCAGTGGTAAAGAATCAGCCTACAACACAGGAGACGCAATGCAGGAGATGTGGGTTCGATCCCTGAGTCGAGAAGATCCCCTGGAGGAGGAAATGGCAACCCACTCCAGTATCCGTGCCTGGGAAATCCCACTGACAGAGGAGCCTGGTGGGCTACAGTCTATGGTGTCACAAAAAAGTCGGATGCAATTAAGCACATTGACCAGTAAATATAAACTTCAACAGCTCCAAATCCAAGTCCTGAAAGTAAAAGTCACTCAGTCATGTCTGACTCTTTGAGAGCCCATGGACTATAGTCCATGGAATGCTCCAGGCCAGAATACTGGAGTGGGTAGCCTTTCCCTTCTCCAGGGGATTGTCCCCCCACCCAGGAATCAAACAGGGATCTCCTGCATTGCAGGTGGATTCTTTACCAGCTGAACCAGCAGGGAATCCCAAGAATACAGGAGTGGGTAGCCTATCCCTTCTCCAGGGGATCCTCCCAATCCAGGAATCGAACCGGGGCTTCCTGCATTGCAGGCAGATTCTTTACCAACTGAGCCACCAGGGAAGCTCCAAATCCAAGTCCTAACAATGTGCAAATATTCCCACATGTAAAACTGATCACATCTGTAGTCACTTATTCTGTTAGGCTTTTAATTGTTTACTGTCTACATAAAGTGTAATTTTAAGTTGAGTAATTTAAAGTCACACTGCAGTTTCACGAATTTACAGATGCATCCTGTAACAACAATTTTGGCCCTTGGTCCAGTTACATCAGAATCAGCCCATTCAGGGACTGCTTCAATGTGAGGCGCTTTCTGGAGTTCTGCAATGTAGTGTGACCTTAGCCCCGGAACCTAATTTTAAACAAGATTCACGGGTAATGTTTTCTGTTTTGGCCTCGCCACGCCACATGAGATCTTAGTTCCCCCACCAGGGATGGAACCCTCGCCCCCCTGCAGCAGAAGTTCAGAATCTTAACCACTGGACCACAAGGGAAGTCCCACAGGTAACTCTTATGCATGCTAAATTAAAACAAAACAAAACAAGGCTGTACTGTAAGGGCTTCTAGACCAGATTTCAAACTTTGTATCTCAGACCGTGCACTACCATGTCTTTGCAGAGTGAAAACATATTCACTTGGCACAACTGGGAAAAAGCCAACTTTGACAAACAGAACCAAAGACTCTCAGTGGAATTCAAGACTGCCAGAAAGTTCTTCTGCATCAAGGAAGTAACTATTAGTTTCTCTCAGGATGGACAAGATGGGTCTCTACTCCATATTACTTCATTTCTCCAAAATCTACTACTCTTCTAAGTAACAACTAGAGCTGTTGCTGTACAACATGCAACATGATAACAGGAATCATGCAGAAAAATCTCTAAGTACCACTGACTAGTAGTATTTAAAACCTAGCAGTCCCTCAAATCTGTATACACTGGCTGAGTAAGTAAACTGCCTCAAGCATTTCAGTGCCTGCTTTTAGTATCAAAGAAAGTTGATTACAAGAATTAACCTTTTTTAATTTTGGGATTCAGAAAATTCTCAACAAAGGAAGGAGTAACAGAACAAAGTTATTTCTTTCTGCAAAAAACAACAACAACAAAGAAGGCTGATTATAACAGATGCAGGAAAAGACGCCTGGTCTCAGAAGCCTGGTAAGGAACAGATTAGCACTATTACCACCAACAGGCTTTTACTTAATTCATCAATGGTCTAAATAAGTTTTATTTCCTTAAATATATCAGGCTATCTTAATTCTACTGTAATACAGGGCTATCGCTGGTTTTCGCTTTGAACATTCATCACCCCCACTAAAAGCCAACATAAGCCCCAAAGTGACCCAATCTCCTTCACTAACAGAGACATAGGAAGAGAAGCGTGAACAGGCAGAAAACCGTGACCTAAACGCGAAGAAAACAAATAAAACACAAAAGCACAATCAAGCTACACTTAGGGCCTAGTGGCAGTATTGATTACTTAAGGCTGAATTCAATCCTTCGCACCTCCCAGTTCCCAGGGGGGAGAACTTAAGTCTCGCACGGCTCTCTAGCAACCCTTCTGGCTGGCTGCAGGAACACAGTGAACGCTCAAAACTAAAGGATAAAGCAAGAAAGAGGGCATCTTCCCGGCAGAGACACGGGATCTTTAAATGAGGGAGAAAACAAATTATGCCAAAGACCGAAACCTCAAAAAACTGTACCAGAGAGGGGACAATAAGGAGGAAAGGGAAGTAGATAAGAAAAAAACGGGGGGGAGGGGGCAAGTGACTTGCATTATACAAGTAAGCATTTAGTGTCCGCAGTGGAAAGAGAAACAGAACGAGACAACTGGGTAGCAGGGAAGCGAAAGAGGCACTAGAAAGCCAAGGAGACTAACGCTAATTTCTCTCACATGTCTTTCTCGCTTTTTCCGAGAATCAACAGTACCCAAAGACAGACTTCGAGGGCACCTGGGCTCCCCTGCAAATTATACTGTTACTGTACGTGAAGCCAACCTTGACTTAACTCCCTAAATAAGCTGTAACTCACAGGGCTTACCATCAGATACACGGAGAGCGCTCCAAAATGAAAAACATCAGGGATTCCCTCCCATCTCACCTCGAAGCATTCCAGTGAACTGCTGCTTATTTTTCTTGACAAATTTTTTTTCAAAGAGTAGTCCCCCACAAACAAAAACAAAACGCGACAGAAACAAAGCCACTTCGACTAGCTCCGGTAGCAAACGTCCTCGCTCATAGGATTTAATAGGAGTGGTGGGTTTTCTCCCAAAATTCGGCCCCCAAACACCCGGAGATGCTGACGTGGTGGCCGAGCAGGTTGAAGAAGCATCAATTACCACATTCGCAACCGCCGCGAACCCCCCCGCCTCCCGGTGCCGAGTCAGACTGACTCACGGAATGAGCGCCCGGTGCTCTGGGGCTTCTTCTCCCCGGGCCCCTGCGGCGCAAAACCCTCACGGAAAAGGCGTGAAATTCAATTAGGAACCCACCCACCCCGTCCTCCTGCGCCGCGGTCTGGGGCTCTGTCCAGGGTCAGGGGAGGAACGGTGCCCAGGAAGGAAGCGCCCCAAAAGGGGAAACGTGGAGCTCCGAGCCCGGGGGTTCCACTCTCCCGACCTCCAGGCCCAGCAGCCCCCGGTTCGCCAGGCCCGGGCCACCCCTCCACCCCGGGCCAACTCCCGCTACCGAAGCGGGGAGGACGGGGCACCGAGGCAGCGGCGCCGCCACCGGCCGCGCTCACCGTGGCGCAGCTGCTCGGCTTCTGGCCCGGTCGGCCCCTCTTCAGCGGTGCGAGCGGCTGCCGACCCCGCTGCGGCTCCCAGAGGGCAGCGCCTGTCCCCGCCGCCGTTACCGCCACAGTCCTCCCCGTCGTCGTCGTCGTCGTCCTCGCCGCCGCCGCCGTCCGGTAGCTGAAGCTGCACAGCCGCCTAGCTTCCGCTCCTCCTCGGGGTCCCGCGAGAACTTGCGCGCGCGGCCCCGCCCCGCCCCGCCCCGCCCCACCCCCGCGAGACTTCCCCCGGCGGAAAAGGCCCAGAGCGCAAGCGCCCCACCCCGCCAGGCCCCCGCAGGTAGACCGGCGACGGGCCGGGGCGCAGGCGCCGGGCCGCCCCGCAGCAGGTGACACCGGCCGGGCTCCACCCACCCCGGTCTTTGGAACCCTTTCGGTGCCAGAGCGGGTAAATTAGCGCTCACTCGGAGAAATGATTCTCCTCCACGTCCTGATCGCTTCCTTTCCCCTTCCACCAAACCGAGGCAATTTGGCTGGGATTGAGGGGTGGGGGGGAGGTGAGGAGGAAGGAATCTCCAGCCTGAAGCACTCCAAATAGAGGACCAGGTCTTGAAATATTTGAGAATTTGGTCCAAACAGATTCTCCAGTATGCTTGAGCTTCGCTGCTGGCTCAGCTGGTAAAGACTCCGCCCGGAATGCAGGAGACCAGGGTTCGATCCCTGGGTTGGGAAGATCTCCTGGAGAAGGGAAAAAGCTACTCACTCCAGTATTCTGGCCTGGAGAATTCCATGGAAGATTCAGACACGACTGAGCGACTTTCACTTCACATCAAACTCTGCAGTATGAGATGAATTAACCTATTCGTTCATCCGTTGAATCAAGTGCTTAGTACAGGCTAAGCACAGTGCTAACTATAGAAGGTACAACAATGAACAGAAATCCTCGCCCTCAAGGAATTCAGGGTCTAGAGGCGTGGAAGAAAAAGAAACAGAAACAAATAATACCACAAATACTGTTAGAATTATTTGGAGTAACGCTGAGGAAGCTAAAAAGATGGGAGAGAGGGGTTGCTACTTTGCCTATCTCAGAAAAGCCTTCCCAGAGAAGGTGATGACTGAGCCGGGTCTTGCAGGATGTGTAGGAGTTCGCCAGAGAAGCCAAGGTAAGGGCATTCCAGGCAAAGGGACCAGCATGCACGTACAAAGGAGCGGAGGCGTGAGAGTCGTGTTCCCTGCAATGCTAGCAAGTTCAGTTCATAACCGGGGAGTGGCAGAAGATCAGGCTTGGAGGAGTAACTCTTATTTTTCAGTTCCAAAAGCTCCTTGCAGTTAAAGGAGAGAACAGAGCATCCAATGGTAATGTGCTTCCTGGAAGCCAAAAAAATAGCTAGAGGTGAGAATAACCTAAAGTCTGATCCTATAGAGAAAACAAGCCCACTGAAATGACGAGAATAAATTGTTCTTTCACTCAGTATTTGTTGAGCATCAGCTGCATGCCAGGCACTATGCAGGGTGATAGATGAACCTGACAAAGCCTCTGCTTTCAGCAGTTTGTCTTCTAGAAGAGAGTTGCCTAGTCTGCAAGGCAAAACAGTTGATCCTGAGGGCCACTGAACTACATACAGGACTGCAGAGAAGGGAGCCAGTTACTTGGTGCTCTGGTAGTCAGGGAGGACTTGGTGTTTGAATTGCAACATGAAAGCAAGGAGGAAAGAGTGATGAAATCAGCCAATATTTCAGATTGACCAGAGTTTAGGATTTAGGGGGAGGATAATTTGGAAAACTCAGCAGTGGCCACAGGACTGGAAAAGGTCAGTTTTCATTCCAATCCCAAAGAAAGGCAATGCAAAAGAATGCTCAAACTACTGCACAATTGCACTCATCTCACATGCTAGTAAAGTAATGCTCAAAATTCTCCAAGCCAGGCTTCAGCAATATGTGAACCTCGAACTTCCTGATGCTCAAGCTGGTTTTAGAAAAGGCAGAGGAACCAGAGATCAAATTGCCAACATCCACTGGCTCATGGAAAAAGCAAGAGAGTTCCAGAAAAACATCTATTTCTGCTTTATTGACTATGCCAAAGCCTTTGACTGTGTGGATCACAATAAACTGTGGAAAATCCTGAAAGAGATGGGAATACCAGACCACCTGACCTGCCTCTTGAGAAATCCGTATGCAGGTCAGGAAGCAACAGTTAGAACAGGACATGGAACAACAGACTGGTTCCAAATAGGAAAAGGAGTCTGTCAAGGCTGTATATTGTCACCCTGCTTGTTTATCTTATATGCAGAGTACATCATGAGAAACGCTGGGGTGGAAGAAACACAAGCTGGAATCAAGATTGCTGGGAGAAATATCAATAACCTCAGATATGCAGATGACACCACCCTTATGGCAGAAAGTGAAGAGGAACTAAAAAGCCTCTTGATGAAAGTGAAAGAAGAGAGTGAAAAAGTTGGCTTAAAGCTCAACATTTGGAAAACGAAGATCATGGCATCCGGTCCCATCACTTCATGGGAAATAGATGTGGAAACAGTGTCAGACTTTATTTTGCGGGGCTCCAAAATCACTGCAGATGGTGATTGCAGCCATGAAATTAAAAGACGCTTACTCCTTCGAAGAAAAGTTATGACCAACCTAGATAGCAAATTGAAAAGCAGAGACATTACTTTGCCGACTAAGGTCTGTCTAGTCAAGGCTATGGTTTTTCCAGTGGTCATGTATGGATGTGAGAGTTGGACTGTGAAGAAGGCTGAGCACCGAAGAATTGATGCTTTTGAACTGTGATGTTGGAGAAGACTCTCGAAGTCTCTTGGACTACAAGGAGATCCAACCAGTCCATTCTGAAGGAGATCAACCCTGGGATTTCTTTGGAAGGAATGATGCTAAAGCTGCAGCTCCAGTACTTTGGCCACCTCATGCGAAGAGTTGACTCATTGGAAAAGACTTTGATGCTGGGAGGGATTGGGGGCAGGAGGAGAAGGGGACGACAGAGGATGAGATGGCTGGATGGCATCACTGACTCGATGGACGCGAGTCTGAGTGAACTCTGGGAGTTGGTGATGGTCAGGGAGGCCTGGTGGGCTGTGATTCATGGGGTCGCAAAGAGTCGGACAGGACTGAGCGACTGAACTGAGCTGAATGAGAAGCAAGGCCAAGATGCACAGTTTAGGCTTCCCTGACAAGTAACAATCTGAAGGTTTTTAAGCAGGAGATGTCTGACATGAAAACAACAAGAGGTATCTATTTACCGCCTGACTTGTACTAAAGTCATAGTGTTTCTACTGTGTATAATATCCCCCATTTCACAAACTGGGAATTTGAGGCTTAAAGAGATTAGAAATTCACCCAAGGAAACCCAAATATAGTAGATCTGAGATTGGAACCTAGATCTGTCTTGTTGTAAAACCCATTTTGCCCCCCAACTTTGAAAAGGTTCTAGCATGGTGTCGGGGAAAAAAATAGAAATTAAAGGGAAGGACTTAGTTGCTGAGCAGAGAGGAGGAGGAAGTGAGGGAAGAGTTGCCGTTCTTTGTTTTGAGTGGGCAGAGAAATTTGCCAGTTAGAGGAGGAGCTGACTGGGCAGGAGATGGGGGTCATGGGGATGACTTGGGGGGTAGGGCATGTATTGGGAAGGGGCAGGTAGAAAAATACTGATACCCTACCTGGGAAGGGCAGAGTTCATTCTGAAAAATACGCAGGTAGAAATAACAAGTACATTGTCCAAAAGCTCCATGCATTCATTCTTGCTGTCTACAACATTAGCTAAGCCTCTACTCTGGAGATAGCAAGATAATCTGTTACAGAGCTCACAGTCTGAAGGCGAAGACACACTGCTGAGAATATAACACTCAGGATAGGCAGCTTTGGAACATAGAGCAGGGGACCTGATCTAGTCCAGGACCAGGGAAGAATGAGGCCAGAGGTTTCAACTCAGACTCTGATTAGCCTGAGAGGAAAAGATTGCTCCAGGAGAGGGCACAGCATGTGCAAAGCCCAGACATTAAGAAAGAACTCCAGGAAGCCATTTACACCTGGGATGAAGAAGAATGTGGCTCATGGGTGAAGCATCTGGAGAGGGGAATACCAAGACTTTCCAGCACTGCTAAAATCTAGGGACTGGAGGGACTTCCCTGGTGGTCCAAAGGTTAGAACTCGGAGCTTCCACTGCAGGGGGCACAGGTTCGATCCCTGGTCAGGGAACTAAGATCCCACTTGCCGCTTGATTCTATGGATACTGAAGCACTGGGTGCATGTTGGTCATCTCTTCATCTTCAAAATACATTCTCAGTCTAGCTTCAGAGTGAAAAACCCAGTGAGACCCGGTGAAAAACTTAGTGGGACTAAGTTGTTCATCACCTACAAGACAGTGTCCTAAGACCTGTGCAAGACCCTCATGGATCTGGTCCCTGCCTGCCAGCCTTACTCTCTCAGTCTCCAGCCAACATACACTCTACCAATATTAAACCACTGTGGTTTCCGGAAGATGCAATGATGTTTTGAGTGTCTGTATCTTTGCACTTGCAGTTTCCTCTGCTCAGTTGGTCTTTTCCCCTTTCTTCAGGCCCCCAAGTCAGTTTTAGGGTTTCTTCCTCAAAAATACCACTGGGTCACCAATCTCACTGCAGCATAATGGTCTGTTCACTTCTCCGCCCTCCCCATCCACCACCAAAGGCTCTACAAGCTCGCAAACAGGACCACACCTTCTTCTCACATTTGTATTCCCAGTCTGCAGCACAGTGCATGGAATGAATTAATGGATGGATGGAGGGATGGATGAATAAACAGCAGAGGTTGAGTGGAGATAAACATGTGGCTGCCTTTCTGGGCAATGTAATATTTGGAGTTCAGGAAGTGGGTGACATCTCAGAAAAGACTAGATAACTTAGCAGAACAGAACTATATATATATATGAGCTTCTTTTAAAAAATGATAAAACAGACTCTGATTATGTCTTTGCAAAAATGCATGCCTATGGACCAGATTTGGAAGGGAACACTTTTAAATAATTTAAGTAATTATGCTGAAATGAAGCAATTGTGGATGACAAAAACAAAACTTCATTTGTTATACTGTCTCTTCGATTAAAAACCCCTCTCTGCCGACAGACTCAGAAATTTGAGAGAATGCTGTCTAATATCATTCCATGCAGAGGAAAAATCCGCACTAGAGGCAGTAATAGGTAGAATATGTGTTTAATAGCAAAAAGAAATCGGAACAAGAGGTGCAAGGTACACCCTGGTGTGAAAAGCTGTTGAAACTGTAGCAAAACTTGCTAATTACAAATTAGCCACATCAATCGCTTTGGAATGCACAAATTAATCACCAAAACGTCCCTCTTTTCAGTTGGGGGGTGGTTTGCGGTTATTTTTTCAGTCGTCGGAAACGATTTCTCCTTTTGGTTTCTGTGAGTTGTCGTGCTGCCCCCTGCCGGTCATAAGTGGACACTGCCCTCGCACTGCCTGAACCCTGGAAGCCCATTGCAAGCACTTCCTCTGAGCCCACTTTTATGAGTTTCTCTTAGTGGGAGAGATGGAAACAACCAGTGACAACCAAAATGGGTCACTGAAATTCTATTCCTACCTGCTCCATTGATCTTGGAAGTTCTCATCTTAGAATTTCCACTGTTCTAGTTGTGACTGCAGAAGGCAATGGCACCCCACTCCAGTACTATTGCCTGGAAAATCCCATGGATGGAGGAGCCTGGTAGGCTGCAGTCCATGGGGTCGCTAGGAGTCGGGCACGACTGAGCGACTTCACTTTCACTTTTCACTTTCATGCACTGGAGAAGGAAACGGCAACTCACTCCAGTGTTCTTGCCTGGAGAATCCCAGGGACGAGGGAGTCTGGTGGGCTGCTGTCCCTGGGGTCGCACAGAGTCAGACACGACTGAGGCGACTCAGCAGCAGCAGCAGCAGCAGCAGCAGCAGCAGCAGCAGTTGCGACTGCAAGGAGATCAAACCAGTCAATCCTAAAGGATATCAGTCCTGAATGTTCATTAGAAGGACTGGTGCTGAAGCTGAAGCTCCAGTACTTTGGCCACCTGATGGAAAGAGCTGACTCATTAGAAAAAGACCCTGATGCTGGGAAAGATTGAAGGCAGGGGAAGGGGGTGACAGAGGATGAGATGGTTGGATGGCATCACCGACTCAATGGACATGAGTTTGAGCAAGCTCTGGGAGATGGTGAAGGACAGGGAAGCCTGGCGTGTTGCAGTTCATGGTGCTGCAGACAGTCGGACATGACTGAGCAACTGAACAACAGCTGTGAGCCAAGGCTGCATACACTCCTCTCGGGCTTGGAGGGTGACCTCTGATATTGAGCCTACCACTAGGACCCCAAGTCCTGTCCCTTCCTTTCCTCAATCTCCTGACTTTGTGTCTATCACCCTAGCTGGTTCAAACACTGCCATCCTTCCTGATGGACTGACCAATCATCTTACCCCTTCCAAGTCACTATCTACACTGCAGCCAGAATGGACTCTGAAATACAAATTCAATCAGGTGGTCACAGGGCAGGTACTTAGCTTGCTCCAAATGGCTCTCTTGGCTGGCCCCTGCCAGCAACTCTGGCCTCAGCTCTTTCAACTTTTCTATCTTTTCTCTTCTGGATGACTTGCAGCTTCCTGAATGACCCTACAATTCTCTTACCTCTGAGGTTTTGGCATACTGCCCCTTTGGGCTGGAATGCCTCCTCTCCCTGCCTTCCCTGCCATCACCTGGCTCTTGTCTGTCTTCCAAATCTCAGCTCAGGGCCACCTCCACCAGGGAGCCTCCTATGAAGCTCTGGTCCCTCCAGTGGGTTCTGATAGCACCCTTGCAACTCCATCACTCCTATTTTTCATAAGACCATTTATGAGCCATCTATTGATACTTGTCCTTTTCCCCTTTAGGCCAGAGTTCCTGATGTCTGTGTGGATGAAAAATATTGTCTGCCTTACCAGTAAACAAAGGATATTGCAGCCATCAAACCAGCACAATACAGTGCCCCAAAGGGTGAGCCCTGAGGGACTCAGGATGGAGACAAAGGGGCTGCTCACTGCCAAACCCTCAGTGACTGCAGTCATCCCCAACTTCAGGCACCTTGAGGGGATTTAGGAAGGAGATAAGCAGGATACTGACCTCAGAGAACTGAGGTGCAATTCAAAGGAATGATTTCAGTGAGCCCAGATTCTTGCATCTTCCCATTCATAGAAAAGCACTAAGTTCCTTAATGGGAGATATCTGGTTTTCTTTAATTAACAGGAATCTTTTTGATGTTCTAAACACCTGGTCTTTGCTGAAAAAACTCCTGTATATCCTGGCTGCCTGCTTGCCTCTTTGGAGCTGAGTCCTGTCTTCTGCCTCCAGATCAAATAGCAAGTTTTTAAAATGGACAAAATGTTTAGTTGCTCAGTTGAATCCAACTCTTTACAATCCCATGGACTGTAGCCTGCCAGGCTGCTCTGTCCATGGAATTCTCCAGGCAAGAAGACTGGAATGGGTTGCCATTTCCTTCTCCAGGTGATCTTCCCCACCCAGGGATTGAATCCAGGTCTCCTGCATTGCAGGCAGTTTGTTTACTGTCTGAGCCACCAGGGAAGCCTTAAAATTGAGAAAAGGGCCAACAATTCTTCTCTAACATTAGCAGTGCTCACATTTTAATACACAAGAGAATTGCTCGGAGACCTGTTTAAAATGTAAGTTCCAGTGACCCAGAGATAGTCAACTCCTTAGGTCTGGGAAGGGCTCAGAAATACGCATTTTAAATAAGTAGCTGCAGGTATATTCTTAGGCTGGTCATCTGTGCAGCAGACTTTGAGAGAGAGACAATGCTTACTGAGTAATTGAGCCGTGGAGATTCTGGGATCTTCCCACCCCAGTATCCTAGATTACAGGAATCAGTATATGAGTTGCCATGGTCAGGAGAGAACTTGGGACTCTTCCCCCAGGGCACTCCCTGGGGTCTTAAGCTGCCTGAGGCTGTGAAATGCCAGTAAAGCCCATTGGTGTGGTCAAGGTCTTGGGCGGGTAGCACTTCTTAGCACCACACTGTAAACAAATTAAAAATAAAAGCCCAGATAAGCAAATGGACTCTGATCCTCAGAGCTCTCTGTAGGATGCCAGAGTCAAGTTCAAGGAGGCTGGCCCTTCTCTATCCCTTCTGTTTCAGTTTCCATGTGACTCTTTCATTAGAATACATTCTGTTCATTAAGGACGGGAAGTCAATTCCATTTTGGTCTGAGCTAAATTGCAAGTGATGTCTCCAAAGGGTGGAAATTTCCCCACTGTGTCTACCCCTGCGAGAAAGACGTATTCGCAATTTTAATACTGGGAAGTTCCTCTGATATTGGTTTTAACTATATGTTTGAAAAATAAATATTCTAACATAGGAGACTCTTCCTCTTCTCTCTTAACTTTTCCCATCTCAAAAAATTTATTTGCACCTCTGATGTCTTTTTGCTTTTTAATCTTTTTTATTTTTGCAAACTAAGTTTTAATTAGACAAGTCACCTGCACTTCCTTACACCTCGTTGTCCCTTTTCCCCCCTCAGTTCTTTTGCTAATCTCCTCCCCTAGACTTGCACCTTACCAGCTACAGAGAATATTCTTGTCACTGTCACCCACAATCTCCATCCATACAACAGACAAGTATTACATGAATTCATCCTCCCATGAAATGTGAAAATACTGTATTTAAGACTCTGACAGGGGGACTTCCCTGGTGGCCCAGCGACTGGGGCTCTGTACTGCCAGTCCAGAGGGCCTGGGTTCATTCCCTGGTCAGGGAACTGGATCCCACATGCTGCAACTAAAGACCCCACCTGCCACAGCTAAGATCAAAGGTTCCATGTGGTGCAGCTAGGGCCTGACACAGCCAAATGAGTAAATATTTATTTTTAAAAAAATTGTAAACTTAAAAAAAAAAAAAAAGACTAGCTGGCAGGATCTGAGCACTAATTTGAGGCCAGGAAATGTCTAAGGCTTTGTGTATGTTATTTCATTTAGTCCCCACAATAACCAGACATGGTAGATATTACGACTATGCCCATTTTATGGATGGGGAAATTAAGAGTTTCCATATGGAGGGGACAGTCAGCTGTGTCCAATATTGCTGTAGAGAATGGGCAAGGTGAAGATGGAGACTCAACCATTGAATTTGGAGAGATGGGGACTGTGGGTGACATTGACAAGAACATCTTCAGTAACTGGTGGGGTGAGAGTCTGGGGGAGGAGATTAGAGAAAGCACTGGGGGGAAAGAGGGATGATGGGGTGTAAGGAAGTGCAGGCAGCAGGTACACGTCTCTATGAGAGTTTTGCTATGTAGCAGAGCAAAGAGTAGCATTTGGGGAAACTTCTACCCTGTTGGTAGGATTGTAAATTGATGCAGCCACTATGGGAAACAGTATGGAGGTTCCTCAAAACACTAAAAATAGGGTTGCCATATGATCCAGCAAGCCCACTCTCGGGATTATATATCCAGAGAAAACCATAATTCAAAAGGACACATGGATTCCTTTATTCATAGCAACACGATTTACAATAGACAAAGCATGGAAACAGCCTAAATGTCCATTAACAGATGAATGGATAAAGAAGAGGCGGTATGTGAGTACAATATACCATATGCTATATTCAGTGGCAGGACTGACGTTAAAGCTGATGTTAGACTGACGTTGGAAGCTCCAGTTCTTCGGCCACCTGATGCGAAAAGCTGACTCATTGGAAAAGACTCTGTGGTACAAACGTACATATATGTGCACATACACGTGCATGTAAGTCGCTTCAGTCGTGTCTGACCCTTCGCGACGACCCCATGGACTGTAGCGCACCAGGCTCCTCCATCCATGGGATTCTCCAGGCAAGAATACTGGAGTGGGTTGCCATGCCCTCCTCCAGGGGATCCCCCCTCCAGGGGATCTTCCTGACCCAGGAAGGTCAGGAAGTGTCTTACATCTCCTGCATTGGTAGGTGGGTTCTTTACCATGAGCTACCTGGAAAGCCTATACACACACACACACACACACACACACACATAATTTAATCAATTTGCTGTATAGCAGAAATTAACAGAACATTGTAAATCAATTACACTTCAATACAATAATTTTTTAAAAAACGGAGTGGGATTTGGATGGCCAAGAAAGGGATTTTAAATATGGGACCTATGAGGGCATGTGGGCTGAAGGGAATTATCTAGTAGAGAGGGAAACTTTAGGACAGGGAGAGAGAAGGGAATTGAGGAGCAAAGTCCTTGCAATTAATTCATCCATTTTCGTGGACAGGCAGCCGCGTAAGTGAAAACAGATGTAGGTCAGTGGGTGGCAGCGGTGGCGGGCAGAAGCTTCTCTTTTCTCAGTTAGGTGCATGAGGTCACTACCCAAGTGCAAGAGGTTTGTTTGAATTAGAAGGTATGACACTGAACTTTTGGACTGTGGGGGTTCAAGAGAATTTAGGAAACACTGCGGGTGGTGCTAAGATCCCACTCAGATTTACGATTGTTAACGTGAAAGAGGCCACTCCACCTGGTTGCCTGTTTTAACCAGTTACATTCAGCTGCCTGGTTGCAGACACAGGGCAGGTGAAGAGCCTGATTTTGCCAGATTGGGATTTGCCAGGCCAATACCACCAAAGAGGTGAGGGGTCAGGGTGTTGAGGGTGTATGCAAAGTACCAGATAAAGTGGGGGGCTTGCAGTCTAAGCCAGGCAAGAAAGAAAGGGGGACAGGAAGTGTGTTTGTGGCGGACAGAGTTCAGTTTGGAAAGATAAGAAAGTTCTGGAGATGGATGGTGATGATGTTTGCACAAAGACATGAATGTCCTTAATGCTACTGAACTGTACATTTTAAATGGTAAAAAATGATAAATTTTATGTTATGGATATGTTACCACAATAAAATTTTTTTTTAAATGTTGAATATCCCTGGAAGTCCAGCGGTTAGGACTTGGTGCTTTCACTGCCATGGCCAGGGTTCCACTCCTGGTTGAAAAACTAAGATTCTGCAAGCTGTGTGGTGCAGCAAAAAAAAAGTACTATCTTGATCAGTCAGTTCAGTTCAGTGGCTCACTTGTGTCTGATTCTTTGTGACCACATGGACTACAGCATGCCAGGCTTCCCTGTCCATTACCAGTTCCCAGAGCTTGCTCAAACTCATGTCCATTGAGTGGGTGATGCCATCCAACCATCTCATCCTCTGTCATCCCCTTCTCCTCCCACCTTCAATTTTTCCCAGCATCAAGGTCTTTTGCAGTAAGTCAGTTCTTTGCATCAGGTGGCCAAAGTGCCGGAGCTTCAGCTTCAGCATCAGTCCTTTCAATGAATATTCAGGACTGATTCCTTTAGGACTGACTATCTTGATACCTAGCCCCATCCCAGATAAGTTAGAATCTCTGGGCTAGGGCCTCTAGACATGAGTATTTTAATAGACTGTGGAATTGTTGAGTTAGTTACGTTTTCGTACACTCATTAATTCTACAAACACATTGTATACACATCATGATTGACCCTGGGGGTGCGCTGATTAATTTAAATGGATAAGGTTCCTGCTCTCATGGAGCTTACAATCCAGGAGGGGAAAGGCAGACGACACAGTCAACAAAGAAATGTGTAACAATTTCAGAAGTGTGTTTCAACCATCCAAGTGAGCTTGAACTAGGATGATGTGTTGGAGACACGCAGAAGGGCTGTGGGTATGGACAGACCTAAGATCTTCAGTCAGGGAGAAGCCTCAAGTGGCAGCAACGGATCATGGAGACACGTGACTGCATCTCACTGACGGATTGTGAGAGCTGTGTGAGAGCCAGGAGTGAAGACCAACTCCCAGAGTTCACTCAAACTCAGGTCCATTGAGTGCGTGATGCCATCCAACCGTCTCATCCTCTGTCGTCCCCTTCTCCTCCCACCTTCAATCCTTCCCAGCATCAGGGTCTTTTCCAACGAGTCAGTTCTTCGTATCAGGTGGCCTAAGTATTGGAGTTTCAGCTTCAGCATCAGTCCTTCCAATGAACACCCAGGACTGATTTCCCTTAGGGTGGTTGGATCTCCTTTCAGTCCAAGAGACTCTCGAGAGTCTTCCAACACCACAGTTCAAAAGCATCGGTTCTTTAGCACTCAACTTTCTTTATAGTCCAACTCTCACATCTATACATGACTACTGGAAAAACCATAGCTTTGACTAGATGGATCTTTGTTAGCAAAGTAATGTCTCTGCTTGTTAATATGCTGTCTAGGTTGGTGATAACTTTCCTTTCAAGGAGCAAGCGTCTTTTCATTTCATGGCTGCAGTCACCATCTATAGTGATTTTGGAGCCCCCCCCAAATAAAGTCTGTCACTCTTTCCACTGTTTCCCTATCTATTTGCCATGGAATGATGGGACCAGATACCATGACCTTAGTTTTCTGAATGTTGAGTTTTAAGCCAACTCAATGGCACCCCATTCCAGTACTCTTGCCTGGAAAATCCCATGGATGGAGGAGTCTGGTGGGCTGCAGTCCATGGGGTCGCGAAGAGTCGGACATTACTGAGCGACTTCACTTTCACTTTTCACTTTCACGCATTGGAGAAGGAAATGGCAACCCATTCCAGTGTTCTTGCCTAGAGAATCCCAGGGACGGGGGAGCCTGGTGGGCTGCCGTCTATGGGGTCGCACAGAGTCGGACACGACTGAAGCAACTCAGCAGCAGCAGCACTCTCTCCTCTTTCACTTTCTGCCATAAAGGTGGTGTCATCTACATATCTGAGGTTATTGATATTTCTCCCAGCAATCTTGATTCCAGCTTGTGCTTCTTCCACCCCAGCGTTTCTCATGATGTACTCTGCATAGAAGTTAAATAAGCAGGGTGACAGTATACAGCCTTGACGGACTCCTTTTCCTATTTGGAACCAGTCTGTTGTTTCATGTCCAGTTCTAACTGTTGCTTCCTGACCTGCATACGGATTTCTCAGGAGGCCGGTCAGGTGGTCTGGGTAGTCCCATCTCTTTAACAGCGACTTTCACTCACCACTATATGGTGAGAGAGGTGCTTCCAGCACAGTCTTTCTCCAATAGGTGCGATCACCTGTTGGCAACAATTTCCTCCTTGAGGAAAAAAAATAGGGAAAATAGGGGCTTCCCCGGTGGTCCAGTGTCTGGGACTCTGCTCTTCCACTGCAGGGACTGCCGATTCAATCCCTGGTTGGGGGACTAAGATCCTCCACACCACACGACATGGCAAAATATATATATATATATATATTTTTTTTTTAAATGAGGAAAATAATACCTCACCAAACAGTTGTCGTGAAAACGAAACAAAATAAGATAATGCGTCATCAAAGTGATGCAAAATGTTTCTGAGTCATAAACTTTTAGACACACATCTAGTTATCCCTGTGGGCATTTTAGCGATCTCATATGGATACACTTCCTGTCCTTATAAAAAACATATCGGGCCTTATCTCTTAGCTATTTTTTCCTGAGTGGACACACCTATACTCCCAACCCTCAGATGATCTCAACACATGTTGTAGATGGTCACCATTATTTTTCCTACAAAGTCTTAAGGTCCCTCCAGAGAGAAAACGTTCACAGCCACTCTGTGACCAGGCAGATTGCACCCCTGGTGGGTGGACAAGTGTCTCATTCCAACACAAGGCGATCGCTGCCACAGCCGGGAGCTTGGGCACATTTAAACATATTCAGAGTTTTCATGTTGTACTTAAAAGAGTTGTTGTTTAGTCGCTCAGTCATGTCCAGCTCTTCTAAGACGCCATGGACTGTAGCCCGCCAATGTCCTGTGTCCATGAGATTTTCCAGGCAAGAATCCTGGAGTGGGTTGCCATTTCCTTCTCCAGGGGATCTTCCCCACCCAGGGATCGAACCTGAGTCTCCTGCATTGCAGGCGGATTCCTTACCACTGAGCCACCAGGGAAACCCTATGTGAAAGCATTCATCATGGTTTTGATTAGCAAGTGGAATGAGTTGCTCATGTTGTCAGCCCTACTTGTCATCATCAACCACAGGGCAGTTAGTGAGGGAAAGAACCGAGAGGCTTCTGTTGCCACAAAGGCAACATTTCGAGGGTGATTCTTCCATAGGCTGGAAAATTGGTCGACTCCCCGTGGTCACCACTAGAGGTCACTCTAGGGAAGCGCTACCTTGAGGTTGCAGAACTCACCGCAAAGGAATGCTGGCGCTTGGCTCCAAAAATGGATTCGACCTCGCTTCTGTTGGGACTCGCTGCTCCCGAGTGCCAGGAAATGCCGTTTGCCAGGTCCCAACGATGAAACGTGGAGGAAATATCCAGTTGCACCCTTTGCAATGGAAACCCCAATTCCCTGGAACTCGAACAGAAATCAAGAAGGAACAAGACTACCCACCCCCTCGCTCTCCCTAACCCCTAAATCTTTAACCACACGTTTCAATTCTTTGTGGTTACCGGAGAACGCAAGTCATATTTCCCGGTTTACTGAATAAACCACAACGCTGCATTTCCCCTGCCTTCTCCTGTGAAACATGTTTCGTCTCTGCTAGCCTAATCTTTTGGTTTTATGACCAAAGTGCAGAGTGTTATGGAATTTATTCTCGCTTTCTCAAACTTTTTCAGATTCCGATAGCTCAGCAGCCAGGTTTCTGGTGTCCTCCCATCTGGCAAGGATCCTCAGTGTCTGAACATTTTGTCTTTGGAGCCTCGATGAAATAATGTGTGGAGTGTGTTTAAAGCAGAGCCTAGTCCTCAGTAAGCTCTTAAGAAAAGTGAGCTTGTGATAATTATTACTGTTATTACGGGACTTGGACTATGACATTAAGATAATTGTCAAGACTAAGGGAAACAAGACTGGTTGCAGGAACTCAATGGCATCTCAAGGCCCCTCCCAAGGTGGCCCGACAACTTACACCAGATTGTCTCTGGGAACAATCCTCCTTGGGCAGTTTGGTTATAGATGCCATTTATTGCCTGTGTTTTATATGACCATATAGCTGAGGGTTTAATTGGCAGCTAGGAGAATGTCAACTGCATTACTCCTTTAACCCTTGTTGTTGTTGTCCAGTTGCTAAGTTGCGTCCGTCTCCTTGCAATCCCATGGAGTGTAGCACTCCAGGCTCCTCTGTCCTCCACTCTCTTCTGGAGTTTACTCAAATTCATGTCCATTGAGTCAGTGGTGCTAACCATCTCGTCCTCTGTCATCCCCTTCTCCTTTTGCCTTCAATCTTTTCCAACTTCAGAGTCTTTTCCAGTGAGTTGACTCTTTGCATTAGGTGGCCAAAGTATTGAAGCTTCAGCTTTAGCAACAGTCCTTCCAATGAATATTCAGGGTTGATTTCCTTTAGGATTGACTGGTTTGATCTCCTTGCAGTCCAAGGGATTCTCAAGAGTCTTCTCCAGCACTGCAATTCAAAAACATCAATCCTAAAATACAAAAACAAAAACATCAATCCTTCAGTGTTCAGCCTTCTTTATGGTCCAACTCTCACATCTGTACAGGACTACTGGAAAAACTATAGCTTTGATTATACAGACCTTTGTTGGCAAAGTGATAAACCCTTTTTGTTAATAGCAATACAGTTAGAAAGAGAACGAACTTGTTCTGAGTTCCAACTATGTTTCAGGGCTCTGTGTTAGGCACTTGGCCCAATTTATCTCATCTAACTAAACTTCAGGGTCCTCAGTCATAATAATGGAAGGATATTGTGAGAAATAGTAGGTAATGTATCTTTACTTGCTTGCTTTCCTTATTTTTAATAGATTTTTTTGATGTGGACCATTGTACAAGTCTTTATTGAATGTGCTACAACATAGTTTCTGTTTAATGTTTTGGTTTTTTTTGGCTGTAAGGCGTGTGGGATCTCTCAGCACTGCCCTCCCCCCGCCCCGCCCCCCTCTACCAGGATTGAACCCAGTCCCTTGTATTGAAAGACAGAGCGTTAACCTCTGGACCACCAGGGAATTCTCAAGTCTACTTGTTTTCTCCCTAAAGCTTGTTTTATTTGAAAACAGGATAGGATGGCTTATACTTCAATTATAATGCTTTTTACTTTTCAAACTCTTCCTCTTCCTCCTCCTTTGTCTACTTCTTTTTTGTCTACCTGAGTTTTTCATGAGACTTTACCCAGTCACAAAACTCCGGGAAGTTTACTCAGGCTATCTCTGTTTTTCTGCTTCTGAGTTCCAAAATAATAAAGCAGCTTGTTTCACGGTCTTGCCAGAAACCTTTTTAGGTCTAGGAATCAAACTTTGTCCTTCATTCTTTGACTCCGCTCAAGAAATCAAATCTCCACCCTCTCCCAAATTAACGTGAGCATTTGAGCTTTAGGAAAATTAAATCTCTGCAAGCATCATCATGAGTTCAGAGCAATATAAATACCAGGGCTGCCTACAGACCAGAAGGGAGTGTCATCTTCGCTCGCTCTGAGATTTAGGAATGTCAGATGGGCAAAATCTTCTGCTTTATATAGCTGAGCTTATAGACATGCCAGCTTGAGATGAACAAGGCAAGCAGCTCCAAAGGTTTGAAGGATGCATGGGAAGAGAAGAGTGGAGTAAAAGATGCTGTCAGAGGTCTTTCTGGATATTCTGAACCGAGAAAGTTCTGGCCTGGATTGGAGGCCAAGAAAAGAGAGCCCACAGTCACAGGAGTAAATGAGGGGTTAGAAATTGAATGTAAATGGAAGATGAAAGAACTTGGATGGGCTTTCATTTAATATTTTTTAAAAATATTTATTTATTTGGCTGCGCTGGGTCTTAATTGTGGCACTTGGGATCTTCATTGCATTATGCAGGATCTTTAGTTGCAGCAGCTGCTGCTGCTGCTAAGTAGCTTCAGTTGTGTCCAACTCTGTGCACCCCCATAGACAGCAGCCCACCAGGCTCCCCCTCCAGAAGCCTGGCAAGAACACTGGAGTGGGTTGCCATTTCCTTCTCCAATGCATGAAAGTGAAAAGTGAAAGTGAAGTCACTCAGTCTTGTCCAACTCTTCACAACCCCATGGACTGCAGCCTACCAGGCTCCTCTGTCCATGGGATTTTCCAGGCAAGAGTACTGGAGTGGGTTGCCATTGCCTTCTCCTTAGTTGCAGCAAGTGGGATCTATTTCCCTGATCAGGGATAGAACCTGGACCCCCTGCACTGGGAATGTGGAGTCTCAGCCACTGGACCACCAGGGAAGTCCCTCAGTTAGTATTAAAGGGACAAAGGCTAATGAATGTTTCAAGTACACGGAAGATGATCACCACTATTTTCCTTAATGACTGAATGCTGGATAAATTCCAGCTTGGTGAATTCAGATTAGATCCAAGTGAAAACTTTCTGACATAAAAAGTACTGGAATGTGTTACCGAGGTGGCAAAATCTCTCAGTTTGGTGATTCAGTGCCCTTTTGATTGACGGAAGATTGGCGGTAAGTGGGTGACCTCTCTCGGCTCCATGTTTATGCACGGTTACCGCGTTAACAGTAGGGTAACAAATAGCCCTGTTTATCTACTAAACAGGTGCGTCTTGGGACTTGAGCAGGTTTAAATTTCCCCAGTGGATCCTGGATAAATATATGTGTATTTTACAGAATAGAAACTGGACTCCAGGAGGCCAGCGGGGAGAATGCAGGAAGGGACCCTTGGCTTCTGATCATTGTCTCCTCTAACCTGTCCTCCGGCCTCTCCAGCAGCTGAAGGCAAAACTATGTGACCCAGAGTATCCCTGTCCGAGAGGAGAGCAGAGGCCCTAAACCCTCAGGGAATGTTGGCAATGCGGGCTTGGCACACGCGGAATGTGGGGAATGAGTCCACAGTCCAGAGTTCAGATCTTACAGTTTGGCTTTGCCCTGCCCTGACAGCGTCTGCCTCACATGAGGGGCTCTGCTTGGGGAGCTGTGAATCCTGCTTCTGAATCATATTGCTTTTCTGAGCCCGTGGGTCTTATTATAGCTAAGAAGACTTCAACCAGTCTGGCTCAGGCTGCAAAGAATTAAATATGCTTTCAAAATACTCCCTCCACTTGGGGTCCAACAAGAACACACAGGCAGCTGTCTTTACTACATCAATGTCTTCTGCCCTTTAAAACTCATTTCCCTCTGAAGCTGATTAAAAAAAAAAAAGGAAATATAGTCAATTTATGATGTTCTGTACGTTTCAGGTGTAGAACAAAATAATTCATTTATATTTATATATATATATTTTGGATTCTTTTCCCTTATAGGTTATTACAAGATATTGAGTACAGTTCCCTGTGCTATACAGCAGGTCCTTGTTAGTTACCTTTTTGTTTTTGGCATGTGAGATCTTAGTTCCCTGACCAGGGATCGAACCTATTTCTCATTGGAAGTGTGGAGTCTTAAGCACTGGTCTGCCAGGGAAGTCGTATTTTATTTTTAGTAGTAGGTATCTGTTAATTCCAAACTCCTAATTTATCTCTTTCCCCTTTGGCAACCATAACTTTGATTTCTAAGTCTGTGAGTCTATTTCAAAAAAATTTTTTCAATATTGAAAATTTCTGGGAAGATTCTCAGGAAACTAGCATATTAGTTGCCTCACAGAGGGGAACCGTGAGATGAGGGATGGGAGGAAGACCTATTTTTTATCCTTCTTTGTTTCTTTTGAATTATTCATGTGCATGAATAGGTATATCCCAAAATAAATATGATAATTTTTTTAACATAAGGTTTATAAAACTGTGTGGAATTTCACTTAACTCCTTTTTTATTTTCTTTTTTAAAAAAATTATTTATTTTTAATTGAAGGATAACTGTTTTACAATATTATGCTGGTTTCTGCCATAATGCATGGATCAGCCATAGGTATACGTACATACATCCCCTCCCTCTCACATCTCACCCCTTCCCACTCCTCTAGATTGTTCCAGAGCCCCAGGTTGAGTTTCCTGAGTCATACAGAAATTCAAAACTATGGAACACTTCACAAATTTGCGTGTCATCCTTGCACAGGGGCCGTGCTAATATTCTCTGCATCGTTCCAATTTTAGTATGTGTGCTGCCAAAGCACACCGCTTAACTCCTTTTCTTCCAAATCAGATTTTTCCTTCCGTCTTACTCAGCTCCCCATTTCACAAGGACTGCATCTGCCTTTGACTAAGCACTCACTGTGGCCTAGGCATTGGGCTCAGCATCTTCTGTTCATTATCTCACTTTCTCATTTAACAAGCCAGGAAATCCCCTGGTGGCTCAGTGGTTGGGATTCCTTTCTCTCACTGCCAAGGGCCCAGGTTCAATCCCTGGTGGGGGAACTAAAATCCCACAAGCTGCGTAGCATGACCAACCAACCAAACAAAAGCACAAGTCAGTGAGAAGTTTCTCTAGTTACCCAAATTCTACAGGTGAAGAAACGGAGGCTTCGAGAGAGAGGTCTCATAGCTGGTAAGCATCAGGTCTGCTATTTAAACATGGGTTTGATTGGCTCCAGTAAGAATCTGCCTGGAATGTGGGAGACACAGGGTTCAATCCCTGGGTCAGGAAGATCCCCTGGGGAAGGGAATGGCAACCCACTCCAGGATTCTTGCCTGGAGAATTCCATGGACAGAGGAGCCTGGCGGGCTACAGTTTACAGGGTCCCAAAGAGTCGGACACAACTGAGTGGCTAACATTTTGTTCTTAAAATCTTTCTGCATTTATTTATGGCTGTGCTGGGTCTTTACTGCTGGCACAGGCTTTCTTTGGTTGCAGCAAGGGGGCTCCTCGTGGCGGTGGCTCCTGCGGCGGAGCACGGGCTCTCGCGCCCGGGCTTCAGTAGTTCCGGCTTGTGTGCTTAGCTGCCCCTTGGCGTATGGAATCTTCCGCGATCAGGGATCGAACTCACATCCGCTGCACGGGCAGGGGGATTCTTAGCCACTGGACCACCAGGGAAGCCCTGGGCCCCACTTGTCACCCTCACAGCCTGCTGCCTCTGTAGCTGAAAGAACACTGATGTGTCAGCTGCCAAACTTATTAGGAACTTTCTCACAAACTCCTTTGTCAAACAAGCCCTTAAAAGCTACAAAAGAGATGAAACAGATTTAATACACATTCTTCGGCCAAAGGAAAGCTGGGTTCTCAGTACATGTGTCTTTTCGTGTTGGGGGCACTGATTATTACGCAGAATGACTGACTCATGGGCTTATCAAAGTCTGAAGCCTCTGATCCCCCGCAAGCAAATCCTGAGCCAGGACCCTCTCAGTGGGACACATCTCAGGCAGCATTCAGATGGAAAAGGGGACACTTCTGGTTTGAGTTTGAAGACGCCACCAGTACGTGCACCAGCCCTATATCTGGCTGAAGCTGGAAAGCTCTCGGGCTCAGAGCAAAGCTGTGAGAATCTTAAAGGCCCCGTGAAAGAACAAGTCCCCGCATAACTGCTAGTTTCTATGGACACAGAAGAAAAGAAGGGATTGCAATGAAAAATAGCTAAGCAGCCAGCAATTCGAGATGAGGCTGCAGAAGGCCAGGTGGACTAACAGCTGATTGTATATCACACACTCTCATGAAGCCCCTATAACCCAAAGATAGCAAAGAAGTTTTATAAAGAGCCATCAATTGTTCCAAGTTTTTGTGTTGAAATCAAGGCAAGGATCTGGTCATCACCCGTAAATAAACTTGCCTTGCTTCATGTAGCTTATTCACACCGTTAGGGAGAGGATTTATAAAATACTTTATATAGTTTTACAGCATAAAAGCATCTTCACAGGGAATTCCCTGGTGGTCCAGTGGTTAAGACTGTGCTTGCACTGCAGATATTCAATCCTTTGGTCGGGAACTAAGATTCCGAAAGTCAGATACTGCAAGCCACGCATCTTCACGTGCTTTATCTCATCTAACCCAGGATCTTCATGTGCATCATCTCATTTGATCAAGAGTGAGTGGGTCCTTGTCCACCTCCAGTCCAAGTAACTCTCTCCACCTCGACCCCCCAAGCAACCACCTTCGGTGGGCTGCCTTTGAATAACAGACCCTGGGAAACAGCAGCAAGGAAGATTCTTGGTCTGAAGGTTCTGTCCAAGGTCGAGTGTTTTGGGATATATGTTGTTGTTTAGTCACTAAGTTGTGTCCAACTCTTTTGCAACTCCGTGGACTGTGGCCCACCAGGCTCCTTTGTCCATGGGATTTCCCAGGCAAGAATACTAGAGTGGGTTGCCATTTCCTTTTCCAGGGGATCTTCCCAACTCAGGGATTGAACCCTAGTCTCCTGAGGCTCCTGCATTGGCAGGCAGATTCTTTACCACTGAGCCACCAGAGAAGCCTTTGGGACATATATTTGATTTTAAATAATGAAGGTCACAATGATTCGGTATCAGCACCAACACAACATTTAAGGGAGATTCTCCCACCTTCCTTCTCAAAGTTTGTATTCGTGATGCTCTTGAAATTAACCATTTGCAAATGGGAGCAACCCCTGGAGTGAGCCATGTGGAAGCAAAGGGGATGAAGACAGCCTGAGCCCTGGGAAGCTCTCCTTTCTCAGTACTCACCCATGGCCCTGACAGATCCTAGCATGATGCTACCCTCCAGATTATGCAGGACTGATTGCCACCATCCCAGTATTGCAACCCTGGGAGTCTGACTTCCAAGTAATAATCAAGACTTCTAGACAAAATCGGAGCTAGAGATGTTCTGTGGCTAAAGGCGTCTTCCCATGAGACATGGAAGCTTCTCTTAGAGCAGTGGTTTGTTTTTGTTTTTTTTTTTTTTAAATTTATGTTTATTTTTGGCTGCACTGGGTCTGCATGGCTTCGCCCAGACTTTCTTTAGTTGCGACAAGTGGGGCTGCTCTCTAGCTGCGGTGAATGAACGGGCTTCTCGTCGCAGTGGCCTCTCTCGTTGCCGGGCACAGGCTCTAGAGTTCGAGCTCCTTAGTTTGTGGCGCACGGGCTTAGTTGTCCTGCAGCATGTGGGATCTTCCCAGACCAGAGATCAAACTGGTGTCCCCAGGGTTGGCAGGCAGAGTCTTAATCACTGGACCACCCGGGAAGTCCTAGAGCAATGTTTTAAACTTTAATTTTTTTTTTTTTACAAAAAATTTCCCCCAGGAGGGAAAAAGTAAACTGAATTTCTCCTTCATGAAGGAAATTAAATACTAAGAAATAAGATTGTGTAGGGTAGAGTTGAGTTTTGGAAGACCACAAACTCTTACAAAATCTTGTTTTTTTCATCTTCCAAGAACTGATTTTTTCCCCCCTTTAGGAGCAATACTTCTTTCAGTGAGAATTCATTTGGTAAGGGAAATTCAAATGTTTATCTTTCAGGAACATAATTTCTCCCCCTAGACGACCTCTTAAACATCATTCTTAACTTGGGAATTAAGAGTTTTATCAAGCAATTGATATTACAATGCCAAATAGAAAAATAGAAAACTGTGTGTTTTTTCTTATTGAGTTTTTTTCTCTTTCCTCCCCAAATCAGGTAAATTTGGTCTTTATCAGTTTTTCAGTTTCTAAATCTTCAACTACACATGAATAACTTGAGCCAAATTGTTCTTCTGCAACTATGGAATAGCCTGGATTCGCCTGGCTGTTTATCAAGGATAAAGAAAACAAAGACAGCTACATATTGTACCTTCAAGTTAAGCCAGGATTTTCCCTTCCAGTCTAGAAGCTGAAAGGGCACGTTTGAATCGACTGGGATCCGGAGGGTGCGGGGGTGCAGGCCCCAGGAATCTGCTCCCCCACCACATGTCCCCTCCCCTCATAAACTGGGCTTAAGCTTTCAGACTGTGGGCAGCGTGTATTGAATGACAAGCTTGGGACTTATTTTCAGTCCTCGACCCACAGCCCATTTATTACCTGAAGTGAGGTGAAGTTGCTCAGTCGTGTCTGATTCTTTGCGACCCCATGGACTGTAGCCTACCAGGCTCCTCTGTCCATGGGATTTTCCAGGCAATAGTACTGGAGTGGATTGCCATTTCCTTCTCCAGTGGATCTTCCCGACCCAGGGATCGAACCCACATCTCCCGCATTGTAGACAGACGCTTTACCGTCGGAGCCACCAGGGAAGTCCATTTATTACGTGATCCTAAGCAAAACCACTTGGCCTGGTTGTCCTACTTTTCGGCCTTCTAGGCTACGGATATGATAAGATGTTAATCAGCTCTGTAGCCCATTTCACAGGGATGTCCTAGGTCATCAGTGAAAAAACGCTCTGTTGTTGTTCTGTCGCTAAGTCATGTCCGACCCTTTGTGACCCCCTGGACTGCAGCACATCAAGCTGCCTTGTCCTTCACTATCTCCCAGGAGTTTGCTCAAATTCATGTCCGTTGAGTCAGTGATGGTATCTAACCATCGTATCCTCTGACGCTCTCTTCTTTTGTCTTCAATCTTTCCAAGCATCAGGATCTTTTCCAATGAATCAGCTCTTTGCATCAGGTGATCAAAGTATTAGAGCTTCAGCTTCAGCATCAGTCCTACCAATGAATATTCAGGGTTGATTTCCTTTAGGGATGGACTGCTTTGATCTCCTTGCTCTCCAAGGGACTCTCAAGAGTCTTCACCAGCACCACAATTCAAAAACTTCAATTCTTTAGCACTCAGCCTTCTTTATGGTCCAACTCTCACCCAAAGGAAAGGTGGCAAGTGAATTCAGGGGTTTATTATGAGAACAGCAAACAGACCTGAGCTTCAGTCCAATAAAGACATTCAGGCAATACTAAAGTTCGTTTGGTTCTGAACAGCGCAGTCACCACACCCATGATACAATCAAAACAAAACCAAGGCAACAACCTGTGACCTGCTCAGGCTTGGGGCTGTTTTCTCCTGAGCCCTGGAGTGCCTCCCCGGGGGCATCTGCTTTCTGAACTGACATTGATCATGCAGTCCTTACTGCGCCAGGGCCACCCTGAGGCTGGTGGGCTGAGGGGTGCGACACCACTGACCTGACAAAGGATTGTCCAGAGTTCAGCAGAGACACCTGAAGGGGTGGTCCCAGGTGTTTCCCGCAGGCAAATCCAGCCTGCTCCTTCTTTTTTTCGCTTTTAGTATTTTATTTGGTGATTTGTTTTGGCTGTACTGGGTCTTAGTGATGGTGCGTGGTATGAGGCTTCTTAGTTGTGGCATGCAGACTCCCAGCTGTGGCATGTAGGATCTAGTTCTCTGACCAGGGATCGAACTGCACTGGGAGTGAGGAGTCTTAACTACGGGACCACCAGGAAAGTCCCTGTTCTGATCTTTCTCTAAGGCTGGTGGGTCTTGAGAGTCCCATAGCTAATTTGCTTCCATCTACACATCCTGACTCTGGAAGTGGGACAAGCTCCCTGGGGAGAAATGTCCATCACGGTGAGTGGATGAGCCTTGGTCCTAAGGGGCTGACAGGTGGTTCAAGCCTGAGCTGAAGGGCTGGGAAAGACCTCAGTGGCACTTGATCCCTAAATGACTAATTTTTTGGAAACAAAGGATATTCTACTTTCGGATATTGACAGC
The DNA here is from genome assembly GCF_042477335.2 of Ovis canadensis. Classification (NCBI taxonomy): domain Eukaryota; kingdom Metazoa; phylum Chordata; class Mammalia; order Artiodactyla; family Bovidae; genus Ovis; species Ovis canadensis. The sequence goes on along the minus strand of NC_091255.1, from coordinate 64,131,480 downwards.
ACCTCCAGACACTAACCAGTCACCTCCTAAGTTTCTGCCCCTGATCCAAAAGGACCATAGATAAAAACAGGCAGGTGGATGGGTTCAAATCCATCTCTCCTCCTAGAAAACGAAGTAGCATAAACCTTGTTCGGGAAGGACCTTACAGAGGACTCTGAAACTGGTAATAGTTTTTCCTCTGGAGGCATTTTCTGTCATTTTCAGGCCAACCGCTCACTTCTTGGGTCACCTGGAAGTGATCAGATTCTAGGGTCAGGCAGGTGTCAATTGCGTTAAGACCCTCAAGACTGATATCATCCCCTGGTGGTGCAGTGACTAAGACTCTGTGTTCCCAATGCAGGGAGACTGGGTTTGATCCCTGGTCAGGGAACTAGATCCCACATGCTGCAACTAAGATCCAGGATGGCCAAATAAATATTTTTTAATATATATTTTAAAAGACTGATATAATTTAAGCCAAACTGACCATTTGGCTCAAGGTATTTATTCACTACAGGAGGCTGTATAGTGAAGCGTTTAAGAGCCTGGTTTCTGTACCACATGACCCAGCAATCTCACTCATAGGTGGCTATCTACCAAAGAAATACACATCCACACAAAAACACAAAAACACACATCCACACGTGTTCATAGCAACACTATTCATAATAGACAAAGAGTGGAAAGAGCTCAAATGGCCACCAGCTGATGAATGGGTAAACAAAATGTGGTCTATCCGCTATATGCTGGAAAATTACTCTATAATGAAAAGGAATGGAGTGCTGGTATATATCGCACCATGGATGAACCTCAGAAACATCATGCTGAGTGGAATAAACCAGTCACAAAAGATCGCTGGGACTCCCCGGGTGGTTCAGTGGTTAAGAACCCACCTGCCAGGGGACAGGGGTTCAATCCTTGGTCTGGAAAGAGTCCACATGCTGTGGAGCAACTAAGCCCCTGTGCCTCAACTACTGAAGCCCGCAAGCCCTAAAGCCTGTGCTGTAGAGAGTAGGGGCTGCTAGAGAGTAGCCCCTGGTGGCCGCAACAGGAGAAAACCTGCGCACAGCAATGAAGACCTCATGGAACCTAAAATAGACTAAATACATTTTAAAAAGGTCCCAGGCTGTATAATTCCAATTACATGAAATGTCCAGGATAAACAAAGCCTTAAAGACAGGGAGTAGATTAGGTTTACTGAGACTGGGGGAGGAGGTTGGGGACAAATGGAATTGAGTGTTAGGGGCGATGGTGTGTCTTTTTGGGGTGCTGAAATTTTTCTTGAATTGGTGTGGTGGTGCGGCACAACTCTGAACATACTAAAAGCCACTGAATGACACTCATGAATGAGTGAATTCTGTATGACATATGAATTATATCTCAATAAAGCTGTTTGAAAAAAACAAAAACAAAACTTGGCCTCTAGAGCCAGACCGCCTGGCTTGAATCCTGCTTGGTCACTTATTAGCCCTGTGATCTGGTGGTAAGCTACTTGGACCCTCTGGGCCTCACTTTTCTGACCTCTGAAATGGGAATGATAGTATTTCTATCTTCATAGGGTTATTATGAGCTATATAGAGCAGACAGTGCATAGTACATAGTAAACCCTACACAAGGGTTAACAATATTAACCTTGGGTTCACCTAAAGGTTAACTATTATGATATTATTATCAGTCACATGTGTCTCCCAGGACATCCCCTGGCTGGTTAGGAGACTCAAGTCTCTGTCAGAGGGTGCTTAGAAAGCATGAAGTCAGAAGCAGGTGCATATTCTCGTGGATACTTCATCAGACCTTGGAAAGCCCTTCATTCGCTCATTTGTCAAAGTCATGAATATGTGCCAGGCACTGTTCTAAGTGCTGGGAAAGCAGAAGTGACCAAAATAGATTCAATTTCCTGTTCCGATGAGGCTTGTAGCCTCATGGAGGAGTCAGACAACGAACAAATAAACAAGAAAATATAGAAGATAGAGATCAGTACTCAAAAAAAATTTTTAAGAACCTTCTCTGATGTTCCAGTGGTTAAGACTGCATTTCCAACGCAGGGGGTGAGGGTTGGATCCCTGGCCCAGGAACTAAGATCTCACATGCCTCAAAGCATGGCCAAAAAGTAAAAGTAAATAAATCATTTGAGAATTTTTTTTTTAATCGAAAAACTAGTGGGATCTTGACTAGGGGCATGTCAGATGGGGAGTCAGAATCATCCACCCAAGCTGCTCCCAGATTCCTGACTCATATTAACAGAAACTGTCTGAGATAATAGATGCTTACTGTTTTTGAAATACCGAGTTTAGGGGAATTCCCTGGAGCTCCAGTGGTTCGGACTCTGTGTTTTCACTGCCGAGGGCCTGGGTTCAGTCCTTGGTCAGGAAACTAAAATCCCACAAGCTGCACAGCAGCGTGACAAAAAAAAAAAAAAAAAAACAACCCACCAAACTTGCAGGCAATTTGTTACACAGCAATAGATAAGTAATACATCATAGTGAGGACTTGAGATTTCAGTCTAAGTATGATGGGAAGCCATGCAAGGATTTCAAGCAGGAAAGTGATGTGATGTGTGTCATGCTATGAAAAGATCCCTCGGGCCACTGTGCAGATTGGATTGGTGGGGTGGGGGGGTTTCTGGAGAAGAAAACGGGGTCCTGATTAGGGTTGTTGCAGTAGTACAGCAGGTCTAGACAGTGGCCTGGACCGGAGTGGTAGAGCTGGAATGAGAGAAGTGGGTGAATTAGGATGGTGGTTTGGAGTTAGAGCCCGTAGAGTTTGCCGATAGTCGAATACAGAAAGTGAGGAAAGGGAAGGGATGAGAGACGACAGGTTTTAGCTGGAGCAGCTGGGTATTGTTAGTGCCACTTACTGAACAGGGGACGTGTAAGAAAGGAGTGAGTAAAGGAAAGAGGCCGTGAACTTGGCTTTCGATGCTTTAAATCTGAGATGCCTGTGGGGCTGCCCTGGTGGTCCCCAGGCTAGGGGTTCACCTTCCAATGTAGGGGGTGTGGGTTCAATCCCTGGTTGGGGACCTAAGATCCCACATGCCTTGCAGTCAAAAAAAACAGATCGTAAACAACAGAAGCAATACTGTAACACATTCAATTAAGACTTGGAAAATGGTCCGCATCAAAAATCTTAAAAAAAAAAATAAATTTGAGATGTCTATTAGACATCCAAGTGGAGCTGTCAAGTAAGTGAATCTGGGGAAAAGAGGAGAGATTAAGCCTGATATAAGTGTGGGACTCACCAGCAAATACATGGTATTTAGGACGGCAAGACTGAATTTGACCACATGATGTGACTTACGTGAGACTCGAACAGAGAAGAGAGGAGGTCCTTCCTACTCTGATATCTGGGGTGCTGATCAGAGGAGGAGCTAGTAAGGGGATTGAGAAGGAGTAACCAGTGATGTGGGAGGTGAACCAGAGTGACCCAGAGGCCAACAGAAACATGTATTCTTCCGAGAAGGGCGGAGCGCACCAAGAGTAGCTGTTTATGTTTCAGGAAGCACGTCTGTTATCCTCCACAGTCCTAACTGCTCACTGACATAGAGCACTCCCCTGCAGGATGTTTTACTGTTTCTGTGAAGTGCTCCCTCCTATTTGATTAACGTGGCCCGTTCTGTAGCTAAGCCAGTGTTCTCCTGCACTGGGAGGAAGCTGGTTGCCTCCTCCCGTTGGCATATCCCAGAGTAGAGGACCCCTGTGACAGCTATGTAAATGTTGTTCAGGAACAGCAGGGATTTCCTTGGTCTTTTTAGATCTAGACATTAACCTGAACCCTGTTCAAAAGAATTCTCTGCAGAATCTTGTGTGCTCATGGGCTTTTCTTGTTCCCAGCTGAACTGGTTTCCTTCAAGGATTCTCCCACAGTTCTTTTTTTTTTTTTTTTCTCCCACAGTTCTATTGGTGGAGTTCCGTTGTCCATACACTGCCCCTTAATTTTCACTAAGCCAATCACTCACACAGGTATCTTTATGAGTACATCTCCCTCTTGAAGGATTTCACAGATGCAGGGGTTTATATTGTAGAAATACCAGCAACTGTATTGTATTTATTTACTGGCCGCCTCCCACAGCTTGCTGGATCTTAGTTCCCTGATCAGGGACTGAACCTGTGCTCTTGGCAATAAGACCATGGAGTCTAACCAATGGCTCCCAGGGAATTCCTGAAACACAGGCAGTTTTAAATCCACACCAGGGTATATTTTTTCCCTAAAAGTGCTCTGCTGTTTGCACACTTCAGGCTGCAACCTCCCTTTACGTGGCTCCGCCTTCCTCTCTGCTCCTTTCTTTCTCATCCAGCTCCAATTTGGGGGTTCCTTTTTTCAGGCAGAGCATTTGGGCTCATTCTCTTACTGCTTTGGCGCTTGCTGACCTAGGCCTTTTCGATCTCGTCTTTCTTGAAAATATTTATCAAATATGTTCCTAGACAAAGACAGTTTCCTTCCTTTTCAGGACTTTTGGTACCACTTTAAGGACACGAAGGTACATGTAAACAGTCACCAATCTGATTATCTATGAGGGATTCTAGAGCAGTAAAGTGCTGTCCATCCTCTCACAGAGCTTAAAAGCTAGTTAATGACATGATGTTTGTACCTAAGGTGCTAAGAAACAGTGCAAGAAGGAGCCCCGAATGCCAGATGGAGAAGTGGGAGTTGGGGTTTGGAGATAAAGAGCTGACAACAGTTCCTGGGGTTGAGGCGAGGCATAAGGATGCTGGCTGCCTTGTCACTTGGCACCTGGACCAGATCCTATGGCTTCCTGTCTCCACTGGCTCCTCTTTCATCTACACATTCATCTTTCTTCCTTCCAAACCCGACTGTCTCATTTCTCTATTTATAAGCATGGGGTGGGGGAGGGAGCGTTCTCCTTTTGCTTCAGGTAATAATAACTGATGGATCCCCAGAAAAACACCTCTGACCTCCTCTAGCAGGATTCTCCGCTGCAGCCCCTCCATGAAGTGCACCAAACTCTCTGACTACAACAGGCAGAGCACGTGCGTGCTAAGTCGCTTCGATTGACTCTTTGTGATCCTATGGACCTTAGCCCATCAGGCTCCTCTGTCCACTGAATTCTCCAGGCAAGAATGCTCCCACTCACTGATAAGCGGTGAAATGTGGCTTTCATGATGGAAGATTAAAACGGCTGCTTTGGCGGCACTCAGATCTGGCTGTCAGTGAGCTGCCGTTATTTCTGGAAAGGAAACAACACAGAAGCCTCTCCTATCTGGAATCCCAAAGATCGTAAGAGGACACAATGACGGTGTCTCACCTGAGGCTACACAGGATTTCTCAGCCTTGGTGCCACTGACATTTTGGACCAGATAACTCTTTGTCGTGGAGGTTGTCCTGGGCCTGTGGCTTATTCAGCAACAATTCTTTGCCTCTACATATTAGATGCCAATAGTAGTCCTCAATCTGATGACCAAGAATGTCTCCAGCTGTTGCTAAATGACCCTGGGGAAAACCTTACCCAGTTGAGAGAGGAGATTGTTTTATACATATGAAAGTGAAAAGTGTTAGTCGCTCAGTCGTGTCTGACTCTTTGTGTCCCCATGGACTGTAGCCCACCAGGCTCCTCTGTCCATGGGATTCTCCAGGCAAGAATACTGGAGTGGGTTGCCATTCCCTTTGCCAGGGGATCTTCCTGACCCAGAGACTGAACCTGGGTCCCCCGCATTGCGGGAAGATTCTTTACTGAGCCACCACCTCTCAACATCTGCATTGATATATGCGTATATAAAGATATATATATAGCTATTTATGTATATTTATCTAAAGATACATATATATCCTGGACATGAATTTGAGCCAACTCTGGGAGATAGTGAAGGACAGGAAAGCCTGACGTGCTGTAGTCCATGGGCTCACAAAGAGCTGGACACAATTTAGTGACTGAACACATATATCCATATATGTATGTATATATTTAATATTAAATATACCTCAATAAGAATATGTGCCTATATATGTATTTCTTACTGAGGTATAATTTAAATGCATGAAAACATACAGATTTTAAGCATATAGTTTGATGAGTTTTGACAAATAGATAAAGCTATGTAAGTCTCACTCTAATCGATGTATACAACACTTGCTTCATCCTTCCAAATTTTCCTCATGTCTCTTTTTAAAAACTACTTATTTGGCTGTGCCAAGTCTTAGTTGTGGCACGTGAGATCTTCAGTTGCAGCATGTGAGATCTAATTGCCTGACCAGGGATTGAACACAGTCCTCTGCATTGGGAGTGCAAAGTTTTAGCCGCTGGACCATCAGAGAAGTCCCCCTCAGGCCCCTTTGATGTCAGTCTTCACCTACACCCCAATCCCTGTCTGAGAAGTTCATATAATGGAATCATATGGTGTGTAACCTCCTCTGACTTCCTGCCTCTAGAATAATGTCCGTGAAATTCACTCATATCGTGATGTGTATTGGTGATCTGTTTATTTTATTGCTGTGGGGTGCTCCCTTGCATGGATATACCACCATTGTTTGTCCATCCTTCTGTTGATGCACATTTGAGTTGTTTCCCATTGGAGGTTATCATGAACCAAGTCTTTATGGAGATATTCACATCATCCAGAGATTTAAATTTCAGAAAGAGTGGGAGCTCCCTGGTGGTCCAATGGTTAGGACTCAGCCCTTTGGCCAAAAAACAAAGATTTTGGAAATGGAATGTAGCCAGATGCTTGCATTTTGTTGTAAAGTTGTGCCCTTGTTTCAGGACTGCTCTTCAGGAGAGCAAATGAGTGTTGCCTCATTCTCAGCATCACTTACAACAAAGTTCCCCCAGAAGACCCCTCAAGAGAATCAAAGGGTTCGAGAGAAGGCCTTCATCAGTGAGATATGACTACCACTTTCTCCTAAAAATGTCACTTACATCTTAGAGAGAAACGGCTCCTGCCAGCTGAGGGAGGAACATATGAACTGCCCACTCAAGAACCAACATCCCAGACCATTTCAGCTGCCTCACCTCCCAGTTATCCTCAGGCCCGATTCCAAATGCCAGGCCCTGTCATCAGCGCCTCTTTCACAGCCTCTGGGCCATTTCCTCCACTTCCATCCCCTCCAAACCTTCCTCCTGTGTTAGCTGAAGCCCCTGTTTTTTTGTGAAGAAAATCTCCAACAGCCTCAGCATCTTCAGAGGACTCTCCGGCTTCCCCCTCCTTCACCTGAGAGTGACTTTCCCATGAAGAGGCCACTTCTCCTGAAGCTCTTGAGTGGAGGGAGAATTCTCCCAAATCCAAGTTGGGAAGGGAAGCAGCAGCATAGTTTTCTAGGCTTTCATGGCTCCTTCCAGACCATTCTGCTTCTTTCATCCTGAAAACTCCCTTTTCTGAGGTTAGAAGTATTAGCAAATACCTCTAATGCCCCATGGTGGTCCTCTGGGATCCCACCTTTCACACTTGGCTCCGAGTTCTACTATAAGCCTGAGTGGACACCCCATCCAGGAGCTTAGTTGCTAAGTTGTTGTTGTTTTGTTAAGTTGAGAAATCCTTGACATATGACATTGTGTAAGCTTAAAGGGTGAGTTTTCCTGGTGGCTCCGTGGTGAAGAACCCATCTGCAACGCAGGAGGAGATGTGAGTTTGACCCCTGGGTCAGGAAGATCCCCTGAGGAAGGAAATGACAACCCACTTCAGTATTCTTCCCTGGGAAATCCCATGGACAGAGGAGCCTGGCAGGCTGCAGTCCATGGGGGTGCAAGAGAGTAGGACATGGCTTAGTGACTAAACAAGTTTAAAGGGTAGCACATTTTTTAAAATTTTGACCGCACTGTGCCAGATGTGGAATCCTAGTTCCCAGGCCAGGAATTAAACTGACGCCTCCTATGTCAGAAGCACAGAGTCTTAACCCCTGGACCACCAGGGAAGTCCAAGGGTAGAAGATGTTGATTTAATACATTTTTACATATTGCAATGATGATCACCATAGTAGTGTTAGCAAATACCTCTAACGCGTCTCTTAATTATCATTTCTGTTTTTGTGTGGAGGACATTTAAGACCTAGCCTTTTAGGCAATTCCCTGGTGGTCCACTAGTTAGGACTCTGCACTCTAGGATCCCACTAGCCAAACGGGTGCAGCAAAAAAAAAAGACTTAGTCCCCGGTGGCTCAGCTAGTAAAGAATCCGCCTGCAATGTGGGAGACCTGGGTTCGATCCCTGGGCTGGGAAGATGCCCTGGAGAAGGAAATGGCAACCCACTCCAGTATTCTGACCTGGAGAATTCCATGGACTGTATAGTCTATGGAGTCTCAAAGAGTCGGACACAACTGAGCGTCTTTCACTTAGCAATTTGAAGTATGTAACACAGTATTGCTGACTATGATCATGATGTGTTTTCCATCTCTAGAACTTAACTTTCTTGTAGTTGCAAGCTGGCTACTAAGTTTCCTGCCCTCTTATGTGATAAGAATCCCTAACAACCAGGTTATTTCAGCCCCTGACTCCCATGCCACCCCCTGGACCTTGTCATCATTTGAATGAACAAAGAAACAAGAAAACAAATATATTCAGGAGTTGAGAAATATCAAGCCCCTGCTTATACTACAAGGCCCCACTTGTATCCACTCCACTCTGCTAACAGATTCAAGGAGTTGGTGTTGGCCATCAGATCCTGCAAAAGAATCAACTATGTTAAAACACACACACATTGTTCAGAATAACTTCTAACAAAGTTCAGAGGGTTGTAAGTGTTATCCAGAGAATTCACAGGTAGAGGCTGAATTATATTTCCAGAGTCCAGATCAACATCATCCAGAGTCCTGTTGTATATACAATAATACTTATAGATGAGTGTGTGCGTGCACACTTAAGTCATTTCAGTCGTGTCTGACTCTCTGTGACCCCATGGACCTGTGGCCCACCAGGCTCCTCTGTCCATGGGATTCTCCAGGCAGGAATACTGGGGTGGGTTGCCAGGCCCTAGTGCAAAATGCATTTAATTAGGTGTTGCTCAAATACATGTTTTCACTGAAGCTTTCTGTGGTCTCTGCATCTCAAATGAACCCAATCCTCAGCATTCTTCGTGCACCTCCCCAGCTATTTTTCTGTATATGATTTACCACCATCTGACACACTATTTTATTTACTTAAAAAAAAAAAAAACTGTCAGCAGCTCCCCTCAGACCTCCAAACTACAGTGGGGGCTCCTAGAGAGGAAGGATTTTCATCTACTTGTTCATTGCTGTATCTGCCACCCCCCCACCGACCCCCATACACAAAGGTTTGGAATTATTTTCTAAAGTAGTACTATGATAAAAAGAGATAATCAAGAGTTGATTCTTTTATGGTTCTTTATCACCTGCTGTCAGATTGCTCAGCACAGATATTATAACAACATTCAGTTCAGTTCAGTCGCTCAGTCGTGTCCGACTCTTTGAGACCCCATGAATCGCAGCATGCCAGGCCTCCCTGTCCATCACCATCTCCCGGAGTTCACTCAGACTCACATCCATCGAGTCCATGATGCCATCCAGCCATCTCATCCTGGGTCGTCCCCTTCTCCTCCTACCCCCAATCCCTCCCAACATCAGAGTCTTTTCCAATGAGTCAACTCTTTGCATGAGGTGGCCAAAGTACTGGAGCTTCAGCTTCAGCATCATTCCTTCCAAAGACATCCCAGGGTTGATCTCCTTCAGAATGGACTGGTTGGATCTCCTTGCAGTCCAAGGGACCCTCAAGAGTCTTCTCCAACACCACAGTTCAAAAGCATCAATTCTTCGGTGCTCGGCCTTCTTCACAGTCCAACTCTCACATCCATACATGACCACAGGAAAAACCATAGCCTTGACTAGATGGACCTTAGTCGGCAAAGTAATGTCTCTGCTTTTGAATATACTATCTAGGTTGGTCATAACTTTTCTTCCAAGGAGTAAGCGTCTTTTAATTTCATGGCTGCAATCACCATCTGCAGTGAGTTTGGAGCCCCCCCAAAATAAAGTCTGACACTGTTTCTACTGTTTCCCCATTTATTTCCCATGACGTGATGGGACCAGATGCCATGATCTTTGTTTTCTGAATGTTGAGCTTTAAGCCAACTTTTTCACTCTCTTCTTTCACTTTCATCAAGAGGCTTTTTAGTTCCTCTTCACTTTCTGCCATAAGGGTGGTGTCATCTGCATATCTGAGGTTATTGATATTTCTCCCAGCAATCTTGATTCCAGCTTGTGTTTCTTCCAGTCCAGCGTTTCTCATGATGTACTCTGCATATAAGTTAAATAAGCAGGGTGACAATATACAGCCTTGACAGACTCCTTTTCCTATTTGGAACCAGTCTGTTGTTCCATGTCCAGTTCTAACTGTTGCTTCCTGACCTGCATATAGATTTCTCAAGAGGCAGGTTAGGTGGTCTGGTATTCCCATCTCTTTCCCATCTCTTTCAGGATTTTCCACAGTTTATTGTGATCCACACAGTCAAAGGCTTTGGCATAGTCAATAAAGCAGAAATAGATGTTTTTCTGGAACTCTCTTGCTTTTTCCATGAGCCAGCGGATGTTGGCAATTTGATCTCTGGTTCCTCTGCCTTTTCTAAAACCAGCTTGAACATCTGGAAGTTCACGGTTCACATATTGCTGAACCCTGGCTTGGAGAATTTTGAGCATTCCTTTACTAGCATGTGAGATGAGTGCAATTGTGCAGTAGTTTGAGCATTCTTTTGCATTGCCTTTCTTTGGGATTGGAATGAAAACTGACCTTTTCCAGTCCTGTGGCCACTGCTGAGTTTTCCAAATTTGCTGGCATATTGAGTGCAGCACTTTCACAGCATCATCTTTCAGGATTTGAAACAGCTCAACTGGAATTCCATCACCTCCACTAGCTTTGTTCGTAGTGATGCTTTCTAAGGCCCACTTGACTTCACATTCCAAGATGTCTGGCTCTAGATTAGCGATCACATCATCATGATTATCTGGGTCGTGAAGATCTTTTTTGTGCAGTTCTTCTGTGTATTCTTGCCACCTCTTCTTAATATCTTCTGCTTCTGTTAGGTCCAGACCATTTCTGTCCTTTATCGAGCCCATCTTTGCATGAAATGTTCCCTTGGTATCTCTAATTTTCTTGAAGAGACCTCTAGTCTTTCCCATTCTGTTGTTTTCCTCTATTTCTTTGCATTGATCGCTGAAGAAGGCCTTCTTATCTCTTCTTGCTATTCTTTGGAACTCTGCATTCAGATGCTGATATCTTTCCTTTTCTCCTTTGCTTTTCGCCTCTCTTCTTTTAACAGCTATTTGTAAGGCCTCCTCGGACAGCCATTTTGCTTCTTTGCATTTCTTTTCCATGGGGATGGTCTTGATCCCTGTCTCCTGTACAATGTCACGAACCTCATTCCATAGTTCATCAGGCACTCTATCTATCAGATCTAGGCCCTTAAATCTATTTCTCACTTCCACTGTATAATCATAAGGGATTTGATTTAGGTCATACATGAATGGTCTAGCGGTTTTCCCTACTTTCTTCAATTTGAGTCTGAATTTGGCAATAAGGAGTTCATGATCTGAGCCACAGTCAGCTCCCGGTCTTGTTTTTGTTGACTGTATAGAGCGTCTCCATCTTTGGCTGCAATGAATATAATCAATTTGATTTCGGTGTTGACCATCTGGTGAGGTCCATGTGTAGAGTCTTCTCTTGTGTTGTTGGAAGAGGGTGTTTGCTATGACCAGTGGATTTTCTTGGCAAAACTCTATTAGTCTTTGCCCTGCTTCATTCCGCATTCCAAGGCCGTATAGATTGCAATAAAAGATTAGTGTTTAAACTTACCAGTTTCACTACAGTTTCAGCATTATTAAATTTTATTATTTTATTTAACAGAACAGATGAGAAACGGCTCCTCGGGGTTTGTTTTAATTTAATGTTTTTTGGTTATTAGTGAGATTGAAACTTTCTGCCAAAGTAACAATTCTTGCAACATGGATGGACCTAGTGCAGTAAGGCAAAGACAAATACCTATGACGCCGCTTATATAAGGAATCTTAAAAAAGGGTACAAACGAATTTATCTACAAAGCAGAAATAGAGTTACAGATATATAAAACAAATTTATGGCTACCAGGGGAAAAGCGGTGGGGGAGGTGGGAGTGGGGGTGGAGGGGGGGTAAGGGTGGAGGGGGGGTGGAGGGGTGGAGGGGGGTGGTGGGGGGTGGGGTGGTGGGGGGTGGAGGGGGGTGGAGGGGGGTGGAGGGGGGTGGAGGGGGGTGGTGGGGTGGAGGGGGGTGGGGGGTTGGAGGGGGGTGGGGGGTGGGTGTGGGTGGAGGCGGGTTTGGTGGGGGGAGGCAAACTGGGAGGTTAGGACTGAGATATATACACTACTGTAGATAAAAGAGATAACTCACAAGGACCTACTCTATAGCACAGGGAACTCTGCTCAATACCCTGTAATGGCCTATATGGGAAAAGAATACAAAAAAGAGTGGGTATATGTATATGTATAACTGATTTACTTTGCTGTACTCCTGAAACTGATACAACATTGCAAATCAACTATATTCCAATAAAAATTTTGAAAGTCCTAATATGGGAAGTGCGTTCGCGGCCCCGGGGATCTGTCTCTTGATTCAACAGTGCTTGGACGGAACAGACCCAAGGACGCCCCTTGCTCCAGCCTCCGACCACCCTCCAACCTTTTTTCCAGTCTCAACCTCCGGAGTTAGCCACTCAGCTGTCCGCGATCACCGGGACCAGCCACCATTTTTAAACTCATTATTACCGACCAATCACGAGCTCCCAGATTCGTCAGAATTATTCTACCGAGGGGGAGGCCGCCATCAACCGCCTGGGTAACATGCCTGGGCCTCCTACACCTCTCTCTCTCTGGGCTTCTATTTTGACCGCGACGATGTGGCCCTGGAGGGTGTGGGTCACTTTTTTCGCGAATTGGCCAAGGAGAAGCGCGAGGGCGTGGAGTGTCTCTAGAAACTGCAAAACCAGCGTGGCGGCCGCGCCCTCTTCCTGGACGTGCAGAAGCCATCGCAAGATGAGTGGGGTAAAACCCAGGATGCCATGGAAGCCGCCCTTCTCATAGAGAAGAACCTGAATCAAGCCCTGTTGGATCTTCATGGCCTGCTTCTGCCCGCAGAGACCCCCACATCTGTGACTTCCTGGAGAACCACTTCCTAGATGAGGAAGTGAAACTCATCAAGAAGCTGGGTGACCACCTGACCAACCTCCGCAGGCTGGCTGGTCTCCAGGCTGGGTTGGGCGAGTATCTCTTCCAAAGGCTTACAGAAGCTTACTAGGAGCTTCTGGAGACCAGTGGCCATTGAAGAACCCACCCAACATCAGGGCTGCCTGAAGCCCCTCTCTGCAGCCACTAGACAGCTTTTTAACACCCTGGAGCCCTCTCTTAAGCCTTGGACCAAATGGAAACGATAAAGCTTTTTGCAGCATAAAAAACAAAAAAAGTCCTAACATGTAGTTTCTTATGTAAACTGTCCACATCCTTTGATCATTTGGTCCATCCTTTCAAAGAACTTGTAAGTGTATATTGGGTGGTCTGAAACTTTGGCTGCAGCAAAAACCAATACTTAGCCATTTGCAGAATGTGGATCCCGAAACTGTGATTTCTGGCAAGGGACTCATTCCAATCGTGGTATTTAGCTCAGACAAGTTAAATCTTAAACAATTTCACCCTGTCACCTTTAAACACCTGATTAGGCTGAAAGGATGGCACAAGATGAAGGATGCTCCCGTATAAGCTGGGAGGAGTGCGCAGCCGTGTGGCTGGGATTCGGCGTGTCACTCCTTGTTCAAAACCTTGAATCAGCCCTGCTGAGTTACTCACATTTCCTGACTCACCTCTCGTATCTGCATCTAGATGAAGCGAAGTCATAAATAAAGAGAGGAATGTTTTCTGGCTGATGGTTTGTTCGGTACTTTGCTCTAAATTACCCCTTTGGAGGCAACTGGAGCTGAGCAAATACTTTGTCATTATAACCGACAGCATATGCGAGACTTCTCTGGCAGTCCAGTGGTTAAGACTTCACCTTCCAATGCACGGGGGGCAGTTCAGTCCTTCGTTGGGGAGCTAAGATCACACATGCCTTCTGGCCAAAAAAAACAAAACATGAAACAGAAGCAACTATAACAAATTCCATAAAGATTAAAAAAATATAATTGACAGTCATATGAAATCCAGGGTGTAGAAACCTTCTTTCTCCCCAGACCTTCAACTGATCACTAACTTTTTCCTAGTCTACCCGTAAAGATCTCTTAAGTTCTCTACTTCTTGCTGCCCAGCTGCCGCCACCTTAGCAAGGGGCTGCTTGGGTTAGTGCCATGCCTCCTCTCTGGGCCTCTCAAAGACACCCTTGCTTCCTTATGAGCCATTCTCTACTCAGCAGCCAAACTGAGGATTTTAAAAATGCCAGGCAGATCGTGGACACTCTTTCACTTAAAACCCTCCAACCGGGACTTCCCTGGTGGCACAGTAGATAAGAATCCACCTGCCAATGCAGGGGACACGGGTTCAACTCTTCATCTGGGAAGAATCCGCACACCTCAGAGCACTAAGCCTGTGCACTACAACTACCGAGTGTGTGTTCTCGGGCCCTTGGGTCACAACTACTGAGCCCTCGCACCGAGAGCCTGTGCTCCGCAACAAGAGAAGGCACTGTAATGAGAAGTCCACATGCCGCAGTGAAGAGTAGCCCTCGCTCACTGCAACGAGAGAAAGCCCACTAAGACTCAGCACAGCCAAAAATAAATTTTAAAATTCTAAAAATCCATAAAACACTCCAATGGCTTTTTGATCTCTCAGAATAAAGCTCAGATTTGTTGTGTGATGTTCATAAAACCTAACAGAAGAGAGAAATAAGTATGGGCAGAGGCGACTGGGGTACAATGTGGAACAGGGCAGGATGACTGTGTTACATTTGCTAACCTTCCAAATGAAACACAGCAGGACCCTATGGTCCTTGCCCCTCATGTCCTCTGCCTGCCTTTTGTCTGCAGAACACTTTAGTCGAATAAGTTTGTCAGAGAAGTGAGAACATGTAGAAACAAAGGAAAACAGTCAGAGGAGGCCAAATAATAATAGTCTAGTCACTAAGCATAGTCAAGGACCTTTAGTTCCTGCTCGAGGGCTACAGATAATATTCTGAGCCATATCCTGAGTTGTCTTATAGATGCTGAAACCCTCACCAGGTGGAGAAGTTAACTACACGATGACCAGACTGTAACCGTGGAATAAGCTGTCACAGTTCTGAGACTTGGCTTCAAAGAAATGGAAACAAGCTGACTCTGAAACCGAAGGTTAACTGCACCTAAAACAACCAAGATGACGCTGGTCAGACCGCCGACGACCAATGTGAAGATGACTGTCAGAGGTGACTGTGTGGTTTCTGCATGTAGCCCCCTCCTTTAGCCTACAGAAGCTTTCGCTCCCTGCTTGTCAGGGTGGGGGAGTTAGCCTTTGGACAGACCTCTGCTCTCCCCAGACCACCTGACCTGCCTCTCGAGAAACCTGTATGTAGGTCAGGAAGCAACAGTTAGAACTGGACATGGAACAACAGACTGGTTCCAAATAGGAAAAGGAGTACATCAAGGCTGCATATTGTCACCCTGCTTATTTAACTTATATGCAGAGTACATCATGAGAAATGCTGGGCTAGAAGAAACACAAGCTGGAATCAAGATTGCTGGGAGAAATATCAATAACCTCAGATATGCAGATGACACCACCCTTATGGCAGAAAGCAAAGAAGAACTAAAGAGCCTCTTGATGAAAGTGAAAGAGGAGAGTGAAGAAGTTGGCTTAAAGCTCAACATTCAGAAAACTAAGATCATGACATCTGGTCCCATCACTCCATGGCAAATAAATGGGGAAACAGTTGAAAAAGTGGCTGACTACTTTTCTGGGCTCCAAAATCACTGCAGATGGTGACTGCAGCTATGAAATTAAAAGATGCTTACTCCTTGGAAGAAAAGTTATGACCAACCTAGACAGCATATTGAAAAGCAGAGACATTACTTTGCCAACAAAGGTCCATCTCATCAAGGCTATGGTTTTTTGAGTGGTCATGTATGGATGTGAGAGTTGGAGTATAAAGAAAGCTGAGCCCCGAAGAACTGATGCTTTTGAACTGTGGTGTTGGAGAAGACTCTTGAGAGTCCCTTGGACTGCAAGGAGATCCAACCATTCCATCCTAAAGATCAGTCCTGGGTGTTCATTGGAAGGACTGATGTTGACGCTGAAACTCCAATGCTTTGGCCACCTGATGCAAAGAGCTGACTCATTTGAAAAGACTCTGATGCTGGGAAAGATTGAGGGCAGGAGGAGAAGGGGATGACAGAGGATGAGATGGCTGGATGGCATCACCAACTCGATGGACATGAGTTTGAGTGAACTCCGGGAGTTGATGATGGACAGGGAGGCCTAGCATGCTGCGGTTCATGGGGTCGCAGAGTTGGACACGACTGAGCGACTGAACTGAACTGAACTGCTCTCTCCACCACTTGCCTGTATCTGAAATAAGCAAATTTTCCTTTCCAGCAACCTGGCTGATTTATTGGCTTTTGAGTGGCGAGCAGCTGAACCCTACATCTTTCGGGTAATATCAATGCAGCTATATAAGCTTATGCAAGGGGGTGGGGGTGGGGGCTTCCCTGGTGGCTCAGTGGTAAAGAATCCGCCTGACAATCCAGGAGATGCAGATTCACTCTCTGGGTCAGGAAGATCCCCTGGAGAAGGAAATGGCGACTCACTCAAGTATTCTTACCGAGAAATCCCATGAACAGCAAAGCCTGGCAAGTTACAGTCCACAGGGTGGCAAAGAGTTGGACATGACTTAGTGAGGGAACAACAAAGCCTTCTGGGATGAGGTAAAAAGAAGTAAGATAACAGACAATGGACTAGTTCAACTCAGCAAACTGGGTACCAGGCTCCAGGTAAGGTGCTGTGGAGACTGCCAGGATAACCGAGCTGCCTTCAAGGAGCCTGAAGTCCTACAAAAATTATTCTGCGCAAAGCATACTTTTGTAAAGGCAGCAATGCAATGAGGGTACAAAAGCACAATGCTATAGAGAGAGTTTCAATGACTAAAAGTCTGGGAAGGCTTTTGGGCAGGTAGTATTTGAGGTAGACTTTTAGGATGGGTGTGTATTTGAACACTGGCTTTATTGGTAGGAAGGAATCTGCAAAGCACAAAAATCCTCTTGGGCAAAGGAGCAGAGGTGGGAGAGTCCCAAAGGCATCTAGGGGATAGTGGTAAATCTGTGGCTGTAGGAATAGCTCAGCTTGTGGGAGTTAAGCCTGGAAATGTATGTCTGAGTCAATTTATGAGGAGCTTTGAACGTCAGGCAGAGAGATTTGGACTTTTTCTATATGCAGAGATAAACTGCAGATTTTTGTTTGCAGGAAAGTCACACAATTCCATCAGTTTTATTTTAAGATTCAAGTCTACCAGTTCTAGACACAGATAAAACAGTTCAAACATACAAGGGTAGGCACCGAAATGGCACCTTCTTGTCCAGCTGCAAAGAAAGAGAAATTTAAATTACATAATTAAATTCATTAATAGAGAAAAGGGGCTCTTACTTCCCAGGGCCAGCCATGACTGTCCTTCAATTTTATAAACAGACACAAAACCAAAAAACAAAACCCTAACTCTCCAGACTTAGATCTCTGGGAAAAGAGAAGTAAATACTGACACAGCTTGCTTTGTTTTCCCAAGAGAGGTCTCCCAGACGAAGTCTCTAGAAAAAAAAAAATTTTTTTTTTTTAAACTTGTTTTTCCCCTTAGAGTTCAGTTAAGCTGAGGAGAAAACTGCAGGATTGCCTTAGATTCTCCAGCTTTGATTGGAACAGTACTGGTCCCCAGGGACTCCCTCCAAGGTCTCTGAGCGTCGAGGTGTCTCTAAGGCATTTGTTCCCAGCAACAAGGAGGGTAGTTAGAAGTCGGAGACACAGGCGCTCTGCTCTGCAAAGGGCTTATTTTAAAAAGAAAGGCGGGGGGCGGAAGGCCCTGTCGATCTTTCCAGGATAATTCCGTGGGAAAATGAATCGAGCTGAAAGCCGTGCCCTCGTCCCTGACTGAGACCTCTGGCTCAGAAACCGCCGGAGAGCGACGCTCAAGGATGGACAGCGGTTGTGAGCTCTCCCTCCGGCAGCATTTGGCACTCAATTCCGCCAGGCTCCCAGAGGGGCGGTTGTGGCTACAGCCTCGCGCTCCACTCTGCCAATAACAAGCTGGAAATCCTCCCCGTCTCGGATTTTGGCCAATCGGCGCCCAGGACTTTAGCGAGCGAGCTAGCGGTCTCCATTGTCGAAGAAGGAGGCAAACCCCTTTGGAGTTGCCAGTAACGGACATGGCCGCGGCCCCTGGAGGAGGGGACGTGAAGTGAGGAGGGGGCAGGGAGGGGAGAGGACGCGGGCGAGGAAGACCGGTCCCCGGGCCCCGGTAAGTACGAGAAGGCCCGTGGCCCGAAGCAAGGGGAGCGGGGCCCGGCATTCCGCCTCGGGATTCCTGGCCGAGGGGAGGGGAGTCTGGGGTCTGCACCCAGGGAATGGCCTCGAGGGAATCCCTTTCGGTCGAGGAGTCCAGGAACTGGCTTTTGCCTCCAGCTCTTGGCCATTTCCTTCCTCTCAGGGGCTCACACTTGCCCCTCGGCCCTGGCTTGGCCCCTTGGGGGTCCCGCGTCAAAAATCGAAGCCTCCCGCCAACAAAAGACTCCTTGCCCCGGGAGTGACCGTGCCTGGGCCCTTGCCCGGACGGCCTCCAGCGCTGGCGTCCAGTTTATTCATAGGGTCTCCGGGAGTGCCCCCTCTCCGGCCCTCAGTTCGGACGGTTGTCTCCCCTGCGCGCGCTCTCAAATGCCGCCGGGGCCTTGTGCTGATCACGACCCCGGTGTCCAGGTGGACGGAACCGGAGGTTGCTTCTCCGCGCAGAGCGGCGGACGTTGCAGTTTGGAGCGTGCCCGGCCTCCCCCTCCCCGCCCCTTTCTACCTTTCCCGAAGGTTTCAAGACTCCTTGGAAGCAGCAGGAGTCACTGCCACCCTTTAAACTGCTGCCTCTGCTGTGCTCTGGCTCCTCAGCGCCTCACCGCTGAAGCCTGTATTTAGAGTCCCTCGTGTGCAGCAACGTGAGGCCCTGCCCGGTGCCAGATACGAGGGAAACCCTGCTCTTTCATTGGTGTGTAACCACCGGCTGCACTTCGGAGTGCTCATTGATATGGTCACGTGCTGCTTCATCCCACCCTCTGTGTGTGTGTGGCTCTTGGAGAGGTGGGGAAAGGTAGGGAGTGCTGTGTTGAATCCTATTTTCCTTCTTGGTGTGTGATTTTGTACACCAGGATGATGCTAGTTTTCTCATGCTTTATCCAAGACACTTCAGTTAAGCCTAGGTACTCTTAGAAGATGAAGTCAAGCGGGAGTTTTAACATTTTATTTTACAGATATGGGGACTAACTATTGTTGTTTAGTCCTTAAGTCATGTCTTACTCTTTTGCCACCCCATGGACTGTATAGACCGCCAGGCTCCTCTGTCCATGTGATTTCCCAGGCAAGAATACTGGAGTGGGTTTTCATTTCCTTCTCTAGGGCATGTTCCCCACCCAGGGATCAAACCCATGTGTCTTGGAATTGGCAGGCGGATTCTTTACCACTGAGCCACCTGGGAGGCCTGGGACTAACTGTTGAGAGAAGCAAAGGGCCAGGGCCAGGGTCACCAAGGTCATCAAATCCAGATTCTTGAGCTCTTTACCCATTAGAGCATGTCCTTTCCTAGGTGTGATCCGAGAAAACCAAGTTCCCTATTTTTTCTCAGCCTCTTGTAGGGTGCTTGTGAGCCTTAAATAAGGTGGTCTGTATGTATAGAATCCCTTGCATGGGATCTTTGTGTGTGTGTTAGTCGCTCAGTCATGTCGGACTGCTAGAGTATCAGAGTGGTTTGCCATTCCCTTCTCCAGGGGATCTTCCCACTCCAGGAATGGAACCTAGGTATCCTGCATTGCAGGCAGATTCTTTACCATCTGAGCCGGCAGGGAATCCCTTTGCATGGGGTCTAGCATTTACTTAATATATTTTGCATTTATTAATTTTAAGTAACCAACAAGTAGTTCACTGGCTGACTAATAGTTATTGTGGTCTCTCTTTGTGGGTGTAAATTAGTGATTCTCAGGGGAGGCGGGGGTGGGGCGAGTGGAGTCAGGGCAAGGTAGCACTTTCTTGGTTTCAGGGAACTCAGCACTGTAATTAGAGGTGTTATTAAGGGAGTGTGATTGTGTATAAGAGCAGTGTGGAAACAGGAAAAAGTCAAGAAGCAGTGAAGAAGAAATATTATGGTGGTATGTCTTTATGGTGATCTGGGCAAAAGAAGAGCCAGCGTGTTCCAGCGAGGTAGTTTTAAATAAGGAAAAAGGGCACCAGGTTCATTATCTAAAAAGTTAGGTAAAAGAAAAAAAAAAAGAAAAAGGTAAAACTGATCCATGGAATAGAAAAAATATCACTATGAAGATCAGAAGACACTAGAATGTAGA
Source organism: Ovis canadensis (assembly GCF_042477335.2). Taxonomy (NCBI): domain Eukaryota; kingdom Metazoa; phylum Chordata; class Mammalia; order Artiodactyla; family Bovidae; genus Ovis; species Ovis canadensis. The sequence continues at coordinate 64,111,042 of NC_091255.1, read as the reverse complement.
CTGTCATTAAGTGTGAAACTGGGGCTAGATGTTCACATAAAATCCACATACCCTGGAAGGCTTATTTCAGCTGCACCTTCCTTTCTCACTGATTTTTGTCAGAACGACAAGTAGGGAAACTGGCTAAGACCATGGAGAAGTGCCTTGCCCAGGGAGGTGGAGTACAAACCATCCCGTTGATAACCAGCTGCCAAAGAAGAGAGAGTTAACTGCCTTTGAACCGCCTCCACCCCCTCCTTGTTTGTGGTGACCCGACCGGGAGAGCCAGGGCTGGGCGGTGAGATGGGAGCAAACAGAAAGCCCTTCACATTTCTATTTTGAGAAGTTGCTAGGGAGGACCAGCTCCAAGGGTTGAGAATCAGCCTTTTGGAAAGCTTAACTCCTGTGGAACTCATGAGAAAGGCAGGTTGAAATCCTTTGGTTCCTCCCACTGGTCCTTCCCTAATGTTGAGCTTGGGAAACAATTTCTGTATAGAGAGGGAAGCATGCTATTGTAAACGTGAACTACCCAGCGGTCTGCAACCGTTTTAGCACCAGGGACCGATTTCATGGAACACAGTTTTTCCGTGGATTATGGGGGGATGGTTTGGGGATGATTCAAGTGCATTATGTTTATTGTGCACTTTATTTTTATTATTATTACATCAGCTGCACCTCAGATCATTGAGCATTAGACCCTGGAGGTTGGAGACCATGACCTACAACCCAAGGCGCGACTGAACCTCACCCAACTCAAGTTTGAGTTCTGATAATAACCTTTCCCAAATCCACTCACTCCTGGTGTTTAAGTGTGAAGGTTCCCAGTCTTAGTTGGCACATCTCCGCTGATCAGTGGGTGTTAATCTTTTTAATCTGATTATTGTGTCAGCATTGTTGTTTTTATTTACTCATTTATTTTGACTGCACTGGGTCTTTGTTGCTGTTTGAGGGCTTTCTCTAGTTGTGGCAAGCAGGGGCTGCTCTCTAATTGCTGTGTGAGGGCTTCACATTGCAGTGGCTTCTCTTGTTGCAGAGTGTGGGCTCTTGAGCACTCAGGCTTCAGTAGTTGCAGTCGTTGTGACACATGGGCCTAGTTCCCCAGAGGCATGTGGAATCTTCCTGGACCAGGGATCGAACCCGTGTCCCCTGCGTTGGCAGATGGATTCTCAACCACTGGACCACCAGGGAAGTCCTGTTTTTGTTTGTTTGTTTGTTTGTTTTTTAATCCATACATCATAATTTATTTCACTTTTTCCAAAAGTTGCTAAGTGCTTTTTTTCTCCAAATGAGATTTTTAATTAAAAAATTTTATTATTGGAGTATAATAGCTTTACAATGCTGTGTAAATTTCTGCTGTGCGTCAGCCTTGTTTTCATGAGAGCATCTTTTTCTACCTAAAAGATAGGCTGCTTTAAAAACATTCTTTGAACCCCCGTTTCTGAGCAGGCCCAGATTTGTTTACAGTACACAGGTGAACTAAAGGCTAAGCCGCAGCAGGAATGTTTTCCTTCCGAACGGACTGGCCAGCCAGAATGTGTGGTTTGGTGACCAGCTTAATAATAAGCTTTGCCTGCGGCTGCCGAGCCAGTAGTAAACAGGATCACATGGCATGGCAAGTAGGTTAAGGGCCAGATTAGACCTGAGCTGATGCCTGCATCCAGAGGCCTGAAGTGATGCGGAATGAGGGGTCCCCTAGGGAAGGAGACCCTTTCAGGGCTCACAGTGGCCTTTGGGAAACTAGAAATATTATAATTAAGAATATGAATACTATAGTGTGAATAGTATATGAATGAATAGTATGAATATGAATAGTATAATTATATAATATGAACTTAGTTTTCTTAATGTCAGTATCTTTTTTTTTTTTAAAGCCTTTATGGAATTTGACCATAAACATCCCTAAAGTCGTCATGGAATGCACTGCTTGTAAGCCAGAACCAATTTAAAAATCAGAAGTTGCTGACTTTTTAAATATATTGTGGTAAAATATACATAACACAACACTTAGCATTTTAACCAGTTCGGTGGGTTCAATACACTCATATTGTTATACAGCCATCACCACCATCTATCTCCAGAGCTGTTTTGTTTTCCCAGACGGAAACTCTGTCCCTGTTAAACACTTACCCCCGCCATTCCCCACTCCTTAGTCCCCGGAAACCACCATTCTACTTTCTGTCTGTAGGAGTTTGACTCCTCTAGGAACCTCGTGTCAGAAGAAACATACGGTATTTGTCCTTTTGTGACTGGCTTATTTCACTTTGGGCTTCCTTGGTGGCTCAGATGGTAATGAATCTGCCTGCAATGTGGGAGACCTGGTTCATTCCCTGGGTCGGGAAGATCCCTTGGAGAAGGGAATGGCAACCCACTCCAGTACTCTTGCCTGAAGAATTCCACAGACAGAGAGGATCCTGGTGGGCTATTGTCCACAGAGTCAAAGAGTCAGACATGACTAAGCGACTTTCACTCACTATTTCAAATAGTGTAGGCCTGAAAAGTCTTTGATGTTGCAGCACACGTCAGAATGTTCTTCCTTTTTAAGATGGACTAATAGTCCATTGTATGCATCAGACACATTTTGTATATCCATTCATCTGTTGATGGACGCTTGGGTTGCTTCCACTTTTGCTGTTGTGAATAACGCTGCTGAGTGTACACATATCTGTTTGGATCCCTGATATCACATCTCGTGGGTATATACCCAGAAGTGAGAGGTTGCTGTGGTTTTTTTTTTTTTTTAAGATACATGTGGTGCATTCACATGGTACATTCAAAAGGCACAAAAGCATATACAGTGAAAATTCTTCCTCCCACTTCTGTCATCAGTTACTCAGTTCCAATTTATTAATATCTTTTGTAGGTTGTGCTTTTGGTATTGACTCTAAGAAATCCAACCCAAAGTTAACAAAGGTTTTCCTCTTATTATTTCTTCTTTTTACTTTGCCATTTAGCTCTATGAGCCATTACTGGTTAATTCTTATATATGGTGCAAGCTATATTTACAAACTTTTGAGTTTTTTTTTTTTAATATCTGATTATTTAGTTGTTCCAGCATGATTTGTTGAAAAGACTGTCTTTTCTCCAGCGAATTGCCTTTGTACCTTTCTCAAAAATCATTCGACCATAATTGTCTGGATCTATTTCTAGACCCTATTACCAGGCCAATACCACACTGCATTGATTAGTGTAGCTTTACAGAACCTTGAAGTCCGGTGGTGAAAATATTCCAGCTTTGTTCCCTTGGGGTAGTCTAATCTGATGGTCTCTTACTGTGAGTGGAGTTGAGCATCTTTTCATAGGTAGACGCTCCTGGATTTCTTGATTTCATAGTCTCTTGGAATTAGAAGAGACCATAGAAGGTCATCTCTTTCTTATTTGCTGCCTGATGTATTTATTAGCTCCATAATTTCCCACCATTGCTTGGATCCTTCTGGTGATGGGGAGCCCATTGCCTCTCAGGTAGCCTCTTCCATTTTTTAAATGCAGTTTTAACTATGTAATGAAATTGCTCGAGAGTTCCCTGGTGGCCCAGTGGTTAGGATTCTAGGCTTTCACTGTCGTGGCCTGGATTCAGTCCCTGGGTCAGAGAACTGAGAATCCCACAAGCCTTGTGGCCAAAAAACAAAAACGAAGGAAAGATATTGTCATATTGCGTCTCAGTCAGCCTCCCTGTAGCCTCCTTACCCTAGCCTAGGCCCTGTCGTTGGAGCCTCCCAGAGTAAGCCTGGCCCTTCTTTCCCCTGGCAGCCATCGTGCCCTTCTAGCCCTGCTCAGACCTGACATGTTTGTGGTATGTGTCCTAGCTAAGGGTGGTTAGCCCTTAGCTCAGCTCCTGGTTCAGCTGGTTCAGCGCCTGGTTAGCCCTGGTTCAGCTCCTTCCACTATTTCTCATGTCATAGATTCTCCAGCCTGGCTGTTTCTGTTGGGAGACCTTCCACTTTCGTCAGTGTCCTTCGCAGTGTATGATGCACAAATGAACAAATCAGTTCAGGTGTGCTGTGAAATGTACAAGCAGGAGAGTTACTTTTCTCTTTTGGGGTACTTAGCATGTCTGTTGTTACTGTTGTTCTATCTCCTAAGTCATGTCCGACTCTTTGCAACCCCATGAACTGCAGCACACCAAGCCTCCCTGTCTGTCACTAGCTCCCAGAGTTTGCTCAAACTCATGTCTGTTGAGTAGGTGACACCAACCAACCATCTCATCCTCTGTTGCCTCTTTCTCCTCTTGCCCTCAGTCTTTCCCAACATCAGGGTCTTTTCCACTGAGTCGGCTCTTCTCATCAGGTGGCCAAATTATTGGAGCTTCAGCTTTAGCATCAGTCCTTCCAATGAGTATTCAGAGTTGATTTCTTTTAAGATTGACTAGTTTGATCTCCTTGCTGTCCAGGGTACTCTCAAGAGTCTTCTCCAGCACCACGGTTTGAAAGCATCAGTTCTTTGACCTAAATATGAATGAACTCTGGGTGGCCATGCCGTTTATTTTGAAACCGCTTCCCAGGTGGTGCTAGTGGTAAAGAACCTGCCTGCTGGTACAGCAGGTTTGATCCCTGCGCTGGGAAGATCCCCTGGAGGAGGGCACGGCAACCCACTCCAGTATTCTTGCCTGGAGAATCCCGTCTTCCCAGGGAGAGGCCTGGCGGGCTGTGGTCCGTGGGGTCACAAAGAGTCAGACGCGACTGAAACAACTTATCATGCAAGCCATTTATAGTAGTTTTATACAGTAGTTTTAAAAATTTTTTTAATTAATTTATTTTTAATTGAAGGATAATTGCTTTACAGTGTTTTCTACAGTAGTGCTTTTTAAATTTATTTTTAACTGAAGGATAATTGCTTTAGAATGTTTTATACAGTAGTTTTTGAACCTAAGGACTGGAATTAATATTGAATCTCTTACAGTTGAGTTGAATCTATTACATTTGGCGCATCGTTTCTGCCTGTTGATAGCTTCTTGGAGCTTGGCTTTGATCTCCTTTCCAGGCTTGTGCTACCCAAGAATTTGATTAGCATGCCGTCTGTTTCCTCACCCAAGTCACTGATAAAACTACTGACTAGGATGCCACCAAGGACAGAACTCTGAGACTTGTGATTAAAAACCTCCCTCCCTCCCACATCAGTCAGCACACTTTGGACACCGCTGTTTAGCTGAAGTCCACCAAATTGTGTTTTTGATGTGTTGGGTGTGCCTAGAATGCCACCAAAGCTAACAGAGAGGTGTGGACAGCCAGCTCCTCAGCTAGTCCTCAACGTGAACGTTGGGTACCCACTTAAGCTCTCTTTTTAAAAAAGGAAATGGTTTGTTTACTTTTGGCTGCGCTGGTCTTGGCTGCTGTGTGCGGGCTTTTTGTTTTCTCTAGTCGAGGTGCCTAGGCGTCTCACTACAGTGGCTTCTCATGTTGTGGAGCGCGGGCTCTGGACACGCTTAGTTGCCCTGAGACCTGCCGGATCTTCCCGAAGCAGGGATTGAACCCATGTCCCCTGCGTTGTCAGGAGGAATCTTATCCACTGGACCACCAGGAAAGCCCCCATCCCTTACTTAGCTCCTTTTGATGCTGGTTCTGAGCCTGGCAACAGGAATCATCCACCACTTCATTTTCATCTCCTCCTTTGTTGAGACACTCATCACAGCGAACCAGGGTGATTGTCATTTTCTTCTAACTCTTCTGCCTGTAATTTCTTTCCCTTTCTCCTCTGATCCATTCTCTACCCTCTTAAAATCCCGAGACCTACTCAGAGACCTCCAGTGACTCCTCAGGGTGCCTTTGTTGCAAGAGTTTCTGATTTCCCTGTCCTGTGTGGTCCTTCATTTATTTCTTCACTCTGACTTACCCAGGCCTTCTCCTCTAACCAAATAGGTCAGCTCACTGTCTTTCAAAAAGGCTTCTGCATTTCTTCCTCGGTGCCTTGGTTGGACTCGTGACCCTTGCTTAGGTAAGTCTTCCTCCTACACACCTGTTGGCAATTCTCAGTTAGTGTTTCAAGGCCAACTTGAATTTTAGTTATCTTTTTTTCAGAATAGCCCAAACCACTGTATTTTAAATCCCTATAGGGAAGGGACCTCCTCTTACAGTTCTTTGAAAACAGGACCATTCGTTAGACTTACCAAGTATCTGCCATTGTAACACACTGTCGGCCCTGGATAAATGCTTCATTATCCTTCTCTTTTAGATCGGCCACATCCGGCACGTGCCAGGCATTTTAAAGATCGGCTATACCTCAGATTCCACTGTACATTCTGAGAATCAGCTCTATGGAAGCAAGTCTATTTTCATACAATAAAACATACCTGTTTATCAGGTTGGCCAAAAAGTAAGATGTTGCGAAAAACCCGAACAAATATTTTCGCCAACCCCTTAAGTATATGGCTCAAAGAATTTTGACAAATGTATACATCCCATAACCACCACTCACAGTCACAATTTTAAACAAAAGATCTCTGTGTCGTTTGTGGCCATTCCCTCTCCCTGACCCCAGGCAGCTCCTGATCTGCTTGCTGGCATGACTGATTAGTTTTTCCTGTTCTGAAGTTTATGTGGGCTTCCCAGGTGGCTCAGTGGTGAAGAATTCACATGCAGTGTAGGAGAGACAGATCCAATCCCTAGGGCTAGAAGATCCCCTGGAGAAGAAAATGACAACCCCATGGACAGAGGAGCCTTGTGGGCTACAGTCCGTAGGGTCGCAAAGAATCAGACACTAAATGACTAAACAACAACAATAACTTTTATGTAAATTGGATCACACAGTAGGCACTCTTTTGTGAGTGGCTTCTCTTACTCACCAGATGTTTTTGGTATTCAGCCGCATTGTTGTGTGTATCAGTTGCATGTATGTGTTTGTTGCTGGGTAGAATTCCATCATGTGCATTAACCATAACATGTTCATGCATTCACCTGTGAGTGGTAGTTGTTCATTCGCTGGGTCACGTCTGACTCTTTGCGACCCCATGGACTGCAGTACACCAGGCTTCCCTGTCCGTCACCATCTCCCGAGGCCTGCTCAGACTTGTCCATGGAGTTGGTGATGCCATCCAACCATCCTATCCTCTGTCATCCCCTAATTCTCCTGCCTCCAACCTTTCCCAGGATCAGGGTCTTTTCTAATGTGTTGGCTGGCCAAAGGTGGCCAAAGTATTAGAGCTTCAGCTTCAGCATCAATCCTTCCAGTGAATATTCAGGATTGATTTCCTTTAGGATTGACTGGTTTGACCTCCTTGCAGTCCAAGGGACTCTCAAGAATCTTCTCCAGCACCACAGTTTGAAAGCATCCATTCTTCAGTGCTCAGCCTCCTTAATGGTCCAACTCTCACATCCATACATGACCACTGGAAAAACCATAGCTTTGACTGTATGGGCCTTTGTCAGCAAAGTAATGTCTCTGCTTTTTAATATGCTGTCTAGGTTTGTCATAGCTTTTCTTCCAAGGAGCAAGCATCTTTTAATTTCATGGCTGCAGTCATCGTCAGCAGTGATTTTGGAGCCCAAGAAAATAAAGTCTTTCACTGTTTCCATTGTTTCCCCATCTATATGCCATGAAGTGATGGGACTGGATGCCGTGATCTTAGTTTTTTCAGTGTTGAGTGGACATTTGCGCACCTGTGAGTGGATATTTTGCATTATTCCAATTTGGGGCTACTTCGAATGAAATTGCTATGAATATTTTTGAGGGTGTATATTTTGATTACTTGGTCATTTAATAAGTGTTTATAGTTGGCCCTTGAACTGCATGAGTCCACTTATATATATATTTCTTCCACTGAATACGAACCAGAATGCTACATAATCCATGTTTGGTTGAATCCATAAAGGCAGGACCGTAAATTGGAGGGCTGACTGTAAAGTTACACGTGGACTTTCCACCACACTCCGAGGATGAGGTGGTGGTGTCAGAGGTTGGTGCCTCTAACCCCCGCCTTTTTCAGCCATCACCTCTACGTTATCAGAGGCTGCCAAAATGTTTTCCTAAGTGGTTATACCATGTGATAGTCCCACCAGTAATTTTCAAGTTTGTGTCCTCACCAGTAGTAGGTACTGTCAGTATTTTTCATTTTAGTCATTTTTATGGATGTGTGTTGGGCTTCCCAGGTGGCGCTAGTGGTAAAGAACCTGCCTGCCAGTGCAGGAGACATCAGAGACCTGGGTTTGATCCCTGGGCCAGGACAATCCCCTGGAAGAGGGCACTGCAATCCACTCCAGTATTCTTGCCTGGAGAACCCCATGGGCAGAGGAGCCTGGCGGGCTATAGTCCATAGGGTTGCAGAGTTGGACATGAGTGAAGAGACTTAGCACACATCCACGTATGGGTGTGTATCAATATTAATACTGTGAAATAGGTATCATCACTCCCATTCATTGAACAAGGACACTGAGGCTCAGAGAGGCAGGTGATTCGCCAAGGTCATTTGGCACTTGGCACATGATGGAGCCAGGATTTGAACCCACCGGTGTTTGGCTTTGAAGCCTGTGGGTTTTTTCACCATGGGCGGGGAGTAGACCTGGCCCTTTAAGGACACAGCTACTGGTTTCGAATTAGGCAGTTAGGGCCGGCTCTCTCCCAGAATCCCATGTATGGAGTGATGGGAACACAGAGACTCACAGAAGAATGTCGTGCTCCTGGCTGCCCTTTCGGAGCTGCTGTGGTTCCAGCTGGCCGCACAGTCATCTCACCCTGGTAGTGTTGGCGGGGAAGTTGAGCAGAATCTCCGCCTGGCTCCTGATGCCTCTCTCTGTGCGGTGACTGCCTCTTCCAGCCCCCGCTGGGACGGGCTGTCATGGGGACCTTGAGCTGTCCTTGTAAACAGGGCCTGGGTGCCCGAGTCAGAGCGGCCTCTGGGAGATGTGCACTCAGCCTCCCCAGATCCCATGTCAGCTGGCTGCCTGTGACCTCTGGGACTGTGAGAGCCCTGCTTGGCAAAGCAGAGGGACGGGCAGACTCAGCCATGCAGGCCCGTGAGGGATCAGATGGGAACGTGGGTCAGATTTAGTGCCTGCAGCGCATGGGCCTCCTGCGTGGGGTCCTCTGGACACAGCTTTTTTTTTTTTTCAATTGTTTCTAGACAGTTCTCCTGGGCTTCTGAGCAGCTCCGCTTAACAAGGCTGTGCTGTCGGCCACAAGAGAACTGTTAGAGAGCAGGTTACTTTGCTCTCTCCGCAGCTAATTGGCCTTCCCAGGTGGCGCTAGTGGTAAATAACCCGCCTGCCAATACAGGAGACAAGAGACGTGGGTTCGATCCCTGGGTGGGGAAAATCCTCTGGAGGAGGTCACGGCAACCCACTCCAGTATTCTTGCCTGGAGAATCCCATGGACAGAGGAGCCTGTCGGGCTGCAGTCCATAGGGTCGCAGAGTTGGACACGACTGAAGCAACTTAGCCTGCATGCACGCATGCAGGCACTCTTTACCCAAACACTCATCTGAAATTATAAAGTGTGAACGGGTGAGGGTCAGGGATTATATGGGGAGGGAGGAGGAGGTGAGACTAATCTTCAGCTTCCACATTATTGTTGCCTTGGCCCCTTCAGCCTGGGGCACCTGCCCAGGTGAGCACCGCCCCGCTGACCAGCTGCGAGAGAGGCCCGCGTTTGCATACGGTGTGTTTCCCACAAGGTGGAGCAAGCAAGTCTCTACCCCGATCATCTCTGCCGCTCTCCACCACTTGCCTGATTATTCCGGTTGTATCTAGATTCCAGTTTACCTTCACTTTTTTGGGGGAGGGGCTGCACCGTGTGACATGCAGGATTCCTAGTTCCCTAACCAGAGATCGAACCCACACCGTCCGCAGTGGACACGTAAACACTGGACCACCAGGCAAGTCCCATACCTTCTCTTTTAAAGAGACGAGGAGGGGCTCCTCTGGTGGTTCAGTGGTTAAGACTCTGCACTTCCACTGCGGAGGTGTGGGTCCCGTCCTTGGTTGGGGAACTGAGATCTCGCATGCCATGCAGTGCTGCCAAAAATAAAGAGCTAATGAGCCACGGCTTTTCCTGCTCGCTGAAAGGAACAAAGCGTACATGCCTCCAAAAATGAGGGTTAAAAGAGGGGAAGCTTGCAGCCCTCCAGCATCCCCTCCATAGCCGTCTCCCTCCTGACTTCACAAAGCTGCCAGCTGCCAGGACAGGCTGGGGCCCAGCGGTCAGGGCACCGTCTCCTCCACATCCTGCTCGACTGTTGAGGTGATCCTCTGGTGTTTCACAGAAGCGGCCCCATGGGACCTCTTTCTTCTTTTTTTCCCCCAGATGTCACGGTGACTGTGACAGAGTCACTGGGGTTCGTACATGTTGCAGAGGAACCTTCCTTTCGGGGGTGACCACCTTCCTCTGGGCATGCCTGCAGTACTCTGGGCCCATGGACCTGAAAGAGAAGCACGAGGTAGGCCGTGATGGTTGCCCTCCTGGGGACTGTGTGTTTCTGTTGGACTTCCCAACCTGTGTTTGCCTGGGAGGTCCTCGTGAGGGCGCTTGACACTGAAAGTGAGAGGTGGGGTGTGTGGTTCTGGGGCTTCGAGCACGTGATCTGATCCCTCGATGAGGCTATTGACGGCCGGAATGCACAGACTCCGGGAGCTGGGACTCAAGGGCAGAGGGTGGACCAGTGAACGTGGCCGCGTGGAGCTGGTTCCCGATCGGGGTTGGGTCCCAGCCAGTTTCCACTCCTCGCCCAGGGCTGTGTAATTTCACTTGTTTGCTGTCTGCCCCAACCTGCCGAGCCGTGTTGAGTATTGTCCGGCGCCCTCTCTCTGGTTAGGGAAGAGCTCCCCAGTCAGACTCCAGGCGCAGCTGCTGAATCAGCTGGGGGTGAGCCCCCCGGCGGTCCAGGCGGCACGCCCCCACCCGCAGCCTGACTCGGGCACCCCCAGCCTCCACATACACCATCTTTACGCAGAGCTAGATTTGTCGTCGATCTGAGCACCCCTCTCCTGGGACGAAGATTGCCCTACATCTCTGCCTGGACGCCAGTCACACATTCCTACAGGTCCCCCTGTCTCTGACCTCCTGTCTCCACTGGGTGGGCAGGGAAAGCTACCCCAAACGCAGAGTTGACCTTTTTTTTGTTGCTCCTGCTTAAAAGTCATTGTGTCGCCTGCCAAAATCTTTACTGTGGGGTCCAGAGCCCTCCACACGCCCACTTCTGCCCATTGGCCCAGCATCCCACACCTCCCCTGCCTTGCTGTTTACCACTGATAATTCTTTTTCTGGCGGGGGGGTGCTGTGCAACCTCTGGGATCTTAGTTCCCTGAACAGGGATCAGATCTGTGCCCCCTGTTGTGGAAACACAGAGACCTAACCACTGGACTGCCAAGGAAGTCCCACCACTGGTAATTCTGAGTGCTTTAGAGTTTGGGTACACACTTCGTGTTTAGGCTGTTACCTAATCCCCTTCCCCTCCTTCTCCTGCCAGGCTTCTACTTTTCTTTCATTCAAGATCTGGTTTAAGCATGACCTTCTCCAGATACTTCCTCATCCCTCCAGAGTCCCTTCTTCCAGCATTCACAGCCCCTCCACCGTCGTACTTGCTATGCCATGTTGACACCATCTGTCTGTCCCGCTTTATCTCAGCGTCCCTGGCTCCTAGCATAGAGCCTGGCATGTAGCAAGGGCTTAGTAAATATTGATTGACTTGAACTTACGATAGTGATCTTCCTGCCAAAGAGACCTTGGAAGGTCTGGGGAAGGAGCCGTGGGTCCACACACTGGAACCTGGCTGACTGCGGACATGTTCAGCTCCAGGAATCACGTGCCTCTAGATGGGCTGTGAACCAGGCTCGTGGACCTGAACTTAAGGCCTCTTGCTCACAGAGGCCTCTGGCTGCTGTGCAGGTGTCCATCCTAGCCGGGATTGGCATGCAGGCAAAGCTCCACTTGTCCCACCCCCAGCCTGGGGGCAGGGCTGCTGTGTACAGTTGCAAGGGCCCTGCACTGCTCAATTCCAGGGAGCGCCCTCCCTCCAAAGGTTACGATGTGGTGATGAGGTGGCCTGCCTGGGTGAGGTTGAATGTCCCCAAAACAGAGGACAGTATCTTTCTCTGGTTCCAGCCTGTGGCTGAAACATTCATTACTATTGAATCAGGGAAATAGATTTCTGTGGTCCAGGGGCTGGCTTCTCTCTCGAGCCCAAAGAACACTTGTGAACCCAGGCTGGATGCCTTTTGTTGGGGAGGCTTTTCCTTCATCCTCTTGTTTTTCTTTCTGGATAGATGTTCTCCTGATCTAGAAAGCACCATCACCACCATCATCAATTGTATTCATGGAATGCTCCCTGTGGGTTGGTAGAGCTCTAGGCCCCAGGGCGGGGGGTGGGGGGGGTGGAGAGGGTGGGGGGGGGTGGAGAGGGTGGGGGGGGGTGGAGAGGGTGGGGGGGGGTGGAGAGGGTGGGGGCGGGTGGAGAGGGAGGGGGGGATGGCCTTTGGCTTACAGACAGACTATTCGAGGAATTTATAGGGTAAGCAGCTAAGTAATAGACCTGATGACGTTTCTACCTGAGGTACCTTGTGAGTTGTATAAATGTGGGCTTCTAAAGTGGATCCCTGGGGCCTCCAGTGGGAGTGGGTGAGCTGACATGCTGGGAGTTGTTGGTGAGGTTGTCTGTCGTTGCCTGGCAACTGTTTGGCTGTTGCTGGTTGATCCTTTGCATCTCCCCCCCCTCCTCTTTGTGACCTACCTGTCCTCAGTGTCCTCGGGAGGCACCCCTCTCCCGTCTCCAGCCCGTGGTGGACGTGCCATTGGCAGTGACAGTCTGGGTCTCTCCTTCCCAGATACAGAAGTTCCCCTTTCACTTGCTGCAGCGGACAGTGTTGGAAAGGGGGGACCAGACACCGGAAGGCTGTGCTGGGGGCTGTGGAGCACCTGGGTTGGACTCTATGGGTTGTTGCACAGGAGAGACAGTGCTTGCTTAGTTGTGGTTCCCCCAGAGCAGTGTCTTTATAGAAAGCTAAAGGGGAGTGTGCCCTGGGAGCTGGGGCTGGGGGTCAGGAGTCTCCCAGGCACTTTGCTGAAGCTGCTGCCCAACACTGGAGTGACTGCCTCTGAAGCCGACCCCTCCTCCCCCTTCCTCCTCCAGGAGACTTCCTGCCCTTAACCTCCGGATAGCCCAGGCCCTTCCTTTCCTATCCCCGCTCAGCTCTGGGTTTGGCTCAGCTCTGGGTTTGGCGGGGCCTGGGGTGGGCCCCCCCACCCCCACCCCCCCACCCCCACCCCCGGTGAACTGTGCTAGAGAAGGGGGAGGGGAGAAGCTGGCTGCAGAGGAGATGGCGTTGTCTAGGAAGCAGGGCCCTGGAGAGACTGTCTCAGGTCCAGCCCGCGCTCAGGTTTTGGACCTGTTAGGCCGTTTCCTCTCTGCTGAGGTGTTCCTGCCCCAGCCTCAGGGTGGCCTGGAGGGAGGCAGAGAACTCTCCTGTCCGCTCTCAGGGTCTTTTGCCCCCATGTCATCCAGGGGGTCCGTTCTGACAGCTTCCTGTGTGTCAAACTCAGGGTCCCGGAGTGATGCCCAGGCCCTGAATGGAGCCCCAGGAGGTCCCCAGCCCCCCTTTTCTTGCGGGGACGAGGCCGGTGTCCTGTCCCAGCAGCACCTGGGCAGGAGTATCCGCGTGGAGTCGGTGGACGGCTGCTGGCTGAGCCCTGCACTGGCACCGATGAGTGGCCCTTGGAGGCCCCCCACCTGGTGGGAGGGAGTTTGGCCCGCTGTTGGGATCCCCAGAGGCTTCCTTTCAGGGGCTCTTCCCTCTCCCTCTCCGGTCCCCTGGTTTCTGCCCTCCTGGAAGTCAGTGCTCCGGTTTTCTCGATTGTCAGTCCTCTCCCCTCCTCTAGGATGTGCTGCTATTAATAACTCTCAAGTCCCCGCTCCCCTCCTTCCCGCAGCTCTAACAGAGGAGAGGGCTGCGGTTGGCGTGGCTCCATGCTGGAGTGTCAGGGATCCGGGGGACTCCCCCGGTAGGGCCCCTCACCTCGCCCAGTGACAGGGGCCCCAGGAAAGGGATTTGGGCGGTGAGAGGCCAGGTCCTCCTTGATGCGGGCAGCTGCCCTCGGGGCTGCGGGCCTACAGCAGCCATTTCCTGCCCAGCCTCTCCTCTGGTGGGCGCCTCCCGACCCCCGGGCTCCCCGCGGTGTCTCCCCTGCTGAACGGGCCAGCCCCCGACATCTGGCAGAGCCCCTGCCGGTCCCCCCTCTCCCTGGTCCCTCCCCCCCACCCTCCAGCACCGGCAGCCCGGCCTCCGCCTCCGCCTCCTCCCTCCCTCGATCTGCAGCATGACTGGGAACAGGCTGAATTAATCAGCAGATTGAAGCTCCACTCCGCTGCTGCCGCCGCTGCACCGGCTCCTCCTCGCTCACACGCGCTCCAGCCCTCTCCCCTGTTCTCCCCTGCCCTCCCTCACCCTCTCCGTTTCCCAGTCTCCTTCTCGCCCTCCCCGGGGGCGGTGTTGGCAGCCCGGTAGCTGACTCGCTTGTGGCCCAGGCGCTGCCCCATGCTCTTTAAGCGGGCAGAGCTGTGGACGGCCCCGCAGGGCAAAGGCGGCAAAGTGAGTATGCCGGCTGGGCTTGACAGCCCCGTCCTGCCCGCCCAGCTTCCCCGCTTTGTGTTGGAGGCTTTGGGTTAATGGTGGGGTCGAAGGTGGAGGCTGGACCTGCATTAGAGGGAGCAAGGACCGTGGAAGGAGCCTGGGAGTGGGAACCATGAAGCCGGGGTGTGGAGCCGCCCATCCAGCCCCTGAGTCACCCACCGTCACCCAGAGCGTGACAGGAGCCCGTGTTTCCCCGTGGGGCACCCTCTCATGGCATGCCGGGACCCGGGTCACCATGTACAAGGCTTGGATGCCAGCCCGTCCTCGGGGCCCTGAAGGAGGCGTCTCTCGCTGGACCACATGGGTCTTGAGACAGGAGCCACCAGGGCTGGGAGGGGGAAAGGGTTTCTTCCTGGATCTTGTCCGCAGGAGGTGAGGAAGAAGATGGGCGAAAGTGCCTGGTCCGTATGAGGAAGAGGAGGAGGGGCCCCTGCTTAAGGTTTTGAGTAGCTTGTCAGTGAAGTCAATTCCGGTCTGTCTGGCCCAGCTCAGATGAGGTTCGTGGTGATGCTTGTCATATGTCCTGGAGGACAGTGGCCTAATCTCTGTTCCGGTGATTCCAACATCGTGGAGTCCAGCTTTGGGTCCCCTGCCCGCTGCACCGGCCATGAAGGCCGTGACCCAGGGGACCTGGCAGAGGGTCAGCTGGTTCTGATTAGCGGTTTCGTGCTGTGGCCGAGGCCAGTTCATCATTGGTCCACCTGAGCCTAGGGAACCTTGAGTCCACTTTTTCCCGAAACAGGTCAAACAGGAAGGAAGACGGCTGCTTTGCTGAGGGAACTTCAGAGGAGTCCTGACCAGGGATGCTTCTGGGCCACCGGAGAAGCCTGACACGGTGGCACAGGGCAGCCCAGGTGTACTGGCTCTTGAAGCCTCATTAGACTGACCCAGATGCCTAGCTCTGGGCCCTGGGGAGCGGATTCGGTTCTGGAGCAGGTTCCTTGCGGTTCTGGTTGGACCCATCACCACCTGCTGCTCCCTGAATCCCTGGGCCTGACCCGTGTCCTCCTTTGGTGATGAGACGGAGAGGGAGTGAGGGGTGTGATGGCGGCCCTCCTGAGCGCACCCCTGCTGGGGCCTCAGGAGTGGAGGCCTGGAGGCCGAGCAGCTCAAAGAGTGGGACATGGTTGCTTCTGCCCAGAAAACCTCAGTATCGGGGAAGAAGCAGGGCTGCCCCTCCGCTCTGGCGTGCCTCCTGGAGGTGCCTGGGGGCAGGGAGGAGGAGCCTCTGAGCACCCCCCTGGGACAGGCTCTCCGCTTGGCCTTGGACAGAGAGGAGGAGACCTTGGATAGAGTGCGTGTGGCCTGGGTTCTTACCTCTCACACCAGCCCCAGCCTTGCACCGAACCCGCTGTGGGTGCCCAGCCTCACTCGGTGCTTTTGAGAAGGGCTGCCGTGAGCCTTTTCTTTGACCAATTTCCTCTGCTTCATTTCTTACACCTCGTGGGTGGGAAAGCCTCGGGAAAAGCAGAGAAGCAGTGGTTTTCCCCACGCCCGGGCTCTCCTGCTGGAGAGGGGGTTGTCATCGTGCCTCCGGTGCAGCCACAACAGTTGGATCTGCGGGCCGTGGATGGCCGACTGGAGGGCGGTGTTGGGCCCTGGGGCCTCTGTGCGGGCAGGCGCTTTCCTCAGGAGGCATATAATTACAGTGGCTCATTTTCCCTCTGCTGTGTTGCCTTTAATCGCCAGTCTGGAGTGGGTGCTCCAGACCAGACACAACATGCGGGGGGCTGACTCATGGGGGCTCCGTGCTCACCTGCCACTGCCCGGGGAGCTTCTGCCACCCTCTGGCCCCTCCTCCTACCCCTGGAGGGGAGCAGATTGCAGGTTCCAAGAACCTGGAGGCAGAGAAGGAGCTAAACGATTGCTGGGTCGGGGGCTCAGGGGGTTTGGGGTGCCTGAAATAAGACAGCGGGTACAGGCCAGCCGCAGGGCAGGCGGAGGGCAGTTGCCAAGTGTCCACGGTCTAAAGGTCCGGCCAGAGGAAGGCTGCGCCCCGGCTGCTCCCTTAGCCTTCCTGAGCCTGGCACCCGTTCCGGCCCAAGCAGCTCTCCGGGTGACTCCGCAGCCCCATGGGCTTTGTCAGCCCTTGCTTTCTCCTGCCCTTTGGCGCACAGCCTGTCCACCTCTGCCAGCCAGCCCTCCCCTGCCCGCAAGAGGTGTACTCACTTTAGTTTCTGGAGACCTGGCCCAGGCAAGTCCACCCTGGGAACTCGCACTCCCTGCTGGGGAAGGGAGTTCAGAGGGTTGAGCCCAGAGGAGGATGGGGCAGGGGAATGACAGGCGGGCCTCCCAGACTCTTCTTCCAGGGTTTTCCGGTGATGAGAGGGGCAGCCATCCCCCTCTGGGGCCAGCCCCTTGGCCCTGGACAGACCCCTGGTCACCCTTTGCTTTTTTCTCTCTCCTTCTTGCCCCTGGAGGCTTTCTTCCCTCCAGCCAGGAGTCTAGGCAGAGGTGCTGGCCTTACCTGGCACTCCTTTTTTTCTGGACCATGGGCTCTCGGCCCGGATCCCTGCCAGAGGGAGGTGTTTACCCTTAAGGGGGTGCCAGCTCCCTGCCTGGAGGCCCATTTCTTCCTGAGCTGAAATAACCAGTTCTTCCCTCTTGGAAGAGGCAGGTCTCATCTCATAATCCCCCAGAGCCTCTGTGGAGAGCAGGATGCGGGGGGGAGGGGGGGGGTGCGGGTTCAAGCGAAGGAGCTGGGAGGTCTTTGGGTGGTACCCGCTCTGGGGCCCGTTCTCACCCCTCAGGCTGAGAGAGAGCTGGCGACAGGCCCGCGGTGCCCAGTCTGCAGCCAGGGGATGCCACCCCAGGCCATCAACCCCTAGTGGTAGAGATGTGTATCTGGTGAGGGGCTAGGCTGCCATGGCGTGGAGGGAATATGGAGACCCGCAGGGAGGAGGAAATCCAGAAACGTTAGTGGACAAAGTCAGGGCAGGACCCCGAGGGTAGGAGCAGAGAGGCAGGGCTGTGAACCCCGGGCAGCCCCACTGGCTTAGTGACGCTTGGCCGGGACCCATTGGATAAACCCAGACCCTTTCTTGGCGCCCCAGGGCTAGGCCTCCCCTCTCCTTGCTCAGAACTTTCCCTGGTGAAAGCCCTCGTTGGTGCTCTTCAGGTTGCCCTGGGAAAGACTCACTGCTCCCCCAGGCCCTGTCTTCCCTGGGGGCCTTCTTTTCCCCTGGACCCCCAGCTGGGGATCTGTGCCTCAGATCCACCCAGGGTGGGCCTCACCTCCAGAAGTATTGATGGGTAGGTCTGGCATGGGGACCTGGACCTGCACGTTTGTAAAAGCTCCAGGCAGTTCTGCCATAGGTCCTGGGTTGGGCTTCCCAGGTGGTGCTAGTGGTAAAGAACCCGCCTGCCAACGCAGGAGACACGAGAGATGCGGGTTCTATCCCTGCTCCGGGAAGATCCCCAGGAATAGGAAATGGTAACCCACTCCAGTGTTCTTGCCTGGAGAATCCCATGGACGGAGGAGCCCGGCGGGCTGCAGTCCCTCGGGTCACAGAGTCAGACACAGCTGAGTGGCTGAACACTTGACAACGCTGATTAAGGTGTCCTTGATACCAGTGAAGCTACATGCACTTCATGCTACGTTCACTCATTCACTCACCAAGTATTCATTGAGCCGCTGCCCTGTGCTGGTGGGAGAGCACAGACATGGGAGAATTCACCACCTGCTTTCAAGGAACTGGCTGGCTGGCTGGTGGGGGAGCCAGACAAGTAAGCCTATGCTGCCGGTGCCCTGCGGTGCTGCCTGTGAGCCAGGTCACCCTGCAGTGCCGTTGGAATACAAGCCTCCCCCAGTATGTGCAGCCCTGGGTTTTGGGAAAATTTCCCAGAGCGGGTGGTGGTTGAGCCGAGTCTCAGAGAAATAAGAGTTGTCTGGGGCAGGGAGTGTGTTCTTGGCTAGGAAAATACAGGAAGATGCTGGCACATGAGCTCACGGAGCTGGGTGTGTGGCAGGAACAGCAGGAGAGGAGGCTGGAGAAGATCCCAGACCATGCTCAGGAGTCTGGGCTGGATTTTAAAGGGAAACAGGGTCAGTTGATCAGATGCACGCTCCCTGGCTGGGATGGAAGGTAGGGACTGGGAGGTGGGAAGGGGAGGCAAGGGTTGAGGGGAGGGGCTGAAATGCCTGGGTGAGGGTAACTTGCAGGAGGGCTACTGGCCTTGGTGGGGAGAGCTGGGCGGTAGTTTCGGGGTTTTGCACGTGTCGACTCACAGATACCTATGAAAGAGCTGTGGATCAGTCAGAAACGGGTCAGAATTTAGGACAGTGGTCAGGCTAGTGGTCAGATTTAGGCATTGGAAGCTTATTGCTGGCAGGCGAATCCCTGTGGCTGATGTTGCCCTGGAAACGTTCACAGTGTTGTGGAGATGTCATAGGAGGGACTGCAGGGTAGGCGGACAGGGCAGGGGAGGCGAGAAGCCCAGGAGAGGGGGTCTCGCTGGCAGAGGTCCGTGCCTCGTTCCACTCACCCTCAGCGAGCGGGAGCGCGGGGCGTGGTCAGTACAGGCCCTTTCCTGGAAGCAGCCTGGGAGCAACCTTGCTCTGAGCCTGCGTTCTTCTCGCCGTCAGTGTTACAGTAGCTTCCCTTTAATGAACTGACAGTAACAGAAGTTGGTGGGGTTTTTCTTCTTCATGGTTTTACTAAGGAGAACTTTAAGCTAGTACCTCTAGGTTAGTTCTCTTCTCCCCCGCTTAGAAAGTGAAAGTTGCTCTTTGCGACCCCAGGAACTGTTCAGTCCATGGAATTCTCCAGTCGAGAATACCAGAGTGGGTAGCCTTTCCCTTCTCCAGGGGGTCTTCCCGACCCAGGGATCGAACCCAGGTCTCCTGCATTGCAGGCGGATTCTTTACCGGCTGAGCCACCAGGGAAGCCCCTCACACTTAAACAATCCACATTTTCCAGCCGGAGAACTGGGAAAGATGGCCACAGTGCAGTAAGGGGAGCTGGGCGGTGAGCACGGCCCAAGTGGTACTGGGCTGCTGATGGCGGTGGATTGGGAGTTGAGTGAAAGGAGAGTTAGAAGATGCTGAGCCTAGAAAGGTGTGTTTCTGGCCTTGTTTTATTTTACTTTTTGACTGTGCCAGGTGGCCTGCGGGATCTTAGTTCCCTGACCAGGGGTCAAACCTGTGCCGTCTGCATTGGGAGTGTGGTGTCCTAACCTCTGGACTGTCAGGGAAGTCCCTCTAGTTTTGTGTTAAACTGGGCTTTTGAATGATCAGGGGACTATGTACCTGTACATCTTTTAGCTCGGTGGGGAACATGCTCATGACCCCTACCGCTTGCCAGGGGCTAGTGAAGGGGAGGGAGGGCGAGGCCTTGGGAGGAGGGATGAAGGTTCTGGGGAGGTGGGAGGGGAGGGGGCCTGGGCCTCCCGTGGGATGCCGAGCGCCACCCCCCTCCCCTCTAGGGCGAGCCGCCCTTGGCCCTGGGCCTGTCCACCCGGAAGGCCCTCAGCATTCTGAAGGAACAGCTGGAGGCAGTGCTGGACGGACACCTGAAGGAGCGGAAGAAATGTCTCACGTGGAAGGTGACGCGTCCTCCTGGGAGCCCAGAGCCTAGCTGGTGTCCTGGTCCATGCACGGGTGGGAAAAGAATTTCCAGACATGAGGCAGAATGAGAGGAGAAGAAAGTTTTCTAGAGTGGCGCTGTTAGCATAGCAGGCCGGCTCGAGGGAGAGCCAAACCCTTTCAAAGGCTGGCAGCCAATTTTTATAGCCTCAAGACAGAGAAAATTCCTACTGGAATGATGGCATTAGGTGATGGGATGCCATAGGGCTGATAATAGGGTGGGTATTTGACCTAATATGGAGTCAGGGGACTGGCCAGTTTAGATCCGGAGGCTCATGGCAACAGTTGCTATGGGGCTTGGTCAGTTTCAGAGATTTTCATCCTGTGACCCTGGTCCAGGGCTCCACACCCGTGGCCGTGGTATAGGGCTCCACAGTTTGGGATGGCGGAAAAGCTTGAGAGGCCCATTCTCAGGGCCGGGACTCAGCTTGTCCTCCTGGGCAGCATGACCCAACCGAGGCATCCCTAAAAATCAGAAAGGAGTCAGGGTTCCTTTCAGAGTGATGTCCTGACCCCCAGCTGGGACTGAAGCAAGGTGATGGAGGCAGCCACAGGGGGTGGGATCCGCTGGGCTGGGGAGGAAGGCAGTCAGATCCTAGCAGGTCAGAGGGTCCCGGCCCCTTCCTGCCCCCTCACTTGTCCCCCGGCCTCTTACTCCCCGGCTCCTCCCCCAGGAGATGTGGAGAAGCAGCTTCTTGCACCATGGGAACCGCTGCTCCTGTTTCCATTGGCCGGGCGCCTCACTCATGCTCCTGGCCGCGCTCTTGCTGCTCGCTTGCTGCGGGGGCCAGCCGGCCGGCAGGTACACAGCCCACAGCCCTGGCGGGGGTGGGGGTGGGGGGGTTCTTCCTGTCTCTCGCAGCACAGCATCTGGGCTTGTCTGTCTCCTGTCCCCTGTACCCACCTGGGGAGACAGGGAACTGCCCCCTCAGAGCCTGGGTCAAGTGGGAATCTGCTTGGCCAGCTGCTGTCAGAAGCAGAAGAGAGTGGGGAGGGCAGCATGGGGCCCTGGGTTGGCTGGGCTGCAGAGCGCCCCCACCCCCACGCCGGCCAGGACCCCCAGGACACCCTCCCCTCTCACTGCCAGCCGCGGGGTGGAGCTGGGGAACGCCTGCGCGCTCTTCCTCCTGCTGCTCCTCAACCTCATCCTCACTGGGCGGCAAGACCGGCTGAAGCGTCGGGAGGTAGAACGGAGACTACGGGGCGTCATTGGCCAAATCCAAGGTGAGGCCGGGCTGGGCGCAGACCTGCAGAGGGGCCAGTGTTGGAATGAGGGGTGCGGGTTGATGCAGGACTTCTGGGGAAGCGAGGAGAACAGACCCGGATCCCGAGGTGCGTGCTGGATCCGGCTGGTGTGTGTGGAGCTCCGGGTGAGGCTGTGTCCCACTTTCCACCTTCATCAGATGCCCTCAGGGATGGCAAGGAGGTCAAGTGGCCAGATGCCATGTACCCAGACCTCCACATGCCGTTCGCACCATCCTGGTCTCTGCACTGGGCCTATAGAGATGGACATCTCGTCAACCTGCCGGTCAGCCTGCTGGTAGAAGGAGACATCATAGCTCTGAGGCCGGGCCAGGAATCCTTTGCTTCCCTGCGGGGCATCAAGGTAGCTGGGGGCTCCTCTCCTTCCCTGGAAATTCTGTGGGAACGTCCACCAGCAGTGGTGGGAGGGTCCCGGGGCTTAATCCTGACGCTTGCTGCCCAGCTCGCGGGTTTCCTGGCAAGCACTCTAGGAAAAAACGGAGAAAACCTGGAACATCTTTCTCTTCGTCATGTTCTTCCTTCTCTGTGATCCTCAAGTTGCTAGGAAACCCGTCCCCCAGGCTCTTCCCACCCTACCCCAGGTGACTCCTTGCTCATTGATGGTTCTTAACCTGGTGAGAGGTCTCTGCATCACTGGAATAGTCGAGGAAGAGTGGCTTCCCCGGGACCCATTGATTACCCTCCCCCTGCTCCCCCATCTGCGGCAGGACGACGAGCACATCGTCTTGGAGCCGGGAGACCTGTTCCCCCCTTTCTCGCCGCCCCCGTCCCCCCGGGGAGAAGTGAAGAAAGGGCCGCAGAACCCCCAGCAGCACCGGCTCTTCCGTGTCCTTGAGACCCCCGTGATCGACAACATCAGGTGGGGGCGCTGCGCTGTCCCCCAACCTCTCCCCCCAGAGCCTCCCCTCTGTGAGCCGTGAGCCAGCTATGGCGACAGGAAGGAGCTTGGTTCGTACCTGGGCCCCTTAGAGCAGGCATCTGCGGGGCCTTCGCTTTAGCTTCTTGTGAGGATTCTTTTTTTTTTCCAGTTTGTTTGGCTATGTTAGGTCTTAGTTGTGGCTTGCAGGCCCAGTAGGTGCGACACGTGGGTTTAGTTTCTCCACGGCATGTGGGATCTTAGTTCCCCGTCCAGGGATCGAACCCACGTCCTCTGCACTGCAGGGTGGATTGTTAAGGAAGTCCCTTTCGTGAGAATTCTTCAACTGGATGATTGACCCCCTCTCAGTCTGGACTCTGAAGGAACAGCTTCAGAGGTGGCCATGGGCCACAGTGGCCAGGAGGCCATTCTCCCAGGGCCAGGGCCTGGGAGGGGAGCAGGGAGCTGCAGGACCCAAGGCTCGCCCGAGTGTAGGACCATCTCTTTCTGCAGGTGGTGCCTGGACATGGCCCTGTCCCGCCCGGTGACCGCTCTGGACAACGAGAGGTTCACGGTGCAGTCGGTGATGCTGCGCTACGCGGTGCCCGTGGTCCTGGTGTGTGCGGCCGGGCCATGGCAGAGGCAGCAGGGGGCCGGGGGCTGGGGGACCCTGGGAGCCAGACTCAGGCAAGCCTGTGAGCAAAGACAGGAGGGTCCAGGCGTGAGCTGGCTAGTGCCGGGGGTGGGGGAGTGTGAGTGGGCATAAAGTGGGGTGCCTTAGAGCCTGGGTCCCCCCTGGGGTGAGGCATTAAGGCAGCATCTCTTCTGTCCCCAACAGGCCAGCTTCCTCATCACCAATGCCCTGCGCTTCATGCTGAATGCCCCGGGTGTCACCACCTGGCAATATACCCTCCTCCAGCTGCAGGTAAGACCACCCTCTCCTCTCTTTCCACAGAGACTGGGTCCCCTCGAGGTGCCCTGACTGCCCCTCCCACCCCCAGCCCAGGGGTCTCCCAGACTTCCGCTTCGGAGCGCCTGCTTTCCTTTCCCCCTTCCCACCCGCTGCCCCGAGCGGTCCCTGTTACTCGGGAGGGCCCCAGGAGCCTCACTGGGGCTCGCTCTTTCCCAGGTGAATGGCGTCCTGCCCATCCTCCCCCTGCTCTTCCCGGTCCTCTGGGTCCTGGCAACCGCCTGTGGAGAAGCCCGTGTCCTGGCCCAGATGAGCAAGGCCTCCCCCAGCTCCCTGGTCAGTTGTTCCGGGGCCTCGGGGAGGGGGTGTGGGACAGTGCAGAAAGAGCCAAAGACAGGAACAGAAAGGCAGAGTGGCCTGTGCCCCCAGCAAAGAGGGCGGAAGTGCGGCCGCCCCACCTCCCGCCCTGAGCCCAGCACACGGCCCGCCCTGGGCAGCTCTTTGAGGGCTCCGCCTCTCTAGCCAGCAGGGTCTCCAGACCAGGCCCCGGGGACGGCCAAGTGTCCATCTACCCTTGCTCTCAGCAGACAGGGGTTCGGGGCTGCCTGGTGTCCTTCACCGAGAGGTGCGAGACCCCCACCCGCCGGCTCCGAGGCCTGCAGGATGGTGGCAGTTTCCTCCCCAAGTCTCACTCCCTCTTCTCTGTGCAGCTGGCCAAGTTCTCAGAGGACACTCTCAGCAGCTATACGGAAGCCGTGTCCCCTCAGGTACCCTCACCCGGATGGATGCTGGCCCTGTACCCCCAGCCCAGCTCCCCCAGGCCCCTTTTGGAGCCCCTGGGTACCCCTGCATTATGGCCTTGAGCCTCCCTCTCAGAGCCCCTCTAGCCTCCCCATCCCATATGGGTAATGTGTCACTGCTGGGGGGGCACACACTCCCCCCAGACCATTTCCTCTCGGTCCCCAAGGCCATCTCCAGGGAAATGTGGCCGAGCGCCTTGTCTCTGCCCCCAGGAGATGCTGCGCTGCATTTGGGGCCACTTCCTGCGGGTGATCCAGGGGACGTCGCCCACACTGAGCCACAGCTCCAGCTTGCTGCACAGCCTGGGCTCCGTCACGGTGAGGGCGGCCCCGCGGGAGGACCCCGCCTCGGCAGGTGGCTCTCCGGAGCACCCTGGCAGCCTGGGGAACGCTGCCTCCCTTCCCGGTCGCCATCTCCCCTTGCAGGTCCTGTGCTGTGTGGACAAACAGGGGATCCTGTCGTGGCCCAACCCTAGCCCGGAGACCGTGCTGTTCTTCAGCGGGAAGGTGGAGCCCCCACACAGCAGCCACGAGGACCTCACGGACGACCTGTCCACCCGCTCCTTCTGCCATCCCGAGGTGGAGGAGGAGGTGCGGCCTGGGCCGGGCTGGCGGCCTCTTGGGGGACAAGGCGAGGCGGGAGGAGGAGGAGGGCTCAGGCATCAGGAGCTGCTGTCGAGACGGGCCCCTGGGGGCCGTAACGGCCCAGCCTCCTAGCCCGAGGCGACGTCAGGAGTGGGGTCCGAGGCCTGTGCTCCTTGTTCTCCTCAGCCCCACGAACGCGACGCCCTCCTGGCCGGCTCCCTGAACGTCCCCCTGCACCTTTCCAATGAGCAGGAGCGCAGCGGCAACTGGCCAGGCGACGGTCCCAAGGCGCCCGAGCCCCACCCTCACCGCCGGGCACACAGCCGCAGCAAACACCTGTCTGGCTCCAGCGTGAGCTTCAGCAGGGACACTGAAGGCGGCGAAGATGACGACCCCTGCAAGGTGAGAGGGGACTGGGGAGTGGCCGCCTCATCTGTCGTGGGGCACCCTGGCCTCTTCTGCTGGGGGCGCTGTAGAGGTGCCGCCCAGCCTGGTGCAGGTGGAGCCCGGGGCTCAGACATCCTGGTCCCTGTTCTCAGCTCTGGAGGCCTCGTGCCTGGTTCTCCCGCAGAGTAGGCCCCTCCCCCTTTTCCGGCTTTGGTCAATGGGGCAAGACCCTTCCTGCTGATCGCAGCCTTCAAGAGACAGAGAGCCAATAGCTCCCTCTAAAGGTATTTCCCTTGGCTGAGAGCGAGGCTTGGCCGTTTCTTGCCCAGTCTCGACAGCCTCCTCTGAGCTGGTGACAGTGTTGCTGGGCACGGATTCTAGAAGCCCCCGGAGCCAGGAAGGGTGCAGAGGGGTGTGGGGAGGGCCGGGACAGCGTAAGCTGGAGCGTGCCCTGCTGGGAGGGGGTGCCTTCTCTCAGGGGCACTGCCTGCACCACCCCCCCAACTTCAGTCTAAGCTCCCCCCCTCCCCTCCTCCTGTCCTCCAGACCCAGCACAGGCTGGAGGGGGAGCCCTACGAAGCCGAGGACTTCGTGTGTGACTACCACCTGGAGATGCTCAGCCTGTCCCAGGACCAGCAGAACCCCTCCTGCATCCAGTTTGATGACTCCAACTGGCAGCTGCACCTCACCTCGCTCAAGCCGCTGGGCCTCAATGTGCTGCTGAACCTGTGCGACGCCAGCGTCACTGAGCGGCTCTGCCGGTTCTCAGACCACCTGTGCAACGTCGCCCTGCAGGAGAGCCGCAGCGCTGTGCTGCCCGTGCGCGTGCCCTGGGGCCTCTGCGAGCTCGCCCGCCTCATCGGTATGCAGCCTGGCGACTCTTCCCAGGGGCTGGGCCCCCGGGGCCAGGTGTGGCCTCAGCCCCTTTATCTATTCATCTATGTATTCATTTATTTACCCATCCATGCATTTATTTATTTGTGGCTGTGCCATGTGGCTTGTGGCATTTTAGTTCCTCAACCAGGGATTGAACCTGTGCCCTCAGCAATGAGACCCCAGAGTCTAAGCACTGGGCCACCAGGGAATTCCCTGATCAGCGCCTTTAACCAGGCACCACCGCTTGACGGTGCTCCCTTATCTGGGAAGATAACTGCCCGTGGGGTGGACGGACGAAGGGAAGCAGCCTGGCCTGACTGGGGTTCTCTCCCCGCCAGGAAGGGAGGGAGGTGTGTGGGGTGGGGATCCCCCCGAGATGCCCCAGCTTCAAACACAGCAGGGCCAGGTGTGGCCTCAGTCAAGAGCACCAGCATCCCTTTGAGCTTCCAATCAGCCCTTTTAACTGCATATTATCTGTTTATTCATCCATTCACCCATCCCGCAGGCTTCACTCCCGGGGCCAAGGAGCTCTTCACGCAGGGGAACCACCTCGCACTCTACCGTCTCCCCAGTGCTGAGACCATGAAGGAGACCTCGCTGGGGAGGCTGTCCTGCGTCACCAAGCGGCGGCCCCCACTCAGCCACATGATCAGCCTCTTCATCAAGGACACCACCACGAGTGAGCCTCCCTGGAGTGTGGTGGGGTGGGGCTCTTTTCAGGGTGTCTTCTCTCTAGGGAGCATTAGCTCCTCCCCGAGACCTCACACGTGGCAGAGATGGGCTTTGGGGACGGGGGCTGGGACGGTGGATACCGCAGGTCGTGGGGCTGTCTGGAGGACCAGCGGCCTTGTGTCCATGTTACGCACTCAGTGGCCTGGGCAATAGGTTTGTTGCCATGATGCCTGGCGGATTCCCACGGCCCATCCCTCACCCAGGGGCTCCTTTTAGCATCCTTCTCAGGGCTGGAGATATGTCCTCAGAGGTCAGTGGGAGGGGCGGTGGCTTGGGGCACTCAGGGCTTGGTCCTCCACTACCCTCAGGCACAGAGCAGATGCTGTCCCACGGCACAGCCGACGTGGTCTTGGAGGCCTGCACAGACTTCTGGGACGGAGCTGACATCTACCCTCTTTCGGGTTCCGATAGGTAGGTGAGGAGGCACATGGCCAGTGGTGAGAACCATCGGCTCTGGCTGGGTACCCAGAGGTCGGGACACCCTGGGACCACTGGCTTCACTTCCGCCCTCTTCCCCGGCAGAAAGAAAGTGCTGGATTTCTACCAGCGAGCCTGTCTGTCTGGTTACTGCTCTGCCTTCGCCTACAAGCCCATGAGCTGTGCCCTGTCCTCCCAGCTCAATGGCAAGTGCATCGAGCTGGTGCAGGCGCCCGGCCAGAACAGCATCTTCACCACGTGTGAGCTGCCCAGCACCATTCCCATCAAGCTGAGCGCCCGCCGCGGCAGCTGGAGCTCAGACGGTACCGTGGGCCCCGTCCCCAGGGGCCAGGGGCCGGGAGAGCTTGCGGGGGCCTGGATGAGAGCCTAGCAGGGGGGACAGCAGGCAGCGCTGGACCTGGAACACCTTGGTGGCTCCGTCTGGTGATGTGGGCAGGTTCCTCAGCGTTAGCTGTGCCCTGCTCATGGTTCGTGGTGCTGCTCCAGACGTAGAAAAGCGCTTTTTCTGAGGTTAGAAAGCAGTAGTATGTGTGCACCCTCAGCCTGATTGGAATCGGACAGAAGACCTGGTCGCAAACACTGCTGCAACAGAGAGATTCAGAGCTCCATGCACCCCTCCCCACTCTGTCAGACACACAGCCTTCCGGGGTCTTGTGACCCAAGAGCCCGTGAACTGAAGCCAAGGCTGAGGGTGGGGCCCGCCTCCTGGCCTGGGACCAGGGATGGTCACCTGACTGATGAGTACCTTTCCTTGTCTCTCCCCCACCATCCCCGTCCGCCCCCGTGTCTGTCGGCTCCTTTCCTGTCTTGGTTGTACATGTGTGTGGTCCCCTGGGGCCCGTGTGCTCATTGATCTGGGCGTGGCGCCCACGTGTGTGGCCCCGGGCTGCCTCCTGGAACCCGCCGGCTCCTGGGTGTCCTGGCCGGGCTCTGTGCCTGGTGCCTCCTGAAGAAGGGATCGGGGAGGTGCTGGAGAAGGAAGACTGCATGCAGGCCCTGAGCGGCCAGATCTTCATGGGCATGGTGTCCTCCCAGTACCAGGCCCGCCTGGACATTGTGCGCCTCATCGACGGGCTGGTCAATGCCTGCATCCGCTTCGTCTACTTCTCGTTGGAGGATGAGCTCAAAAGCAAGGTTGGGGAGCCACTGACCCCTCTGCTTCCGCTGCCCCTTTCCCCACGGCCTCTGGGGCCCCTCTGATCATCGCTGTCTGCCTGGTGCAGGTGTTTGCGGAGAAGATGGGCCTGGAGACGGGCTGGAATTGCCACATCTCCCTCACGCCCAATGGTGACATGCCCGGCTCCGAGATCCCCCCCTCCAGCCCCAGCCACGCTGGCTCCCTGCATGATGACCTGAACCAGGGTGAGGGCAGAGGTTTGCTGTGGACACGAGGTGGGTGTGGGCCGTCCCCCCCTTCCTTGGAGCCGCAGCTAGAAAGAACCTCCTGGGACCCCTCCTAGGAAGCTGGCTCTGATCCCTTGCAGTAGCTACAGTCTACAGGGTCGGGGGGGAGGAGAGCTCGAGAAGGAAGTTTTGTGCCATCTTCAGGGCTAGGAAAGGCCCCCAGAAGGCTGGCCCCATGGTGAGGGACAGGCTTTTGTCCCTGCAGCGTCCCGAGACGACGCGGAAGGACTCCTTCTAATGGAGGAGGAGGGTCACTCGGACCTCATTAGCTTCCAGCCCACGGACAGCGACCTCCCCAGCTTCCTGGAAGACTGCAATCGGGTACTACTGTGCCCCTGGAGCCTTGGGGTTGGCAACGGGGCTGGCCTAGGGCAGGGGAGCCAGCGAGGGAGGAGGGGCCTTGAGGCCACGCGCAACTCTGCTCCTTGCAGGCCAAGCTGCCCCGGGGCATCCACCAGGTGCGGCCCCACCTGCAGAACATCGACAACGTGCCCCTGCTGGTGCCCCTGTTCACCGACTGCACCCCCGAGAGTGAGTGCTGTGACTGGGCGCTCGTCCAGCCTGACCCCGGGTGGAGCACTGCCAGCCCCTGGCACCCCACGGGCTCCGGAGGGGTGTTGGTTTCCCATGTAGGGAGCAGAGGAAGCTGGGCTGGGAGGAGCCGGGGAGTCTCATGGGCAGGAGCCCAGCATAGCCCATTCTAGGGACTCAGAAGTGACAGTATTTGTATGATGTTTATGATGTTGGGGGTAGGATGGCTCCAAAGAGGGGCCTGATTTCTGTCGTCTCCTGCCCTGGCCTGTGGGTCTCTGCCCAGTGCCCCAGGTGGGGCTCCAACGGCCTGACCCTCGTGCCCCCGACTCTGCCCCCTCAGCCATGTGTGAGATGATCAAGATCATGCAGGAGTACGGGGAGGTGACCTGCTGCCTGGGCAGCTCCGCCAACCTGCGGAACAGCTGCCTCTTCCTCCAGAGCGATGTCAGGTCAGCGTGACAGCCCAGAGCCAGGACTCCCCACGACCGGCCTGGGCCTGGCGGGGAGAGGAGGAAGCAGGGGTCTGGCTCCGTCCCCTGGGAGATGGATGGGGTCTTGGCGGACCCCAGCTGATGGGCACGCTTTCCCCTTTCCATGCTGAGCAGCATCGCCCTGGACCCCCTGTACCCATCCCGCTGCTCCTGGGAGACCTTCGGCTACGCCACCAGCACCAGCATGGCCCAGGCTTCGGATGGCCTTTCCCCTCTGCAGCTCTCAGGGCAGCTCAACAGCCTGCCCTGCTCGCTGACCTTCCGCCAGGAGGAAACCATCAGCATCATCCGGCTCATCGAGCAGGTGGGGGCTCACGCGTGCCCGGGGGCAGAGGTCAGAGCCTGCTAGGGTGGGGAGTCGCTGTGCAGGACCTGCCTGGGCTCCCGGGGGCGCTTCACCTCTGGGCGCAACTCTCCCAGGAGGTTTAGTTTGCCTCAGCCGCTCGCTAACGTGACCATCTGCCACATCTGGCTGAAGCGTGTCAGCTGCAGGGTCTGAGCGCGGCCACCCCCCGCCCTTCCCACTCCCTAGGCCCGGCACGCCACCTACGGCATCCGCAAGTGCTTCCTCTTCCTGCTGCAGTGCCAGCTGACGCTTGTGGTCATCCAGGTGAGGTGGGGCCGGCATGGGCATCGGCACCCTCCCCACCCTTGGCTCCTGTGCCCCGGGGCCAGTTGAGAGGCTGGGAGGAGGCAGCACAACCTGGGGGCCCCCCAGAGCCTCTGAGAACCCCCGCTGGCAGAATCATGTCCCCTCCAGCCCTCTGAGTGCAGGCCGAGGCAGCCCCGGGGCTCCCAGCATCTGACTCTTTGCTGGAATCTAATTGGGCTTCCCGGCTCTTCCTGGCCTAGTTCCTCTCTTGCCTCGTCCAGCTGCCGCCAATCCTGAGCACCACCGACATCCTGTGGCTGTCCTGTTTTTGCTACCCTCTGCTCAGGTGAGAGGCCGGGTCGCCTCCCATGTCCAGGGCCAGGATGTCCCTGAGTGTCCCCAGGAGCCCAGGTTCAGGAAGCCATGCTAGTGCCCCCCATCTTGGGGGCCCCCTTCCTTGTCAAAGCCTGTCTGCCCAGCACAGTTGCCCTCACTCTTGGGACTCCTGAAAAGCTTCTCCTAGGGAAGAATTGTGGGACATGGGGACTTCCCTGAAGGTCCAGTGGCTAAGACTCCATGCTCCCAGTGCAGGGGGGCCAGGTTCAAATTCTGGTTGAGGAACTGGATCAACCGGTACAGCCAAATAAATAAATAGAAGTAAATATTTTTTAAAAGGAAAAGCATAATTTAAAAAAAAAGAGAATTGGGGGCACAGGGTCACAGTCCCTATCCTTCACCGTGTCCCTGATTTTTAGCATCTCTCTGCTGGGAAAGCCCCCACATAGCTCCATCATGTCTATGGCAACGGGGAAGAACCTTCAGTCCATTCCTAAGAAGGTAAGCGACACGGAGCCCATGGGCCTGGGCTTTTCCCAAGGAAGGTGAGTGTGGAGGGGGCTGAGCCCTGGGGGAGCGAGGGGGGATTCCATCAGACCAAAGGGGCGGGTGATACAGAGTGGGGAAAGCTCCTTGCTCCTATCCCCCCTCCCCCGGGCCTGCCCACTTCCCGAGGACCCTGTGAACCCACGCGCACCCGAGTGATGGGTCTTGGCTTCCCGCAGACCCAGCACTACTTCCTGCTGTGCTTCTTGCTGAAGTTCAGCCTCACCATCAGCTCGTGCCTCATCTGCTTTGCCTTCACACTGCAGAGCTTTTGCGACAGGTCTCGGGCCCGCAACCTCACCAACTGCTCCTCCATCATGCTGCCCAGGTGGGTCCCGCCCTGAACCCCCACCCCTGGGGCCACCTCCCCGGGGCCCCAAGGAGGCTGAGCCCACATGTTGCCTTGGCAGCCACGCCGACGCAGCCCCAGCCTGGTTTCGTGACTTCGCCAACGGGCTGCTGTCGGCTCAGAAACTCGCCGCTGCCCTGATTGTCCTACACACTGGTGAGGGGTGCCCTGGAGCCGGGGGGGGGCCAGGGGGTACTCCCCGGGGACAGGGCCTCTGGCCGTGGGAGGTCTGACACGCGCCACGACCCTGTTTTCCCCAGTCTTCATCTCCATCACCCACGTGCACCGCACCAAGCCCCTGTGGAGGAAGAGCCCCCTGACGAACCTGTGGTGGGCCGTGACCGTGCCCGTGGTGTGAGTCTCTGGGGTGGAGGGCGGGAGCCGGGGAGGGGCTGTGATGCGAGGTGGGCTTTGGGCCAGGGGCTGAACGGCACCCTCCGGGCACGCCTCCTGCTAAGAAGGGCAGGGAAGGAAGCAGGAGGCCCCGACTGACACGGGGCTGCCGCCTCCTGCAGGCTGCTGGGGCAGGTGGCCCAGACGGCAGTGGACCTGCAGCTGTGGACACACAGGGACAGCCGTGTCCACTTCGGCCTGGAGGACGTGCCTCTGCTGACGTGGCTCCTGGGCTGCCTGTCCCTGGTCCTCGTGGTGGTCACCAATGAGGTCGTGAAGCTGCACGAGATCCGGTGAGCCACCAGCAGGGCGTGTCCCCTCTGGGCTCAGGCATGTTCCCTAGTCACCTCCTGCCTCACCCTGCTACAGCCTTCCTGCTGCACGCACCCTATCCTCTGCATCCTGTCCATCCCTGGCCTCGGCGTCTGCGCTAACCTGGTCTTCAATCTCCACCCCACCAGGGTCCGCGTCCGCTACCAGAAGCGACAGAAGCTGCAGTTTGAAACTAAGCTGGGCATGAACTCTCCCTTCTGAGCTGCTGGCCATGGCGGCCATAGTTGCCATGGTCTCTGGGGCTGAAGCCGCACCCATTTCTGCTTCTGCGGAGTTGATATCATGAACGTTTCAGGGTTTGCTCCTGCGCCGCGTGGCCCTGGAGGCCCAGCTCCCAGTGTCAGACCCGGCTGTGGTCCCCGTCCCGGGGCTTCCTGCGGAGATGTGGAGCTGCAGCCTCCGTCCAGGACCGTCTGGCTCTTCCTTGCCATGGGGAGACCCCCGGGCTCTTGATTGTATGACCTCGTGTGCTTAGCAGAGGGGCCCTCGGCCCCCTCCACCTGTGGGCTGCCCCCCTCCAGGGCCCCCTGACCAAGTGCCGCCTGGCCTTTGGGCAGAGCCGTGGACCGTGGGGCATCTGGTGGGAGGGCAGTTCTGGGATGTGCTGGCGGTCCTCCAGGGCGCCACTGGAGGCTGGGACGGCAGGGCGCCCTCCCCGGGCCCTCTTCATCCTGTCTTCCTGGGGCAGAGCCCGCTCCTCCTCTGTGGGGGCCGCACGCTGGGGCCCAAAGACGGAGCTGAGCCCCAACGTGGCTCGAGAACATCCTCCTGGGCCGCCCTTGGGCAGACCATGGAGCCAGTCCTGGAGGCATGGCCCGGGACCTCCTTCCAGCCTCAGCCCCAATTACCCTGTGAGAATGTTTTTACTGGTGTATATTTTTTACTGGAAATGAGCCTTTTGGGAATGAATACAGACTGGTTTGTATTAAAACTTATAAACTCCTGAAGCAAAACCTGTGGCTGGTCCCTGAGGCAGCCACGAAGGGGCCCACCCAAGGGTCGGGCCAGTGAGGGATCCCCTCCCTGAAGGTGAGTTGGGGGGGGCCCAGGCCTTCTCCCCACCCTCTACATTGTGGGGGGCCACTCAGGTCGGGCTCAGGCGCGACCCCTGGGCTCAGAGGTTTACGGCGCACATCCAAACACACACAGCACGGTCTTGTGGAATGACACTTTTATTGGTGTTAGTTGGGGGAAGAGGTTAAATGCTTACAGAGTTGGGGCCTGGGCCAGGCATGTCAGGCTTGCATCCCCAGGCAGGCAGTGTGTGCTTTCCCTGTGGTCTGAAGCCCCTCCCCCACTGTGTCCTCACAGGCAGTTATAGATAGAATAAATTCCATTTAAAATATATGCATTTCTCTCTGCTTAAAAAATAACATTTACAGTTGGAAACGTTTGGACTCTGGGGATCTGTTCGAGGGACCTGTTAATCCCACCAGCCCCGCCACAGACAGCTTTGCCTCGCTGAGGGCAGGCAGGGGCAGGGCCTGAGGCTGCCTAGGTGCTGCTGATGGTGAGAGCAGGCCCCTGGCCCTTGACACGTCCTGTGTGCACCTGTGGGGGCCGGGCCAGATGCCCTGCCGCCTCTAGCCTCTCAGGGTTCCAGGACCGCATGGTGGGTGGCCAGGGGACCTTGGCACAGGCACTTGAGACACTGGGGAGGTGGTGGGGTACAAAGAAGGCACCCCAGAAGCCTGGCCACCATTCTTCCAGGACAGGAAGCTCTTACCAGGGTCCCTGTCCGAGAAGCAAGGTCCTCCCCTCAGATTACACGCTTGGGGTGGGGTTGGGGGGCTTTGCTGAGACGTCAGGTTCTGAAAAGTCCCCTCCGCTCTGCACGGGGCTGCTGTGGGGACGGCCGCAGGCTGGGGGTGGCAGGAGGGACCCCGCTTGGGCGGTGGGGGTGTCTTCTGCGCTGGGGAGGGAAGGGCGGTGGGCACTGTGGGAGGTGGCGGTAGGCACTGCCGAAGGCTGCTGGCAGGTCCGGCTCAGTCCAGCATAGCATCCAGCTGGTCAGCCAGGGCATCGAACATGGTGCTGATATCATCTAGGATGTGCTTGGTGGAGGCGCCGGGGGTGCTGTGGCAGGGAAGGGCCAGGTCAGACGAGCCAGCAGTCTGCACCCTGCTGGCCCTGGGCACAGGGCCTGGCTGGGGCGAGCACTGGGCGTGCATCTTGTCCCGTTTCTCACAACTTCCCAAGGTCACGGGAGTCACGGACCCTTCCTCCCACAGAGGCGCTGGGGTTCACAGAAGTGACGTCCAAGCTCGCATGCCTCTTAAGTGCCACTTGCCTGCAGGCCAGATCTGGGTGACCCCTCCCCATGGGGACCCCCCCCCAAGCCTGAGGGTCTGATTGCCATGACACCGATGTCCCCTCCCCATCATGCCCAGACCTTGGGGGAAGGACTCGGGGGGTTGGGAGGAGCTGCTCTTAAGTTTCCCGTTCTCCCAGCACCCTCACCCCTCTCGCTCCTCAGCGCCAATGCTCTTCTCCGCGGCTCGCAGTGCAGCTGCCAGGGACGAGCTGGTCTGCTCCAGTCTCTGCTGGGCCCGGCCCGGGCCTGCGGCCCCCGTGCTCTCCGGCCTTGGAGGGGGCACCGGGCGGGGGCCTAGCCGGGGAGCCAGCTTAGGGCCAGAAAATGCCAGCTGGGTGCAGGCCACCGACACAGGCTTGGGGGCTGTTCCTGCAGAGACAAAGAGATTGGCTTGTGACTCAGCTGAGCCGGACACAGGCCCTGCCCACACCACCCTCTCCCTGCAAGCCCCGGCTTCATACCTGCTCCAGGCACCTTGATGAGGGCAGTGGGGGCAGCCGGGGGCTCCGTCTCCCCAGGCCGCTGAATATTTTCCAGGGTGGGCCCGAGGGGCTGGGCCGGGAGGCTGGGGGAGAGAGGGGCTGGAACTCCGGGGGTGGGAAGGCTGCTTGGGTCAGGCCGGGGAGGGCTGGGAGAGGCCGCGGAGGACTCGCTGGGGGTCTGCGAGGGCTGGGGGGCAGGGGTGTTGGGCGTGGCACCCGCCACTCCGAAGGCCAGGAGTGCTGTCTGCAGTGGCCCCCTCTCCCGGCACTTGGGCCTCCGTTTAACAGTGTCTGACTCTGTGAGGTTGAAGTCAAGGCCGGCGGGCACCAGCGTCTCCCGGGGTGGGGGTCCCGCCGGCTTGGGCCGCTGTTTGATAGTCAGGTTCCCCTCCTCCGCAAAGGGGAGCCCTTCCCCTGAGCTGCCCCTAGACGGGGGTGTCCCCTCTGGCCCGGGGTCCTCCTCCTCCGTGTCTGATGCGGCACCGGCCGGGGTAGGCGGGCTGGGGGGCTCCGAGGGGCCTGTGGGTTCACTCAGTGTTCGCCTCCGGGGCCCCGCGGCCCCTTCCTTGGGCCCCGGGCTTCCATCCGGTGGTGGGGGCTCCGGGGCAGAGCCAGAGACGGAGCTGAGGCGCTTGGGGGGTGGGGGCGGGGGGCCTTTGCGGCGAGCCCGGAGGGCAAAGGACTGGCTGCGGGGAGCCCCCCGCGTTGGGGTCGGGCTGGGGCTGGTCCGGGCGAGGGTGCTGCGTCCTGGTCGCCGAGTGAGGGTGGCGTAGCTGCCCAGGGCACTATCCACTGGCCCTTCGGCCTCCCCGTCGGCCTCCCCCTCAGCCGGGCCGGGGCGGCTCAGGCTGTGGGACCGGCGCTTGGGCCGCGGGGGGTCCGGAGGAGTGGCCGGGGGGCCAGCCAAGTAGGAGAAGGCCCGGGGAGCACCCGGAGGCGGCCCAGGGGCTGGGCTAGAGGGTGAGGCCTGGGGGTACATGAAGACGTAAGGCGGGGGCCCTTGGCTGGGAAGTGGGGAACAGAGTTTTGGGGGCCGCTCTGTGCCCTCTGGAAGATTCCTCTCCTGTGGGGTGTTGGGGTCCCCGCCACTGGGCTGAGGGGCAGGCTGTTCCTGCGAGTGGCCGGACCCCCGTGAGCGGGCCCCAATGCTCTCCTGGCTTGGGGAGCGGGCAGGGGGCAGGGGGAGTGGCTCAGGGCTGCCCCCTGCCATGGCCGCCTGGAGCTCCGGGCTTAGCTCGCTGCCCTGGAAGGTGAGGAGGCGTGGGCTGGCCGCAGGGGGCCCGTCCCCGTTCTCCAGCCCCTCAATGGCCATCAGTTCCGGGCCCCTGGCCAGCCGGCGGCCACCTTCCCCTGGGGACTCCCCCTGCAGTAGGCCCCGCCGGAGCTCAGCCAGCCGCTTCACCCCCAGCATGAGCTTCTTCTGATGACCTGAGAGCAGGAGGATAGAGGCGGCAGGGTGAGCTGGGGCTGGAGAGGGTGCCCCTCATCCCTCCTGAGCACGAAACATCTTGGGGGCCCTCGGAGGCACACGGAGGCCCAGCCAGAAGGCCCAGGGCGGTCCTCACCGAGCTTGTTGACGCCGATCTCCTGCAGCTCCTCCCAGGTGAGGTCAGCCACCAGCCCCATGGAGTCGTAGCCACTGCTCACCAGCTGCTTGTGGTACTGAGGCAGCCCCAGGGCGCACAGCCACTCTAGCAGGTCCGCCTGCAAGAGCCGCACCATTGGCCCCCAAGCCAGGAGGGCTCAGCCAGCGGTGGGAGCCTGTGCCTGCCACCCACTCACCGGGATGTAGTTGGGCAACCACTCGGCGATGCTCAGCTGGGCGATCTCCGAGGCAATCTTCTTCCTGTGCCCAGGCTTGGTCACCCCGATGGCTGTCAGGTCCTGCCACACAAAGTCGTGCCGTCAGGCCCCCTCCCCTGGCCACGGGTTCCTGCCCTGCCCTCCCGCTGTGGCACCAACCTCGGGCGTCATGCGGCTGATAGTTGGCACGTCGTAGCCGGCCTGCAGAAAGTGGGCAGTGTAGCCCTCCAGCTGGAACTCGCTCAGCCAGTTATGAATGGCCTGAGCATCCTGCAAGTTGGGGGGAGGGGGTGCCATTAATGGCGCTGAGCCTGCTGGGGGAGGGGGCTGAGTGCCAAGGCCACAGTCCCGCCATTGATCGCAGCCCCCGCCCAGGGCCTGGTCCGAACAGGAACTCAAGTCCACCCTGAGGCCCATCCTGCCCCCTCCTCTGGGCCCATGGCCACCTCCCCGGTGGAGGTCACACCTTCCCCTCCAGCAGCTGCTCAGGCCTCACGTCCTGGGTGAAGTGCTGCTCCCCCGAGCGATAGTTGGCCAGAGGGCGGTGGTTCGGGTTGTCTTTGAGGACGGAGAGAAATGCATTTAGGATGGCAGGATGCAGGGGTGCCAGGTCCTCGGCACCCCCACCTGCATCTCTCCTGACCCACCCAGACCCCCACCTCCCTTCCTACCTGCTAGGGACGCGGGCTGTAGTCCTGGAGGCACCTGGTCATCTCCGGCAGAGGGCAGCGGCTGGAGATAGGAAGGCGATGTCTCTTGTTTGGGGAACTGGCAGTGGGAGGCAGGGGAAGGGGAGGAGAAGGGGTTCAGCCCTGGTCCCAAGAGCCCCCCACCCCCCACCCACCTGGGCATTCTCGATAAGGAGGCCGGTGCTGTGGCCGTTGGTGCCCTCGGAGCTCTGCCCGCTGCCAGCACTGCGGATGCTGCCCACGCTGCCCTCACTGCCCACGCTGTTCCTGTCACCTGCTGCGGGGGCAGGAGCCAAGCGGTCAGAACCCCGGTGGGCCCCACCCACAGCTGGCTGGCCAGAGCCAGACGCTCACGCCGGTGCCCAGCATCGCCATACCCGCTCCCGGAGAGGACATACCTGGGCTGTCTGGGCTGAGGCCCACCCGGGGCAGCTGGCCATAGGTGAGGGGGTGCAGGGGCTCCTCGGCAGGGGGCTGCGGTGTCCTGGAGAAGCCTGGGCGCAGGGGGGTGGGCACAGAGGGGAGGCGGGGCGCCAAGACACCCACCCGCTTGCTGACCACCTCGACGATGCCCGGGGGAAAGTAGCCCACACGGTCGGTACCCCTCTGGCTCTCGTGGATGTGGCCCTTCCAGCGGCCGTCTGGGTGCTGCTCAAGCACCTGTGGCAGATGGGCAGGGGGGCATGGTCACTTCCTGCGCCAAGTGGCCAGCCTGCAGCCATGGTCCAGCTCCTCTCCTCCCCACAGGGAGCACCCCCTGATGCTCAAGTGGGCCTATAGTCCTGCCCCTACCAGCATCCAGCCCAATCCCCGGGTTGCCTCCAGGGCAAACAAAGAGTCTGGAGTCAGCCTGGGTTCAGACCCCAGCTCCACTGCAGGCTAGCTTGTGACTCTGGACAAATCACTTTAATTCTTTTAAGCCTCAATTCTGTCAGCTCTAAAAAAGGAAGTGATAAGAACGCCTACCTTACTTAGATGGGAAAGAATTCAATGAGATCGTGCAAATAAAGACCTTAACACAGAGCCTGATCCACAGCAGGTGCCCAAGTAAGTGACAGCAACCAATTGTGTTCTCAGAGGAACGCCTGCTTCGGGTCCTCACCGTGATGACGTCCCCTGCCCGGATGTTGAGGGCAGTGGGGTCGTGGAGGTTCCAGAAATCCTTGAGCGCCCGGACCTTCAGGATCCCTGAGGCCTCTGAGACAAGGAAGAGGACAGGTGTCATTTGAGGGTTCCCAGGGCATTTTCCCACCTCTCCAGTCCCCTTTATGACCCTCCCCCAGGTCCCTGCCCCTTCATCCCCACAGCATCCCCCCGGCCAGCCCCAGGAATGTGACATCCGCTCCTCTTCCACTCCCGGGGACCCTCTGGAGTGGCTCTGAAGCCCCTGGGCTGGGTCTTCTCCCCACCACACGCACCCCGCAGGAGCTGCTTAATCTCCCGGCTGGCCTGGGAGGTGGTGAACTGGTTCACAATGTCCAGCGCCGTCTGGTTATACGTGTTCCGAATGTTCACATCCACCCCTCCCTAGGCACACAGAGCGGGGTCAGCCTGTGCTGAGCACCGGGTTGGCCGCTTCTCCCAATTCCCACAGCTACCCAGGAAGTAGCTACTGTTTTCATATTTTACACAAGGAAATGGAAGCTCAAATTTGTTCTGGGATGAGCTCAACACTCAGCCAGTGAAAGGCAGAACTGGAGCTCGAACCACATCTATCTGCTTTCCAACCACTTGTGCCCTAACCCATGCAGGACACTCCTCTTGCCTCCCCAGCCAGTCTTGGATCCAGCACCCGGCGGAGACCTGTATACACATGTGGGGTGACCAGGGGTCCACACCCACCTCCAGGAGCAGCCGCACCACCTCAGTCTTGCCGTACAGCGCGGCCTCGTGGAGCGCTGTGCCTGTTTTGGTCTGGCGGTTGATCTCAATCCCGGCTCTCAGGAGCTGCCTGCAGACGGGAGGGCAAGTGACTGGCGTGGGGGGCAGCGGGTACGGAAGGAGAAGAAGCTGATCGCTGGGGGTTGGGAGAGCGATCCAGAGCAAGGGTGAAGGGGGTAGTGGGGCAGGGCATTGAGGGGACGTTAACAGTCCCATAGGAAGAGGAGGAAGCTGGGGGAGCCCCGGTGGGTACCTGATGACCTCTCTGTGGCCATTCTTGGCAGCCAAGTGCAGGGGTGTGGTGTAGTTGGGGTCACATGGGTCCTTGGCCTCCCCCTCCAGCAGGGCCACGCATAAGTGGCTGTTCAATAACAGCTGGGCCACCTGTGGCAACCGGCACTTGGGTAGGGCCTCCCCCCGGAGACCCCACGCACGCCCAGAACCCAGTACCCCAAGGGCAGCAGGCCTCACCTTGAGCCGTCCAAACTCACAGGCCAGGTCCAAGGGTGTCTTCTTGGCCTTGTTGACCAGGCATGGGTTGGACTGATGCTGGAGGAGCATTTCTGACTGGGGTAAGGGGAGCCGGGTGAGGGTCTCATCTGGCCGGGCCCCCTGTGCCGGCCCCTGCCCCCAGCCCCAGCGCCCCGTAGGCTGGCAGGCTCACGCACCACTTCGTAGTGTCCATACTGTGCAGCCAGGTGCAGTGGGATCTGCCCGTCCAGCGAGGCGGCGTTCACGGCTGCAGAGGCGCGCAGCAGCAGCCTCACGGGCTCCAGGCGGCCCTGCCAGGCCGCGTAGTGCAGTGGGCGCATGCCTGCAGGAGGGGACATTTTCTGAGGGAGGTCCTGGGACGGCCTGGGGTCAGGGGAAAGAACTGAGCCCGGCTGGAGGGGAGAAGACCCAGAGGAAGCTGGATGTGGCCAGGAAGAGGCTGGGCTGAAGCCAGAAGGCCACTGTGCCCACCACAGAGGATCTGGTGGCCTTGTAACCTCAACTTCCCCAGCTGGATAATGGGCTCTCAGTACCACCCACGACCCCAGTAGGCTGTGAAGACTGACGAGGTCCAGCATCTGCAAGCTCTGAGAAGCCACGCCCACATCCCTTGGCACTGCTGTGATGTGGCAGGGGCATGCTGACCCCAGGGTCTGGGGTGGGGCGTGCCTAGGTTCTCACCATTGCTGTCCTTGATATCCACGGTGGCCTGAGCCTCCAGCAGCAGGGCGATGAGTTCCAGGCTGCCCCCCAGGGCGGCATGGTGGAGAGCCGAAAAGCTGGCGTGGTGGGACACAGGTCAGGGGTGTCAGGCAGCAGTCTCCACCCCCGAAATCCTGGTCTTCCAGGGCAGACTCATCCTGGGGGCTGGCGTGGCTGAGTTACTTGCCCACTGTGGCTGCCCCCCCGCACCGCCCCCACCTCGACACACACACACCCTGCCAGCCGTGCCGTGGGAGCGCAGAGCTGCTGGGCTGCGGCATGAAAGGGCTTAGTGTCTGGGCTGAGAGGCCTGTTTGTCTGGCCTCCCCCTCAGCGGGCCCAGGGGAGGGGGCTGTGGGAGCAGGAGCCCCAGGGCTCCTACTCTCCAGGGAGAAAATGGGGCCCAGCAGGAATCGGACCCAAGGAGGCCCCTCAGTGAGGCCCCCTCCCCGCACTCAGGGACAGCCTCACAGGCAGGCATGCAGGCAGATGGGCCAGAGCGCTCAGCGAACATGCTTCCAGGGCCGGGTTTGAGAGGGAAAGGGACTCCAGGCCCCTGATCCTTCCCCGCCCTTCCCCCACCACGCGGTTTTCAAGAGGGATTGAGGGGGCTCTCACTCACCCATCAGCATCCTGGTAGTTGACATTGAGCCGCTTTGTGGAGCCGAGGAGCTCTGGGGGTTAGAGCAGAGGTGTCAGGGCACCCCTACCCACCCCGACCCAGGGTCCCTCCTGCCCACTGCTCGGCTCCCGCTGACCTCTCGGAGTGCAGAAAAGCACCTGTCCCATGGCCCGCCAAGCTGTCTGGTCCCTGTGGCCCTTCACCCTGGCCCATCAGCTGGAGGGCACCGACTGCAGGGAGCTGCTGCAGTGGCCTGGCTTCCCCGGGTCCCCAGCCCCACTTGTTTATAGTCGAAGGGGGTGGAGATGGGGGCCCCCCCCCAGCCTGCTGTGCCCTCAAAGGACAGGCCCACGAGTGCATGGTTAGCATTCCTGCCTGAATGGGCCGAGGAGCCAGTCTCATTGTTCCACGGGGCCGAGGGGGCTGAGAGAGAAGAGAGAGGAGCCCGAAGCTTGAGGGTGAGAGGGCGGATGCCAGGGCTGGACCCAAGGGCCACGTGCCCGGCCCAGAGGGCATCCTTGAGTGGAGCTAGAGGGGAAGGTGGCATCATGCAGACCCACACCCTGTCCCGGCTCTGCCAGGCACTCGCTGTGTGATCTACAGAAAGTCACTTAACCTCTTTGGTTCAGGGTTCTCATCTGTAAAACGGGCTGATCATAGAAGCCACGCACGAGGGTTGTGAGTACAACGCCTGACCCTCGTGAAAGACAGGAGCTATCAGCATTTAGCGCTCCTTACACATTAGCCCGTACTCCCGCGATGCGGTGTCTCCAGTGAAAGCTGGTACCATTCCCCCAACTGGCCCCTGTCAGGGGAGGAATTGCAGACTCTGCACCCCACGAGCTCCTGGCAGACAGCTCCATGCCCCAGGGCAGGGGTAGGACACCGGATCAGTCCCCTCTCGGGGACAGGGTTCATGCAGGCGTGCTCCACGGGTGAGCCAGGGCGCGGGAGGAGGGGGGCAGCGGTCCTCAGGGAGAGGAGAGTGCTGTCACAGGCGGTCCCTGCCTCCCACTGGAACCCACCCCTGCCGGGAAGGAGGAGGAGGAGGCCTGGCTCAACCCAGCCAGGCACGGTGCCAAGCATGCTGGTCCAGGCCTGCCCCCCAGGCCCCGGTGGGCCCCTGAATACCCCAGCAAGACAGGGCCTCATTCCAATAGGGAGGGACCAAGCGTGCAGTGAGGAGGCGCACAGGACAGGGAGAGGGGGGACAGCTACGTTCAGGGCTGAGCCGAATGGCGCTGCACCGAAAAGGTAAGAGCCGAAGTGTGACGAAGCCGCGAGGTGGGGGAGGCTGCTCCCAGCCATCCGGCAGCCCCCTTGAAAAGTCCTCGTCACACAGAACCGCTCAGCGCAGTGGACAGAACAGAGGCCCGAGGAGCAGGAAGCGCATGGTTCAAATTCTTCTCCCTCTGCCCAGCTGTGTGACCTTGGCCAGCCCTGGGACCTCTCTGAGCCTCGCTAAGGGCAAGGCGGTCAATACAGGGAAGTCCCTCCACCTGCTGCCTGCCTGGATGGTCCCGGGTGGCCAAGAGGCAGCCCCTCCGGGGAGTGGCAGGACAACGTGACGGGAACAAGGGCAGGGCCAGCCTGGGTGACTCTGTTTTTTTTTTTTTTTCCAGAACAATGGCCGGAAAGGCGGTGGGGGAGAGGCTCCGAGTGACTGGGCTGGGGACCTTGGTGGGGAGGGCGGAGGGTCCTAGGTTCCTGGCAGCAGCTCCAGGCACTTCCCCTGCGCCACCACCTTCTTCCCAGGCCTGGGTTCTGGGAGTGGAAGGGTCGCACTCCTGATTTAGGCTCGGCGGAGGATGTGAGCTCAGCGGGCCACCCCCAGCCCGCTCCATTTCCTCTGGTCGGAGAAGGGGACAGCTCAGAGCAGGGAGGAGGGAGGAAGGGTGGAGGCCAGGCCCGGGCATCGGTCGACCTCTCCTCCCAGGCGCATGCTCCCTGAGGACCCAGGTGGGCAGGGAGGGCCAGTCCCCCAGTGACCTGGTACCCAACAGAGGAGGCTCAGGGCGCACCCCTCTTTGGACAGCCAGGAAGCTCGAGCCACCGCCCAGAGGGGAAAGAGGGAGCCCTTGACGCCTCCCTTCCGGCAGTTCCCTTCACCCTTCTGGGTATGGAGCAGGAGCCCGCAGCCCCTCCCTTCTGAGAGCTGCTTCAGAATCACCTGAAGAACTTTATGATTCTGCAAAGTCCCGGGCTGTCTGTGATGATTCTGTAATTCTGGGGGAGACCAGGGAGTTGGCACTTTCAGAACAATCCCTGGGTGATTCTGACAGACAGCCGAGTGCGGTAGCTTGTGGTGTGATCTGCCACGCCACTGCTGTGTGACCTTGGGCAAATCACTAACCCTCTCTGAGTGTCAGTTTCCTTATCTATAAGTGGATATAGAAGTACCTGTCTCACAGAGAATAGAGGCAACTACAGTATGGCCCCATGGACAGTAGCCTCCCAGGCTCCTCTGTCTGTGGGATTCTCCAGGCAAGAATACTGGAGTGGGTTACCGTTTGCTTCTCCAGGGGATCTTCCAGACCCAGCGATCAAACCCACGTCTCCAGTCTTACAGGCAGAAACTTTACCAACTGAGCCACGAGGGAAGAACCCTAGGGTCTGCAAAGGTCACTTTGGATCTCCTTTTTGTCGCCAGTTTTCCCAGTCCTCCGAGAGGAGGAGACAGGGAGTCCCAGAGAGACAGGGAGTCCCAGAGAGACAGGGA
The DNA here is from genome assembly GCF_042477335.2 of Ovis canadensis. Classification (NCBI taxonomy): domain Eukaryota; kingdom Metazoa; phylum Chordata; class Mammalia; order Artiodactyla; family Bovidae; genus Ovis; species Ovis canadensis. The sequence continues at coordinate 64,067,404 of NC_091255.1, read as the reverse complement.
GTCCCAGGACCCTATGACTCTATGCCTGTGCATAGCCTCTATCCCTATGACTCTATGTCTGTGGGCGAATGGTCATCTTCCCCCACAGACACTCCCCCCTGAGCACCGGGGGCCTTCCCAAAGCCTAGGACCCCAGCTGCAAAGTTCCCGCCACCAGCTTCCAGCCACTTGCCTCCCTGAGGGCCTCATTTTGAGGCCCCAGGGCTACGAGGCCAAGGCCCCACTGGGCAGATCGCCAAAAACAACACCGAGGTGTGGGGAAGAGGGGAGTGGCTCCCACTCTTGGGTCTCTAGGGCCCTCCTTGGCACCTTCCCCTTATTGGGCTCACCCTGCACCCACTTCCCCAGGGCACAGAGAACACCCTCTCCAACTCCATCTCCCGACAACCTGGGTGTCCTGCCCTGGTGTGGAAGTGGGGGCACTCACACATGTGCACAACTCCCAGGCCCTTAAAATCCTTTCTCTGGGCACCCATACTCCCAGGTGTGGGTGGGGATAATTAGACATCTTCAGGTAGCCCGGGGGACTCCTTCCTGTGCAGGGGCCAAGCTGTGTCTTGGGGCTAGAGCCCCAGCACTTGAGGAGGATCCTCTCTCCCCTCCTGTCCCTGCTGGTCGAGGAACTCAGGGGACAAGTCCAGCGTCCTCCTGGGACAGTCCAGGGAGCTTGCCCTGAAGCCCAGAGGTCTACTCTTCTTGGTTGGGGGTGGGGGGGATCTCATTGCAGAGTTACTCAGGAGCTGGAAGTCAGGTGTGGCCACCTGTACACGGAGCTCTCACAGCCCCATCGACTAGAGACCCCAGGCTGCAGAGAGACCTCTCTCTCTCAGGAAATTAACTTTGGACACACACCCTCCAGTAGGCTTCAATAACCGGTTAGATAATGTGAACTTTGTTTTAAGCAGAAAGTGAAAGTTGCTCAGTCGTAACTGACTCTTTGCGACCCTATGGACTATACAGTCCATGGAATTTTCCAGGCCAGAATACTGGAGTGGGAAGCCTTCCCCTTCTCCAGGGGATCTTCCCAACCCAGGGATCCAAACCCAGGTCTCCCGCATTGCAGGTGGATTCTTTACCAGCTGAGCCACCAGGGAAGCCCAAGAATACTGGAATGGGTAGCTTATCCCTTCTCCAGAAGATCTTTCCGACCCAGGAATCAAACCGGGGTCTCCTGCATCGCAGGCAGATTCTTTACCAGCTGAGCTATCAGGAAAACCCCTCTTTTGGGCAGAATTCCCTGTAAAAAAAGCTATCTTACACTCAGAGGAGCCCACGATAAACGTGTCCCACTGCTGTGATTAAATAATAATAAAAAAGCTATCTTACAAATGTTGTCATCAAATTGATAAAAACACAGAGATGCTCTGGTTGGACTGAGGGGTCAGGGGTGGAGCGCTACCTATTCAGTCTTTCCCAACCCACTCCCAGAAACACTTTGGCTCCAAAGAACATGCTGGAAAAACCACCTGCTGAAGGCAACTCCACAAGGGCAGAAATTTGGGTTGGTTTTGTTCACTGCTAGAGCTCAGAGCATAGAACAGAGCCTGGCACACAGTAGACACTCCCCCCAAACTAGAATGAATGTACTTCAATCCTTTTACTTTACAGGTGAGGAAACTGAGGCCCAGAGAGGTTAAGAGATTTGCTTAAGTATACACGGCAAGGGGGACCCAACTTCCTCTCTGATGTTCCCACATTGAGGCACTCCCACCCCAAGTTCCCAGATCAGAGTGACCACTCCCCCCAGGCCTCTCTCTACAGCCTGGCACCCAGAGGAGGGTCTCAGGTAGACAGTCACCCCACCAAGTACTCACTTGTCTTTGTGGCCTTGACCTTAGCCACCAGTTTCTGCACACCAGTCACATCTCCATTCTTGACAGCGAGGATCAGGTCCTGTTCTCGACCCATCCTTCCTGGTCCCTGGGCTGGACTCTGGGCTCAGGGGTCCGGGGCAGAGGCAGGGAAACTGGTCTAAGCCGAGATGTCAGGGTGCCATCCCAAAGGGCCGGGCATCCGGTGGGGGGAGAGTGTGTCTGGTGTCCCAGGCAGTGGGCTTCTTGGTAGGCGTTGACGGGTACTCCTTCAAGGTGCTTCGTGAGCTGCCGCCACAAGCAGGAAAGCTGATCTCTGAGGGGGTGGAGGCTGTGTGGAAATCTGGACAGATATCAGCTTGCAGCTTCCGACAGCCCAGGGGTGGGCCGGGACTGGGGGCGCCAATCTTCCCAACACGGCTCAGGAGCACCGGTGCTCACCCAGAGAGAAGCCAGCATTCCCTCGTGCCTTGGGCAGCAGGGGCGGCCAGGTCTCGGGGGTCTGGAAAAGGTGTGATCCACTGAGGGTCTGCTGAAGGCTGGGTCGGAGTCTGTAAGGGTCCCAGAAGCAGGGCTCAGAGAAAGAACAGGACAGAGCTTCCAGGGAGCCCCCAAGTTACCCTGGCTGCCCTTCTAAGTCAAGGGAGAGGCTGAGCCACTCTAAGTGGGAGGGAGCTGCCATGCATGAGAGGAGTATTGGGAGGGGGGGAGGGGGTGCTCTGGGAGGGGGAGGCTGAGTCACCGAGGCCCCAGGGCACCTGGCAGTACCTCAACTCTGGGCAGGAGGGGCCCTGGCAGCACGACACACGGGGGCAGGTCGGGCCAGCAGCCTGTTCTCCACAGCCTGAGGCTCTGACACCCACAGACAAGTGGTGGGCCAGAAGGTGGGGCCTGGGAGGGTCAGGCACAGGAGGACTGGCAGGGATCACCCCTCCCCATCTAGGCTCTGCCCTGATCACCGGAAGCCCTAGCCCCAGGGCTCTTTATGAATTCAGAAGGTGGAGTGGGGAGCTATGGCCCCCCGTCTCTGGCGGAGGGTCTGCCTGCAGGACAGTGAGGCTTTACAGCACCTGTTGCTGACCCATCCTCACCCTAGTGCAGGATGCAGAAGCAGCCGGGCAGAGAACAGAGATGAGAGCTGGGGTACTGCTGCTAAATGGGGCTGTCCGCCCTCCCAAGCCTGAATCTGAGCCCCAGAGCCCCGACTTCACTTTAGAAAAGCTTACGTCAGTTTCTCAGTGGCCGAGAATTTGTTGCCCGAGTCCCGTGGCATGAGACTCGCGGCAGGCCTGGGGCCCTAGCTGGGGTTCTCTTACTCCCCAGAAGTCCCAAGCCCAAACCAGATGGCACTCCAGCTCAAAGCCCGCGGCCCGACATTGGGGGAGGGCGCCCCTGGCAGTGCATGGGGTCGGGCTGGCTCCCCCGCCCCCCGGAATGCCAGTCCAGCGCCGCGCAACCCCCCAACCCAGCCCAGCCCAGGCCGACCGGGGAACAAAGCGGCGAGAAGGACCGGAGGGCCAAGCGCCCGGAGGGATTGATGCAGGGAGACGGTGTACTGGCGCGAGGAGGACAGAAGGACCCGACGGATGAAGACGCCCGCGGACCTCGCAAGAAAAGTTACTTTGTGCCCGCCCTCAAGGGTGCTGACCCCCAGATCAGGCCCCGCAGTCTCACCTTTCCCAGCCGCCCCGCCGGGGGTCCGGCCGGTCCTGCTCGGTCCCTGGCCCCCTGGACGGCGGCTCCCACTGCCCCCCCCCCACTTTTTCTCCTCCTTTTCCAAGGCCGGCTCGGCGCCTCCCGCAGGAAATCCCGCCCCTCCCCCCTCCCTCCCACCGGATCGGGAGCGGAGGGACTGTCCCGGCCGCGCAGCTGGGCTGTCAGTCAGAGCCTGCGGCCCCGCCCCGATCCGCGCGGGGCCCCGCCCCGATCCGTGCGAGGCCCCGCCCCACCTCCCCGGGCCCTAGCGTCTGCGCATGCGTCCAGGTGAAGCGGTGCGGGCGGGGACGGGGGGCGGGGACTAGAGAGCGAGCCTCGGCATCCTGACTGGAGCCCGGGCGCGCGACCTGAGGCTCTGGAGTTCAGACGGACGGGAGAGACACCCTGTGTATGACGGGGTGCGAGAGAGGACGAGATATGATGGGAACTGGGAATCGAGACCCAGGAATCCCACTTGGGAACCCCCCTTTTCTTCTTCCTCGCCCCTCGTCCTTCCCGGGACTCCCGCAGCGACCTCCGCCCGCGACCCGGTCACAGGCCGACGGCCCCTGGTCGGAGCGATGGTGCCACCTAGCGGGCCGTGTGGGGACGGCCCGAGGCGGCGGCGGCGGAGACCCCAGGCTCCGGGAGGCGCTAACGACCGGCTGGGGTGGCGCTTCAGCACCGCCGTGGGTCGGACAGCGCCTCCCGCCGCTCCCCCAAGTCCTGGAAGCCCGGCTTCCCGAGCCCCCAGGCAGGGACCCAACAGAAGGACCTGAAGGAACTGCTGGCTCCCCTAGCCTACACCTGGAGGCCCGTGGTGACCCTCAGTGTGCGAAGCCGAATTGGGGAACCCAGCGTTCTCCCTTCTCTAACCCCTCCTTCCTCCCGGTCCAGCCTGGGTGGTGCGGACTAGGCAGTCCGGGGTTGCGGAGGGGAGGGTCACCCTTATAACTCTTCATACGACGCTTTCAAACGCGAGTCTCCTCGAGAACTACTAGAGAGGAGCCCCAGAGGCAGGCGGGGCTCCTACAAATCCAGAAACTAGCAAGCTCTCCGTCCCCTAGTAATCGCGGCGCATATTTGTCGTCGGGCGCTAGGACCCAGGACACCCAGGAAGGTGGGAAGCAGGTGGGTGGACCGGAGACCCGGGGAGCGGCGGTGGAACACGCGCGCGCTAGGGCCGCGCGGACTCCCGGAGGTGGGCGGGGCGGGGGGGGCTGGGGCGGGGCGGTGCGCGCGCAGCGTCGGCCAGCCCCACCCGATGGATCCCGAGCCCGAGTCGGCCTCCGTGGAGGTTCCGGCCGGGCGCGTGCTCAGGTGCCGCGTGGCCGGGCCTGGGGGTGGGGGGTGGAGAGTGGGGGTGGGGGGGAGGAGCCGTGGCCGTGGGGTAGGCGCGGGAGAGAGCCCGGGGCACCCGAGCCGGGGATCCCCAGCCTGGGCTGAGCGGCCCCGATTGCGCGGCGCTAACGCCGCGGCCCTTTCTCCTCCAGTGCCCCGGAGCTCTTCGCCGCACGTTCCCGGTCCCAGAAGCTGCCCCAGCGCTCGCATGGCCCCAAGGACTTCCTCCCTGACGGCTCGGAGGCCCAGGCCGAGCGGCTGCGCTTGTGCCGCCAGGAGCTCTGGCAGCTGCTGGCCGAGGAGCGCGTGGAGCGCCTGTGAGAGGGGCGGGCCGGGGCGGGGGCGGAGCCGGGGCGGGCTGGGCTGCTGGACCCGGTAAGTCTGATCCGGTGGGTTTGAGACGGACCCCTCTCCCTGCTCCTCGCCAGGGGTAGTTTGGTGGCCGCCGAGTGGAAACCAGAAGAAGGCTTCGTGGAGTTGAAGTCTCCTGCGGTGAGCGGCGGGGCTCAGGGACCGGGGACCCGCCTCCTCTGCCTTCCCGGACTCCTTCATGACAGTGCTCTGGGTCCCCCGCAGGGTAAATTCTGGCAGACCATGGGCTTCTCAGAGCAGGGCCGGCAGCGGCTTCATCCAGAAGAGGCCTTGTATCTCCTGGAGTGTGTGAGTGGGGCCCCTGGGAGAGTGGAGAGGGGATTGTGACCAAGGAACCGGAAGGGCGTTTCTACTCAGGGAAAAGGTGTCTACAACCGAGTATTCGGGTGGGGGCGGGGGCTTGTAATCTGCTTTCTGGAGCAGTTGACAAGAATGTCACGCAGGGAGCAGGCTTTCCAGTCTGTTAGTGACGCTGCCTCCCTCTCCCCGCGCCCCTTCCTGGCCGGCCTGATTCTTGCCGTGATGGGTGTGAGGTGTAGCATGCAGATAGCAGAATGGGGAATTTGCTCCCTTGGCCGTGCCACCACAGGGAGGGTTCACAAGCTGAGCTGTGGGCTGCACTTTCAGGGCTCCATCCAGCTCTTCCACCAAGACCTTCCGCTGTCTATCCAAGAGGCCTACCAGCTGCTGCTGACCGAGGACACAGTGACTTTCCTGCAGTACCAGGTATCAGCCACCCTTTATAAGAACCTACAAGAGCTTCCCTGGCGGCTCAGTGGTAAAGAACCCACCTGCCAATGCAGGAGACTCTGAATCAACCGGGTAGGTCCCCTGGAGAAGGAAACTGCAACCCACTCTTGTATTCTTGCCTGGGAAATCCCATGGACAGAAGGAGCCTGGCGGGCTACAGTCCATGGGGTCACAAAAGAATCAGACACAACTTAGTGACTAAACAACAAGGTGCTGGACACAGAGCCACGTGCTGAGGCTCCAAGACTGACAAGGGCTTATTCCTAGGGGTGGCACTTGGGTAATATATAGGTAAGAAAGCAAATGGATGGTTGACTTCAGAGTTGAGTGCCAGGAAAAACACAGAGGAGGAGGGGCACAAGGCTAGAGACATAAATGTGGAGATCTTGATGGCATGGATATTTCAGGCTCCACCAGGCTGTAGGGAGGTGTGGCCAGAGTAGAGGCCTGTGTCTGAAATCTGGGGCACTCTAATATGAGGAGATCAGGGGGAAGATAACGGATGTGAGGAGTGTCCAGCAGCGGAGAAGACCAGGAGAGGGGGCATCAGAGAGACCACAAGGTCTTTTCAGGAGGAAGTGCTTGGCTGCGTTGAATGCTACTGAGAGATCAAGCAAGCTGGGGCATACCTGCATACATTGCTCATATACGGATGCAGGGCCACACGGAGGAACATGCAGTTCATCCAAAACCCACCCATCTTTGGAAGTGTTGTGGGGCAGCAGGATGTCCATCTCCTTCTGTTTGTCTTGTCTGTATTGTAGTCAGGAGCTTCACTTGTGACAGCTTTTGTCAAAATATTTTGGCTTATAGTTTTTTCCCTGGTCCATCAGCTATCAGCTTTTTGGGATTTGCATTTAAATCAAGAAACTGCTGTCATTTGTGCCCAGGGTAAGGCCAGTGAGAGACAGGAACTCAGAGACTTGAGACCTCAGTGTGGGGAGGGTGTTTATTAGACAGTATGGTCCTGCCAGTACCAGGGTTTGGAATCTGGGGGTGTGGTGAATGGCTTCTGTGTGGAGAACAGTTTGTTTTCATAAGTGGATGTCTGACTTCTGGTTTGTCTTTTTGAGGTCTTCAGCCACCTGAAGAGACTCGGCTATGTGGTTCGACGATTCCAACCAAGGTAAATCCCTGTTTATTTCCCTCGAATTTATCCTAGTCCCCAGCGACTAAGCACAACACTGACTGCTTACTGGGTGCTGGCTGCTGAAGAATAGCAGAGAACAAAAGCACTACCCCACAGAACTTGTGTTTAGGGGAGCTTACACAAAACACCATCACTTTGCAAAATCAGTGATCTTGGAAACCTCCTATAAGCCAAACAGGGAAAACGTGGTCACACAGATTAGAGTTTATCCCTTAGATCAGCACTATCTGATAGGACTTTCTGTAGACAAAAATATTCAATGTCTGTGTTGTCCAGTATATTTGGCCTGTGTGGAATTTTTAATTTTAATAGATTTAAGTTTAACTTAAATAGCCCCTTGTATCTAGGGCTACTGTAATGGACAGTACAGCCTCACAGCCATAAGAAAAAATCATGGCGGGGAAGAATAAAGGGCCATAATATATTGTTGAGTATAAAAAGGACCAAACAGCTGTATATTAGTACAGTGTCATTTTTGACAGAGAAAGATATGGAGAAAGACAGTCAATATGTGTGTTTGTAGGAAACAGAATGTTACCTTGGTATCCATTGGGTTTTATTTTCATTTTCCTTTATTTTCCAAGTTTTCCAGTTCTCCTGACTTTTCTCACCAGTGTTATTTATTGCTGGCTCTGCAGGAGCTCTGATGTCAGGGAACCTCTGTTCAAAGGTACCACTGATGAGACCCAGAGGCCTGGACATAGATGCGCAGGGAGGCCCCTGTGTCTGCCCCCGTTACTCTGTGTGGGGTCTGCCTGGGGCTCCTGCCCTTGGTTACGGTTCTAGCCCTGGCCCGCTGACTTAGTCTGGGCCAGTCCCTCACACATTCCAAGGGGAGCACCAGACTGAGGAGGTGGATCAGTTGCCCACCCCCTACCCCATTCTCACCCACAGCTCCGTCCTGTCCCCGTACGAGCGGCAGCTGAACTTGGACAGCAGTGCCCAGTGCCTGGAGGGCAAGAGGAAGAGGAGAAGCTCCAGCTCTCAGTAATGCTCCCCACGTGGCCACCCCACAGGGAGAGTTCTGTGGAAGTGCTGGTGTTCGGGACCTTGGAGAATGCCTGGGCTTAAGAGTTGGGCTGGGGCGGCTCCTGCAGGGGCTCAGGGAGGCAGTATGGCTTGTGGGGGTCACGTGCACCTCAGCAGTCAGGAGCAGATGGACTGCGTTTCCTCCCCACGTCCCTCAGGTCTATTAATAAGAAGCCCAAGGCCCTGCAGAACCCCCTGCAGGGGATGGATGGAACACCTGAGAGCCCAGCAGCTTGCAGCCCACCTCCCCAGAACCACAACAGCTGCCGCCCAGAGGAGAAACCCCAGGAGTCAAACCCTGTAAAGAGCCCCATAGGCCCCCTTCAGCTGCTGGGGTCCCTGGAACCCTGCCCTGGTCTGGGCAGGGAGGGGGCACAATGCAGCCCAGAGAATGGCAAAATAGAAGACGGGGTTATGGGGGCTTGTAAGCCCCGCTGGAACTTTGAGCAGATCTCCTTCCCCAACATGGCTGCAGACAGCCGCCATACTCTCCTGCTTGCCCCCGCCCCTGAGCTGCTCCCGGCCAACGTGGCTGGACGGGAGACAGACGCCGAGTCCTGGTGCCAGAGGCTCAACCAGCGGAAGGAGAAGCTGTCTCGGCGGGAACGGGAGCGGCAGGCAGAGGCCCAACACTTCTGCGAGGATGTGAATGCTGACCCCCAGGTGCAGCGCTGCTCCAGCTGGCGGGAGTACAAGCAGCTGCTGCAGAGGCGGCACCTGCAGAAGACCCAGAGCCGGCCCCCACACCTGTGGGACCAGCCTGTCACCCCCTTGCTGAGTCCCGGTCAGGCCGACTCCCCAGGTACCACATCACCCTGCCATAGGCCATGGGCAGCTGAGGAATCACATGCCTTTAAAAGTGGCGTGCATTGACTGCAGCTGATGGAGGCTTAAGGAAGATGAAGGAGAGAGCGGTGGGTGGAGTGGAACCCACAGGGATCGTCCACTGCGGGAAGCAGCAAAGAGGCTCGTGGGAAGGTTTAGAAACAGCCTGGTCAGTGCCCAAGGAGAGGCGAGGAGGAATGTAAACTACAACCGTATCCTTAAAATCATAACGAGATGCATGTGGATGGCTGTGGTCCCCTGCTCTTCCACCTCTGTTAGAGGGGAACAAGGGGGCAATATGTTGACCAAATGAAAGGATCTCCTATATACCCTACATGTTAAGAGTAGAGAATAAGGCAAGAACAGTGCTAATGAATTCAGGACTACAATCCTTATGGGAATGTGGTGCATTGTAAGGAACAAGAATGGGGTTGCCAGAGCAGTTAAATTTGAATTTCAGATAACTGTTTTTTTAGTATAAGTATGTTTCAGATATTGCATGAGACATGTGTTGGTCGCCCAGTTGTGTCCAACTCTTTGCGACCCCATGACTGGAGCTCACCAGACTCCTCTGTCCATGGAATTCTCCAGGCAAGAATACTGGAGTGGGTTGCTATTTCCTTCTCCATGCATGAGACATACCTGTACTTTAAAAAAAAAAAAAAACCTGCTAAATCTGGCAACCCCGAACAAGATGGCAGATTGAGAGATGTCAGGGGGTCTGGATGGTTGATTCTCCTCATGAGTGCCTTGTTTTCACCATCCTTGTAGCCATGGTCCTTCAGCAGATCTCTGTGCTGCAGACGACACACCTTGCTGATGGAGGTGCCCGGTGAGTCTCCAGGTTGTGCCCACCTCTATAGTACTTGGGGCACCAGCAGGAGTTGGCAGCTGGGATTTGACTCCTGAGGTTGGGCATGAGCTGGGGGATCATTTCAGGGGCCCCTACCCTGGTAATAATACTCATGTGTGTCTGCAGGAGTAAGAGCCAAGTAGATTGATGATTTATCCCACTGGTTCTGAGATAGGGTCACTGCCCCTCCTTAGTCTCCCTGGAGGAGGCTGCTCCCTGAAACGGGGGGAGGAAAAAGGTGGTATGGAAAGAAAAGGTGCGAGAGGAGTGCCCCTGTCTCCTAAGGTTTCTCATTATGTCCTCAGGCTGCTGGAGAAGCCTGGGGGCTTGGAGATCAGCTTTGATGTCTACCAGGCTGACGCCGTGGCCACCTTCCGAAAGAATAACCCTGGCAAGCCCTATGTCCGGCTGTGCATTAGCGGGTATGAGACCAGTGAGCGCAGCTGCGAGTCCTCTTGTGAACCACGTGGATGTCCCCTCCATGCCCCGCCCCCGCTAATCTGTCAGTCCCTGAGAAGAACCAGTGGTCCAGAGAGGTCACACCGCCAGTTAGTGCTACGGGAACCCAAGCTTCCTCATCCTCAGCTCTCACTCCTGTCCTTTTCGAGTAGCTTCTCTTCTGGGCTACTTCAGTACCAGGCTCAGCCAGCAGAAGGATGTGAACGAGGGGTTTCCGGGCTAAAAGAGAGGCAAGACCCTCACTATTCCCAGGCTCCTTACCCTACCAGGGGCCTGGGTGTTACTTGAAGAATCAGAGCCATGTGGTTTGCAGACAGGAGAGCCCGGGGCCAGGCTTCTCGTTCCCCGCAACTCCTGTCATACATCAGCCTTCCCTGGGAGCTTAGGAGGGTTGGCTTCCCAAACTCATGGGTGGGCTCTGCCAGGCAGGTCTCAGTCTAACCTTGATTCTTGCAGATCTGATGAGCTGGTCCCAGACCTCTGCACCCTCAAGCGGTTGTCCTACCAGAGTGGGGATGTCCCTCTGATTTTTGCCCTGGTGGATCATGGAGACATCTCCTTCTACAGCTTCAGGGACTTCACGCTGCCCAGGGATCTGGAACACTGAGCACCCAGCTGGGGTCTGCCCTGGGGGACCTGGACTGTCCACTCTCAGGGACCATCGCAGTTGCCTCCTACACCCAGACTCTGACCTGTAGCTTCAGAGGCTAGTCTGGGCCTTGGCCTTGGGTGTCTGATGCTCACAGGAGAGCAAAGCCTTGCCCCGCTACCTGGTCTCTGCAGCGCTTCCAAGCCCCAGGTCTGAGACTGCTGCCTTGCAGTAATCCCCTTGGAATTCAGGACTAGATTCCAAGAGGCCAGTGAGGTGGGGCAGAAGAGAAGACTCTGTGCCTTTAAATGAGAGGGTGCCTGCTTCATGCGATAAAGCCAAAGCCATTAAAAAAAAAATTATATATATATCCTTTTACTGCTGTGGCTGGATTTACTGGAAGAGTCCTCCCTACCCCACCATCCTTCGGAATTGGCCCCCAGGCCCTCCCCACCCACAGCGCTGCTTTCTCTGGTGCAACAGCTAGAAGCAGCCCGTGGGAGGGCAGAAATGCGACCCCAAGCCTTTCTCCGGGAAGTCACTGACCTCTAGTTAGTTTGGCTTTCAGAAAGGTAGTCCGAGGTGGGAGGTTGGCACTCCACCGGTCCTTCCCAGAACGCAGCCGGCTCCGGGTAGAGGGGCGGCGGAGAGGCGCCACGTCGGCGTGGCTCGAACGCTAGTCGTTTCAAACTGTGCGGTGGAGCGTGCCATCCACGGCCCAGGCCTCGGGCCTGGCCTCCGCCCCCCGTTCTTCTCCCCTCTCGTCGTTCCAATTGCCCTCCCTCGTTGTGCTAAAAACTCTGCTGCTGCCGCTGTCGGAGGCAGGGCTCGGAGGAGGGCTCAGGCTTGGGGCCGCCCGGAGAGGAGGTGCTTCGGCGACGCCCCTGTTCCCAAAGCACCTAGCTCTCGGGTCTCGAAACTTGGCCCTGTGTCCTCCCGTCCCCCTCCCTGATAGGGTTGGGCGCTTTCAGGAAGAACAGGCAGGGCTTTGCCCCTCCCTCCGGGGCAGCCCGGGGCCGGGTCGTGGGAGGGACCACTCCCCTCTGCAGCCGGGCCTGGGAGGTAGCCCGGGGCAGGCGCGCGTTCCGGGAACTATTTCCTCCTCCGGGAGGCGGCGGGACACTGGGCGCGGCGCGGGAGTCCTGCGGCCCAAGGTGAGCGCAGGTGAGGCTGGGGACGGGCTGGCAGTGCCTCGTGCATATTCACGCGGGCCGGGGCCCCGCCCCCGGGCGGGACGGAGCCGTGGATTGGCCTGAGCGCAGTCCCGCCTCCCCGAGGGCGCCGGCGCGGCGCCCCCGCCTCGACGGCCGCGAACTGCTAGGGGCGGGGCCAGCCCCGGGGGCGGGGCCGCTGGGGCCCGGCGCTCAGGGCCGGCTCTCCCTTTATGTAAATAGCGGCGGCCCCGCCCCCTGCTCGCCGCGCCGGAGGTGAGCAGGAAGGAGACGGCCGCCCAGCAGCCTGCGGGCCTGCGGCGGAGTGAGCGGAGCCGGTGGCCGGGGCCGAAGGAGGACTCGGAGGCCTCGGGCGGGGGCCGGTCTGGGGTTCCAGGTGAGGTGCGGGCCGGGGCCCACCTGGCCGAGGCCGCCCCCTCGGGGCGCCCGCCGGCCGGAGTGGGAAGGCAGGGGAGGGCCGGGACCCCTGGCCTCCCCGGGCAGGGAGGGCTGCGCGCGGGTCCGCTCGCCTCTCCCCGGATCCCGTCGCTCCGCTCGTCTGGGAGACAGACACCTGTAGAAAATGCGGCTGGGAACTTTTCCGTGCCCGATCCGCCCGCGATCACAGACAGAACTTGGGTTTCGGGCTTGCACAGTCGTGTTGGCTTGGTAGAGCGGGGAACAGGTGCTCGGCCCGGCAGAGTGCGAGGGTCACCGCGGGCGGAGACGGAGCCCCCGAGCCCCGGGCCCCACGTGTAAGGCGCCTGGCCGGAGAGGCTGGCGACGCGCGCCCCCGGCGGCCCTCTCTCCGCCCGAGGGGGCCGGAGCGCGTTACGTCGGCGGCTTAGCCCCTGCCCCTGCCCCTGCCATCTGGGCCCTCTGCCTGCCGGCCCTTTGTGCCTCCTAATCCCCGGACGCAGGAAGCCCGCGGGAGGGACTTGGGTCTTGGGGCCTTTCTCCGCCCCAGGCAGCTTTGGATCCCTTTGGGGGACGTGATGGAGACCCAGCCTCTTTTCCACGGCCACCGGGGTGGGGTTGCGCTGCGAGACGCTGGGACTTGGCGAGAAGTGAGAAATTCTGTGTGTCAAAGAAAGTGCAGTTTGCTCTTGGTTTTCTCGGAGCTGGACGGTTCCCAGGCACCCTGAGCTTGGGCTGCTGGTAGAACTGACGATTACCAAGAAAGCTATGGTAGTGGCCCCCTGAGGCTTTCACCTGAGACAGGTGAGCTTTGGGTGAGGTGGGCGGGGCGTAGACTCAGCGCCCTTCCCTTGGGGATCCTTGTGCCAGATGCAGCGCATCTTAACCTAGGCTCTAGGCACCCTTCCTGGAGCTTCCAACTCAGAGTCTTTTCAATCTGGGGAGGGGATTCTGAGCAGAGAGGGGAAGAAGGAGGGGTTGTGTGTCAGGGAGACAGGAAACCCCAGGTGGGAGGCTCAGAGCAGCAGTACTGAAGAGCCCTGGCCCAGCTCAGCGGGGAGCCAAGAGCAGAAGTGGCTTCTGAGGAAGACCGTCTGGGTTTTGTGAGCTGAAGCATGGGAATGGCCCTGGAAGAGATGGGCCAGCTTCTTTATGTTATGCACAGGGCATTCGGATTTGGTTTTCTTCAACCATCTGCCCGCAGTGCTCACTTTTATTCAGTGAGGACTCAGACCAAACTCCAGGTGTTTCGAGTGCCTGTTGCTCTTCTCTAAAGTTAGATGGGGCCAGTCTCGGTGGGAGCCCTTAGGCAGTTATTTCCAAGGTCTGGGTCATCCTGCATCCCTAATCTTCTCTGAGTCAAAGAAGCATCCCCTTTAGCAGCAGACTAATATAATTTTATTAACGTAGTAACTTAGTCCTTTGTTATTGTTTGGTCACTAAGTCCTGTTGGATTCCTTCCCCACCCCATGAACAGTAACCCGCCAGACTCCTCTGTCCATGGGATTTCCCAGGCAAAAATACAGGAGTGCGTTGCCATTTCCTTCTCCAGGAGATCTTCCGGACCCTGGGATCGAACCCATGTGTTCTGCATTGGCTGGTGGATTCTTTATCACTGAGCCACAAGGGAAACCCAACTTCTTAGTAGCGTTTAAAAAGTGTCTTAATCCCAGATAACCCATAATAGGGTCAAAAATTTTAAAGGTAATAGGAGCTCCCAAGAGGGAAAAAACTTCCCTCTTGCTTTTTAGTCTTGCCTCAGGTGTAGTGCTTGCCTTTTTTTTTTTAATCTTTCTTGGTTGTGCTAGGTCTTCTCTGCTGCACGGGCTGTTCTCTAGTCATGGCGAGTGGAGGCTACTCTCTAGCTGTGGTGTGCAGATTTCTTGTTGCAGTGACTTTTTGCTGTGGAGCACGGGCTCTACGGTGCACAGGCTTCAATAGTTGCAGTACGTGGGCTCAGTAATTGTGGCTCCTGAGGTCAAGAGCACACGCTCAATAATTGTGGCAAATGGGCTTAGTTGCCGTGCATCATGTGGGATCTTCCCAGACCAGGGATTGAACCTGTGTCTCTGTCAGGTGGATTCTTTACCACTGAACAACCAGGAAGCCCTCAGTAAGGCTTTGGTATAGTTTTGAATTGTGCCATGCTGATTTTTCACTACATGACCTTGACTCTGTTACTTAACCGTGCCGAACCTCGGTGAGCCTTGTTTTTACAGATGTTGACAAGAGGATGAAAAATATCATAAACACCTGGTCCTGGCCGGCGCCAGGTGAGGGCGGGCTGCTTAGCCTCCCCACGAAGCATAAAAGCCATGCGGTCACTTGCAGCAAGCCTTAGGGCAAATGCCGGGGCCTTTTGAGCCCGGACGGGTCATGAGGGCAGTTGGCTTCTCTGTCCAGAAATCCCGATTTTTGAAAACCTCTGGAGAATGAGAACTTTGAGAATGAGGCTGTTGCTTCTTGGAGGGCTGAGGCCTCTCCTAACTTTCACTCCGGTTCCAGTGGCCCTCGGTGTTTCTGCTGCTTAAGCTGGGAGTGAGGCCTGATGGCCAGACCCCAGCTGGGGCAGCCTTTCCTGGGGGGAGTGTGTGTGTGTACGATCTAATCTCCTCTGCTTTGTGCTTGGGGGAGGGCTTGACTGTTACACATTCTGCACCCTGGTGGGTGGGTGCGGGGGGGGGGGGGGGAGGCGGGGTCAGTGAGTAGGGGAAGTGCGTTCCTGGGCTGCTCTGTTGCCATTAAGATTTTTCTCTGAACTCCGTCATGCGTTCCGTCAGCCTCATTCAGGGAAGAGATATCTCCTGCCAGGACTTCCTGGCCCCGGGACCCTCCCTCCCATAGAGAAGATGGTGCATGGAGCTGGGAAGGGTGGGATCCTCTGCCATCGGCCTGTGCCCTGCCGTCTACCCCACTGGAGACATTGAGCATCCCTGGCGGGAGTCAGGGGCAATATGGCCTCTGTAGAAGGGTCCTCCCAGACATGTCAGTTGCAGCTTTTGAGACACCCGAATCAGGGGCCCGGCGAAGGCCCAGGAGGCCCATGGCCTCTGCCTCTGGGTTGGCTGCTTTGAGCGGCACTGGCTGCCTGGACCCACTTATCCTGAGTACTCAGCCCGGAGAGGCCTTCTTATCTCACTCGGGCGATAGCACTATCAGGGCTCCTCCTGGCTCGAGGCTCGGCAGGTCTCTGGCAACGTTGTTTCCCCTGGCTCTGGAGTCCTTTGCAGGAAGAAGTGGGGTGTGGGACAGAAGATGGGGTCCCCATGGGACCACCGGTACTGTTTGCCCTCCTCCAGCCCCAGCTCCCCAGGGTTCCCTGGGAAAGCCTCCCCTTCCTGTGGGCTGTCCCCGTGGGCCTTTGTCCACCTCCCTTGGGGGTGGCCTTCTCTCCCCCACCCCGCCTCTCAGAGGAAACTGGTCCTCAGAGGAGTCACCCCATTCCTTCCCCTCCCCAGGAGCCACAGTGAATTCTTGAGCTAGGAGAGGCTCCTCTGGGCGTGGGGACAGGGAAGCAGCTAGGCACCTGACTCTACCCTTCAGGAATCCAGCAGAGACCGGAGACTTTTCTCGAGACACCTGACTCAGTGTTCCCAGCGTTTGATGAGAGGGACATCTGGGCGCAGGACTGTTTGATTCTAGTAAATAATGTTATTGGTGGCTCTCCTTGCCAAGGAGCCGGGTCTCCTGAAACTTCGGGCTAAGACAGGGGCCATGAGGTATCCACGGCCCCATGTCAGGTGTCGCATGGCCCCAGCCTTGGCCAGAGACGTGAGAACAGGAAGTTCCCCTGGGGCCACAGCCCAGTGCTCTTTGGGATCAGTGGCTCCTACCTGGAGAACATGTTTGCCTACTTGATCCTCATTCAGTCCCAGCTGTTCATTTATTCAACAGGTATTTGTTAGTGTCTCTGTATGTGCGGTGTGGTTTAGACACCAGGCATAATCCTTGCACCAAGCAAAGATCTCGGCTGTCACAGGACTCTTGTTCTAAAGGATGGGAATCTTGAGTGGCCAGGAATAAGTGTAGGTAATAAATAATCTGCTAAAAGGCAATATGAGCTAGAATAAAAACTGAGGTGGGGGATTGAGACCCCTTGGGAGGGAGGCAGGTTGCAACTTTAGAAAGGGGTCAGGGTGGGCTTCATGGAAAAGGTCACACATGAGCACAGGCTTGCAGAAGATGCCTTGCCTTGCTCAGTTGTGTCTGACTCTTTGGGACCCTATGGACTGTAGTCCGCCAGGCTCCTCTGTCCAAGGGAATTCTCCAGGCAAGAATACTGGAGTGGGTTACCATGCACTCCTCCAGGGGAATCTTGCTGACCCAGGGATGGAACCCGCATCCCCTGTGTTGCAGGTAGATTCTTTACCAGTGAGCTCCCAGGGAAGCCCTACAGGAAGTGAGGGAGTTATTTAAATAAAATTCGGTGCCTCTCATGTGTCAGGGGGGTTCCCTGGTGGCTCAGAGGTTAAAGCGTCTGCCTACAATGTGGGAAACCTGGGTTCGATCCCTGGGTCGGGAAGATCCCCTGGAGAAGGAAATGGCAACCCACTCCAGTAGTCTTGCCTGGAGAATCCCATGGACGGAGGAGCCTGGTGGGCTACAGTCCATGGGGTCGCAAAGAGTCGGACATGACTGAGCAACTTCACTTTCACTTTCACATGTCAGGGCCCTAAGCACTGGAGATACGACCATGGAAGGTGAGGCATGTCTGTCCTGGGGCTGACATATCCTGAAAGCTCCATGGGTTGGCCTTTCAAGTTTTAGGCAAGTCGGAGGTCATGTTATGGAGCTTGATGGGATGAACCAGGCAGCTTACCCATCCCCACCCCAGGCAAGTCGTCGTCTGTCTTCTCCCCAGAGTGGCTTTGCTTTTCCCCATAGTTGGCCAGTCCCAGTCTGTCACTTGGAGGGAGGCTGGGGTTAGATTGCAGGTGAGGACTGAATGGGGATGTGGAGAGACGCAGGCATTCTGACTTCCCACCCCCGCACCCTGCAGGACGGCCCGCCCAGGGCTGGAGGACTGGCCTGTGGCTCCGTGGGATGGACAGTGTGGCAGGAGGGGTGGTGACTGACCTGGAGCCAGCCAGGGAGGGCGAGGGCCCTTGGGGAGCCCCTTTGTCCTGGGAGCGAGGCTTGAACTGAGCGGACGCTGTGCAGTCTGGTTGGAGTTCAGCTTGGGACTTGGACTCCTCTCAGGCTTGCTAGCTCTCAGAATTAGCTGTTTCATAAGTAGTTGGGAGAATTACATGAGAGGATGCTCGTCGAGTGCTTCAAGCAGCATCTGGCCACAGTTCCCTCTCCGTCACTTTTATTGCCCAACAGCAACAGTGACGGCAGTACTGTGGCTGCCGCCTCCTGTGTTTAGTCCCACCTCCACAGAGGTGCCCTGTGAGCCAAGGTTTGGTTGCTAAGCTGCTGGCCAGGGGCTGCCTGGTGCCTCTGGGGGGTTGGGTTTCCCTGGACAACTCAGGCGCCAGCAGAGCAGCCGTGGGCATCTGAGTTGGCACGGGCAGATGCCGGAGGGGTCAGCAGCTGCCCCGGGCGCTTAGAGCCCTGCCTTACCATTCCCCCGGGGTGGGAGGTGCAGGGGCGTGCTCACACCCTGCAGACGGAGGCCAAAGCTGTGCGCGGGCCTCACACAGGATGTCGGGGAAGGGAGGGCGGTTTCAGCAGCAGCAGGCTGTGGGGAGCTGGCTTGAGCCGGGGCTGTGCCCCACGCCAGACGTGCTCCCAGCGATTGTGAACAGGGGACACGTGCTCCCGGGGCTCCAGGAGCCTTCTTTCCCGTGGGCCCCAGGTGTCCAGAGCGCTGCTTCCAGATGTAGCCTCTCCCAGCAGCCCAGGCCATGGAGGGACCTTCTGGGGGGGCTGGCCCATCGCACACCTCCAGGACAGGCTGGCACAGCTTGGTCAAGCCTTTGTTTCCTGGGGATAAATGAGCCCAGGTGCCCCAAACCATGCCAGCGTGGGACAAGCCATCTGTTATGAGAACCAACCCCCTTTTTCCTCCCTGTGACACAAT
Source organism: Ovis canadensis (assembly GCF_042477335.2). Lineage (NCBI taxonomy): Eukaryota > Metazoa > Chordata > Mammalia > Artiodactyla > Bovidae > Ovis > Ovis canadensis. The sequence goes on along the minus strand of NC_091255.1, from coordinate 64,048,937 downwards.
CAGAAGTGCTGCTTAGGGCAGGGAGCCGAGACAAGCCCACCCCCATGTGTGTATTTCTTCTCTGCCTTCAGCAGGTGTGTGTGGGTCCCCTACCCATGCAGGGTCTGAGCAGAGGATGGGAAGGGAAGACCAGGTGGGATTTTACTAGCCTGTGGCCAAGTAGGTGGGCTTCCCAGGTGGCTAGTGGTAAAAAAAAAAAAAAAGAAACACACACACACACCTGCCAATGCAGGAGAGGCAGGTTCGATCCCTGGATCGGGATGACCCCCTGGAGAAGGAAATGTAACTTACTCCAGTACTCTTGCCTGGATAATTCCATGGACAGAGGAGACTGGTGGGCCATGGTCCCTGGGGTTGCAAAAGAGACGCCACTTAGCGACTAATCAACAAACATCTGGCCAAGTAGGCAGCTCTCCTATTTTTTTTTTCCCAGGGTGGGCATCGGGGTGAGGGGAGACCAATTTTAAGCCAGAAGTAGTGTTGGACGATTGGAGCAGTGAAAGGGAGGGGCTGGCCAGGCCAGTGGCCCACGGGGGCCTCTCAGGCCAGCTCCAGGCACGAAGCACAGACCTGCGGGGCAGAGCAAGTACAAATGAGCCCCAGGTCGGCAAGCCTCGTGGCCCGGCAGACCCTAAGCCCTAAGTGGCCACCCCCGAGGGACCAGAGAGCTGGGCAGAGCAGGGAGGGTGGCCCACAGGTAGATCTGGTGACAGACAGAGGTTGTGGTGGGCAGGATTGGAGACGGAGCGCCATATGCATCAGAGCTGCTTCTACCACGAGGGATGTGGGAGAAGAAGTCGAGGCCCCTAAATGCTAAGGTGCCCCCCACATCTGATGCCAAGAAGGTGTTAGTCACTCAGTCGTGTCCGACTCTTTGCAGCCCATGGACTGTAGCCCACCAGGCTCCTCTTGGGAGCCTTCAGAAAGTTCTATTGGGCAGTCTTCAGAAAGTTCAGGGGATGGAGAAGGTGTTTCTTCTCAGGAAGCCGCACCCCCCCCAACCCCGCTAGGAGTCTGACCGTTGCCTGGGCCCCCCTCTGTGTGATCTTCTTATCGCTCTTCCTGGGAGGCAGATAATCAGAAAGGAGGAAAAGCATCGCTGGTAATCCCATAACTCCTCCAGTGTGTTGTCAACTTATGTAAATATTTTTAGTAGATTCTTCCCGACTCACGGATACATTGGACACGTTTCCACAGCCATCATCTCCTGCCCTTTTCATGACCGTCTGCCTCCCGTCGTGGGGCTGAGCACCCCTCACCCGTCCCCTGCTTTTGGCCACTTAGGTGGCCTCTGAGTTTTCCTAGTAGCTTAATGACCAGCATGACAAGGTTGGGGAGGGCATCCATGGAGCTCAGTGGGTGCCTGAGTCCACAGTGGTTTTAGACATCATTTTAGCCTGAGGTGTGGTCCAGCGCTGAGGGAGCACAGTGAGTGACCATGGTCAAGATAGCTTCAAATACAAATGCTTTTGGAAGGTGATTAAAAAAAAAAAGTTTTTATTTTATATTGGGGTATAGCTGATTAACAACATTGTGATAGTTTCAGGTGAACAGCGAAGGGGCTCAGTTGTACAGGTACATGTATCCATTTTCCCCCAACTCCCCTCCCATCCAGGCTGCCCCATAACATTGAGGAGAGTTCCCTGTGCTATACGGAAGGTGATTTTTTTTAATATGCTGCCTGAGGGGCAAGAAGGTTATTTCAGAGAGAATCATGAAGACAAAAGCATGGAAACCAGAGTGAATCGGACTTGTGTGGAGGGTCTAGCAGATGGTCAGAGGGCCAAGCAGAGGGGGACACAGTTGGGGAGGGGAGGGTGGACCCCGTCAGGCCCCTGCCCAGGACTGTCAGGGGGTTCCCAGTGGGGACAAACTGAAGCTCTTCACTGTGGCCCACCAGGACCCCCTTCCGACCCACGGCGTCCCTTCTGTTGCCTGCGCCTGGCCCCCCCAGGCACACGCAAGCTTGTTCTGGCCACCTGACACGCCCTGCGCCGAATCCTCCCATGGCATACTGCTTCCCGCCATCCACGACAGGGTGAAGGTATTGTCACCTCCATTCATTCATTCAGCGAGCTCCATGGGGGAGGAGACGAGGGTGGGAGGCACTAGAGCGTCTGGAGGAAAATCGTCCCAGGCAGAAGGAATGGCAGATGCAGAGACCCAGACCCAGGAAGGTCCTGCTGACCACCCTGGTCCCTCCACTGAAGCGTCTTCCCCTATTTTCCTGGAGGCTCTGATCTCTGCCTGAAACCAGCCCGCCGACTGATTTCGTGTACCTGTGAGTCACCACTCCCCCCTGCCAGGGTGCAAGCTTGGCGAGCTAGAGGATCTCGACTGGCTGTCAGAGGATCTTGTGCGTGCAGTCCTAGGATGGGGTTTGCCCCGTGCCAGGCCCTGGAGTTTGAGAACTCTCATTGCAGACCAGCGTTCTCGGCCTCCAGGAACTGCCTGAGGGCCACCCAGCTGTGAGCCCTAGCTCTGCGTCCCCAGCCCTGGGCTTTTTCCCTGACGTCTTTTTCTCCCGCTCAGGACTGGGTTGAGTCGATAGCATCTGTTCCACCCCCGGAAGCTCCAGGCAGGCCCAGGTTCCTGAAGCTTCTCCGCAGAGAACCTGCTTGTCTGGGGTGAGTGGAGCCGAGGCTTTGCCTGGAGCTGAGTCCAGCCCGTCCCAGAGCTGTCCTCCTTCGAGACAGGAAGGCTCTTTTCAGGCCTCATCTTGGGCGGTGCTTCTGTATTGGGAGCTCCTCTGAAGGGTGGGTTGGAGTGAGCAGCACATGCAGTGTGTACCCACCAAGGTCCTGACTCCGTCCCTGCAGGCCACGGGTGTCCCAGCCCGCGGGGCAGTGAGTGGCAGGGGCAGGCAAGGCCACCCAGCCCTGCCCAGCCACAGCATGCCGGTGGCCACGCTGCTGCCTGGTTGGCCCCAAGCTGAAGGCATGTGGGAGTGTGTCTACGTGCATCTGTGCCTTTGAACCCGGGGCTATAACCAGGCATCCGCTGTCCTGTTGTATGCCTCCTTGGCTGCCTCCCAGGGCCCCAAGAGTTGGGAATCCACCACTCCTGGGGGCAATCTGCATTCTGTCCATCCCTTCTCAGTGATGTGATGAGTTGCCCAGCCTCTGTGGTCTTCCTTTCCTTGTCTGCCAAGTGGGGATATTCCACTCACCTTCCAAGGAGGCTTCTGGAAGGTGAACACCCAGAATGAGGTTCGGGTACACCTTGTTCTAACTCACAAGTGTGTTTCAGTGCTGCTAGGTAGCAGGGCCCCCAAGGGGCAGCTGGGTAGATGGAGCGTCCGTCCTCCCTTCCCAGGTGGGGCTGCCCCCGGCCCCCCGACATGTACATCTTCCCCGGGCTGTGCAGTGTCATCCTTGTGCCTGTGTGGGTCCTCGGTACAGATGGCCCTGTGCCCGCTTGACCCCAGGCCCTACAAGGGTCTCCGGGGCAGAGTCCAGGGCAGCCTCGCCCTGGAGTCTGCAGGCCCCTCTCCTCCTCCGGGGCGACCCTCCTGGCTTTCTCTGACTTCTGACCCAGTGGCCAAGGCTGGGGGAGGGGGAGTGGCACCACCAGGAGCCTGGGGCAGCTGGCTGATGAGCTGGTGCACCCTCCCCCACGGCTGGAATGCCTGGCCACCAGCTCAGCTGTTTGTCCAGGAGGTCGCTGCAGCCCAGTGCTCGGTCGGTTCTCACTCCCAGAAGCCTGGGGGACTTTCCCATGTTTGTTCCCCAAACCTGCTGCAGGGCCTCAGGTCAAGCAGGCACCTAGGAGTTTCCCGACTGCCTGCTGGTCCTTGGAGGAGTGGGGCCTTCTCTGGCTCCCCCTAAATGGGAAGCCATTTCCAGGGTGGGCCTGAGCCCCTATGTTTCCAAGGACAGGCCCTGGCGTCCTGTGGTCAGTGGGAGGTTGTGCTCTTGGAAGCAGGAAGCTGGAGCCCATGTGATCCCACCCTCTTCCCCAAGGATGAGCCAGAAATAGTTCCCCTTGGACTGGGGAATGCGTTCTGTGGTGGGCGGGCAGTTTGGGGGCTTTGAGCTGGTTTCTTTATTGGGAGCAGGTTTTTTTCTCCTGATTAGCCTCCCCTTGGGCCCGTGGGAAAACCAGCGCACCCCATCAGAGCCCAAGGGCGCTGGACCTGGGAGAGCCAGAGATGAGACAGGGAGGTGGGGCGGAAGCCTGGGGCTGCGCAGGCCCCGGCAGCTGTGGGGGTGGACCCAGCTCCCGCATGGGTCCCTGGTGTAGGGTGGGATGGTGGGAGCAGCCTCAGCCCAGAGCCCCCGGACAGCCTTCCCTGAAGTCGGAAGGACGAGTCTGCAGGAGTGCTGACCCGCCACGGGAGTTCCCCTGGGCCTTTCCCCTCTCCCATCTGGGTTCTGATCTGTGAGCCCAGGTGGACCACCTTTGCATTCCCACTTCCGCCCGGTTCTGAAGACAGAGGCTTGTGAAATTTCCCTTTCTGGGTAGCCAGAGTTTTATGGTTCTCCAGAAAACAGGTTAACTATTAAGCTTAATTAACCTCAGGGCCTCTGGCCCTTCTTGTAGCTATAAAGCTGGGCTAAATGGCTTCCTCCCCCAGCTTCTCCCATTGGCTTTACAAGTCCTGCAGGTGGCTGGGAGCAAGCGTCAGAGCATTAACTGGCTGTGGGCCTCCGGGTACAGGGCTTCCTCCCTCCGGTCTCCTGTTAGGGAGGCGCACTCCAGGGATGGGCCGTGGGGAAGCCCAGGGTGGAGTGAAGCCGGCCCGGCCCGGGGCTCAGCCACCTGCAGGCTCGGGGAGAGAGGCTGCCCGCACTGGGTGCTGGGCCAGGCTCTGGGGCCTCCCTCGCCAGGTGGTCAGCTCTTCCCCACTTTCCCCAGGGGGCCGCACACAAGATGAGGAGGTTCCTGAGGCCAGGACACGACCCTGCGAGGGAGAGACTCAAGAGGGACCTCTTCCAGTTTAACAAGGTAAGGGGAGTGGTGGGCTGGCCGGGTGTGGATGGTGGGCCTGGAGGTACCCCTCCCGCAGGAACGTCCCTGGTGGCCCAGTGGTTAGGACTCCATGCTCTCACTGCCAAGGGTGCGGGTTTGATCCCTGGTTGGGGAACTAAGTGCCACGCAGCCAAACAAACGAACAGAAGGTGTCACCCTCCCCCCAGGCGGGGGCTGGCACTGGGGTCGCCTTTACCTGGACTACAGTGCTTACTTGGCACCACCCACCGTGCCCCCTGGGACCTAGGTTTTGGAAATGGGGTCTGGGTGGCAGCTTTCCTGGGCAAGGAGAGCAGGATGCCCAGCAGTGGGCTCTCCTTGCCCCTCATCTCTCTCTGACCTCGGTAAGTCCCTCCATCTCTCCCAGCCTCAGTTTCCCCACCTGTAACGTGGGGATAAAACCATGCACCCCGCCTACCTCCCCCAGGCTTATGGGGGAGGCTTAGGGCTAGGGAGGATGAGATGTCAGTGAGTCCTGCAGAGTGTAGTCCTGTTCCCATGATGCCAGCTTCCTTGGAGCCCTGGGGCCACAGGCTACAGCTGTCCCCTCCCTCCTCAAATCATTCCCCAAAGAAAACACGGCATTCCCTACAGGGGGGACGCATGGTTCCTTCTGGCAGGTTCTGTGCCTGGGCGGGTGGGGAGAGGCACCTGTGAGAAGGTGCAGGGTGGCATTTGACTGCCCCCACCCCACACCTGCTCCTAAGTCCCCCACCCCCCCAGGGTGAGTGTCCTTTTCCCAAGATCACAGGGCTTCCACGAAGCCTGGTGCTGGGAAGGCTGGAGCCAGGCTGTAAAGGGGAAGGAGCACAGCGCGGTTTATTAGCTCCAAGGCCACCTGGCAATCTGAAGCCAATCCGGGGTAATTAGCCCCTCTCACTTCGGCTTTGATCTAGGCCTCGGCATCCCCTCCAGAAGGTGGACGGTGGGAAGGGGAGCAGCAGAGTGCTCCTCCCCTCAGAGGGGCACCTAGGGTCCCTCCAGGCCACGCTGACGGGTGGGCTTCCAATCCAGCTTAGCCTCTTAGAAGAGGGGAGAGCCAGTGCCGATCACACACTGCGTAGGCCCATCATGTGGACCACGTGGAATTAGATCATTTAAGGGCTGGGCACAGTGGCCCTGGAGTGCCAGCTGCTGTTTCCTGGGGCTGCGTGCCTCCCAGGGAGAGAGAGCTCCCAGGGGCGTGTTTAAGGCTGGTCAGGGTCCCAATGCACTCTGCCGTTTTCCTCTAATTTTCTTGACCTGTGGCTCTGAGGGTACCCGCCTCTGGGATCAGGGCTTCCCCGAAGAAACACCTCCTCCCACTGAGGTAAGGAAGCCATGGGTGGGGCTTTTAGGCCTTGGGATGGGTGTGTGTGTGTGTGTGTTTGCACTCGCAGGTATTATGAATGGGAGAGCTGCCATTCTCATTCCCAAGGGAGCAGCTCATGGGTGTTGAGTGCGGGTCTCAGAACCTCAGCACCCACCACGGGGCCTGAGTGTGACAGCTGTTGCCTTCCATTGCCCCTGAAGACGCTGGGATCTTACACCCCAAAAAGGTGGCTGATTCCAGTGCAAACCGGATAGACAGGCTCAGCGAAGAGGGATGAACCCCCGCCTCAAGTTCCAACTGTGGAGCAATAGGGTGGAGCTGGGGTGGGGCCAAGGTAGAGGAATCGGCCCCCCACCTTGCCCCCAAATTCAGCTGCCCCACCCCCAGGCCTGGCTGGGGAGAGGGAGGGGAGACTCCTGGAATTCCTTCTTCCTTCCATTCACTTCTGAGAAACATGCTTTGAGTACCTACTGTATACACAGCCCAGGGCTGGGGCTTTGAGAATCTCAGATAAGACCTTTGCCCTCCAGGATGTTTATAATCTGGTGTAAGCAAGAGGGCTGATGGTCTGAAGTGGGGGAAGTCTTGGGAGATCATTGGGGAAGGTGAGGGCCTTAGACTCATCTAGGCTCTGGGTGAGCGGTGGAGCCTGGAGGGTCGGGATTGGAGGGTGAGGTCAGATCCTCGGTGATTGGGGAGCCCAAGCCCCGCCCCCAGCCGTGAGGTCCAGGGAGGCTGGAACCTCGGAGTCTGGGTCTGCTACACCAGAGCCTGGTGGGTTTAGAGCAGGGGTGTGAGCAATCTTATTTATGACTTAGGTAAGGTGCTTCTGGGACTTTTTTCAACCTTTCAGTCTGAAGCAGGTAAGCTCAAAGCCCTTAAGAGACGTTGCATTGACTGGGTGGGGCCCAGCAGTGGCAGTGGGGCGCTGGGCTTGGCATTGTTGACATTTGGGGCCTTCAGGAGCAGCAGCATGCCCGGCCCTGCCTCCCCAAGACATGACAACCAGAAACGTCTCCAGACGTGGTGCCTTACTGCCTGGGTTCGTTCACCAGCCAGGTGACCTTGGACAAGTTCTTGTTCAGTTGCTCAGTCATGTCTGATTCTTTGCAACTTTGTGGACTGCAGCATGCCAGGCTTCCCTGTCCTTCACCATCTCCTGGAGTTTGCTCAAACCCCTGTCCATCGAGTTGGTAATGCCATCCAGCCATCTCATCCTCTGTCGCCCCCTTGGACAAGTTCCTCATCCGTAAATGGAGAGGCTGGTAGAAACTAGCCCCCAGTGTTGGTGTGCGGATTAAATGAGTTAGTGTGTAAGTCGAGGGGCCTAAGTGGCCAGTGGTTCCAGTATTAGCACAGCTGTGAATGCTATCTGGCTCGAGGTTGAACTTGGACGGTCTTGGCACCCTCCAGCAGAGGTGTGTGACCAGGTCCCAGCAGACAGTGGGATGCACAGAGCTGGAGCTCAGAGCCTCACATCTGGGGAAGCAGTCAGTGTCTGCCCTGGAAGGGCTGGTCTGCAGGGCACCGAGCTGGGAAGTGGGACTTGGCACCATCATTGGCCAGTCCCAAGCGGCTTGCAGATGCCCACTTCTAAACCAGCGCTGGGTCTCTCCCTCCATCACCTTCTGGTGAAACTCTTTGACACTCGCTGCAAGGGAGGTGCCTCAGAGAGAGCAGCACGTCCTGTGTCTTTGGGAAGGAGCACTGTGGACAGATGCTCAGAAGCCCATGCTGGGGGCTGATTGTCTGAAGGGCAGCTCCGGTTCACCGGGGGCTCTGGGCCAGGCAGCGAAGGGCTTTGGAGCCAGGTGGTCTGGGTCTAGATGCCAGCTCACTGAGTGACTGCAGAAACGTCACTCTCTCTGCTCCTCAGGTTCCTCATCTGTAAAGTGGGTATTACAGTAACCCCTCCACCCCGGTGGTAAGCTGAGTAAGTTAAATTGCTTTGAATGGCGCCCACAAATGGCTGGTACCCTACAGGGTCAGCCTCGTCTTTGCCTCCTCCTGACGACTCAGGTGGTAGTGTTCCCGCTTCTGCAGGTGAAACTGAGGGCTCCATGCTTGCACGGCCTGAGCACCTGGAGGGCACCGACTTGGAACACAGCACCCAGTTCCATCTGTCCACAGCTGAGGCCTCAGGGTGCTGGCCCTGACTCTTACCGTGCCGCATGCTAGGTCCTTGGTCCGGTCGGGAGGACAGAGGAGTCGGCTGGCCATGCCAGCAGGGCCGCCGGGGACCACATGTAGGGACTGTGGGACCCACAGGAGGGAGGAAGGGACCCCGAGGGCACGTCGGTCAGGTTAAGTAAAATCTCTTCCTTGAAAAATCCCTCGAAGCCCGGCCTCCCTGGTGACACCTGCCAGCCGGCTGATAAGGGCGCCCGGGCCCTTCCTGCCTGGGACCACCCTCCCCCACCCCAGGCCCTGAACAAACAGCGTGTTCCTGACCAGCTGCCCCTGTCCAGGGCAGGCTGGTCCTGGCTTTTGCATGGCTGGGCCCCTGGTGTCAGGTGACAGGCTCCCAGGGAGGGCCAGGTTGCTGCCAGCACCAGGAATCTGGGCTGACCACACCCAGTCTGGGCCAGTGCCTCCCTGTCCCCTACTCCGTCCCCCAGCACACCCCCAGGCACTCCTGGGCAGCCTTCCTTCCTGCCTCCGGCAAGTGATAGGGGCTCCTCAGCCCTCAATCTTGGACGGGATCCCCCTTTTCTGGGCGCAGGGGGGACCTCTGTTCTCTCCCTCCCTCTGCTGTCCTCCTTCCGGGGAACCTGATTGAGACAGACGGGCTTTCTCTCTGCACCGGGCTAATGTTGCAGTCTGGCGGCTCCTACAAATCTCTCCTTTCCCAACTCCCTGTCAAAAGGGTTCATTGTTCTCCCTTCTCTTGGCAGAGGTCACCTGAGCCAGGTAGCAGGGCGGGGACAGTGCCAGGTAGGCTGGATGCTGGGCCTGGGAGGTAAGGGAGGACAGCCCACAGCTGCCAGGCTCTGGTCAGCCTCTGCTTTGAACCAGAGCTGGAGGCGGCTGGGAGGGCCGGGCCTGCGTCCTGGGCGGAGGGCTGATGGGGGTTGCTCTGTGCCTTAGAAGTCCACACAGGGCCCCCCCCCCCCAACCCTGGGGCTGAGCCCCTCCCGTACCCGGGGGCTGCTTCCTTTAAGGGAGGTCTGATATCTGCCGTGCTCCGGGGTCCTGGAACTGTGCCTAAACCCTCCACCAGCCTTGGGGAACGCTGCCAACCTGGGCCTGGTGCTCCAGGCAGGGGAACCGAGTCTTCAAAGGCTGAGAGGAGTTGGAGAGAGGGGCAACTGAGCGTGAGGGGCACCCAGAGCACAGGCCACAGTGCCTTGTGGAAGCCTCTGCTTCTCCCAGCGTCTCCGGCCCTAGGGGTCCACCTCCTGCCTGTTTCCCTTCAGGCTTTCACTGACTTCTCTTCTCTCCCTATATCCAAACCCCAGCAAGACCACCGAGGCCCCTCATAACTGGCCTGGGGTCCCCACGGCTCCTTGTTCTGCTGGGTCCCCGAGCGCATATTCCTCATGTCGCTTGGCCTCAGTCAGGGGTTTGTGGGTCTTATTTGCCTGTGGAAGGAAGCAGGGCCCCTGTGCCCACTCCCGGACCTGGGGAAGCCCCCGTCTCCACACTAATTACACTCGAATCCACTCTCTTGGCCCCAGCCAGTTAGTTGTTGTTCAGTGTGACTCTATGACCCCATGAACTGCAGCATGCCAGGCTCCCCTGTCCTTCACTATCTCCCAGAGTTCGCTCAAACTCATGTCCATCGCGTCAGTGATGCCATCCAACCATCTCATCCTCTGTCGTCCCCTTCTCCTCCTGCCTTCAGTCTTTCCCAGCATTGGGGTCTTTTCCAATGAGTTGGCTCTTCACATCAGGTGGCCAAAGTATTGGAGCTTCAGCATCGGTCCTTCCAATGACTATTCAGGATTGATTTCCTTTAGGATTGACTGAGCCAGTTAGGGTCACCATTAAATTCTCTCCCATTTTGTTTCAGCCACATTGTGAGGCACGTGGGGTCTTGTTTCCCCAACCAGAGATCAAACCCACACCTTCTGCATTGGAAGCATGGGGTATTAACCACTGGACCACCAGGGAATTCCTCCATTAATTTGATTTTGAGGGAGCTTTGGTCCCTCCCAAGTTGTCAACTTGGAGAAGACGCCTTGAGGGATATGAGGGAATGAGAGAGAATCTTTGAAGGAGGCAGGGGCCTTAAGGAGCAGGCCTTTGCCCTGTGAGGCCAGCTGAGCCCTGAGGCTCATCTTTTCCAAGCCAAAGGCAGCCCTGCTCAATGCAGTCTTTAGGATCGTCCTGGGGACCACACGTGAAATGAGGCAACATAGCTCGCCCAGCTCCAGACACCTTTTAAGTGGTAGCTGAGGATTCTAAGTTTCGTGGGCCTGACTCAGTTCCTGTTCTTTCTAAACCAGCCTATGAGAAAGAATGTGGTTTGGGAGGGAAGGGTGGCATAGTGTCCTCAGGACTCGAAAGGAAATGAGCTATGAGTACAAGTGATTGAACCATAGACCTGACCTTTATCTCCCGCTGCTGTTGGAGGAAAGAGTGACCTGCACCAGGAGTGACTCGGGTGAGATGTTAGGAGAACATGTGGCCTGAGCCCCTGACGGAAAGCTGTTTTCTCTTTGGCTTGACTTTCCTGCCAATGTCCCGAGGCAGACATGTCTAAGGCAGCACCCTAGTCCGATGGGAATATGAGACGTACGCAATTTAAAATGTTGTCGGAGCCACATTACAGTTTTTAAATAAGTGAGTTTAATTTTGATGAGGTATTCTGTTCAACCCAGTATATCCAAAATGTTATTGTTTCAACATGTAGTCAACAGATATTAGATTTTCTTAAAAAATTTTTTTAAATAAAAAGGATTATTCTATACTTACTGCACATCTCAATTTGGCCATTACGTTTTCTTTTGGAATACGTGATCTATATTTAGCATTTGGAAGATTTACAGTTGAAAAAGGAAATTCAACGCTCTGGCCTGCCTGACTCCAGCCCCTGTTGCTCTGGAACCCAAGAACATAACCTGGAAAGTTTTCTAATTACTGAATTGTGAGGGCCCATCCTTGAATTTAAGTTAAATACAATTAGAAGGTCAGTTTCTTAGTGGCAGTAGCCACATTGCGAGGACACAGGATCTATTCGTGGTTTATGGGTATTTTACAGGGCGTCAGGGCTTGGGCCCCCCACCAGGCTCCTGCTGGGTGCTTCCTCCAGAGTCCTCCAAATTCCGGAGGCTTTGGCCTTGAGCTGCTTCTGCTGGTGATGATGGGAAAACGCTGTCAGCCCAGGGAGGCCCCAGCAACCTGGGGCCGGCCGAGGGGGGCTCCTGGGGCAGCTTGTCCCACACACCGCATCACCCTCCTTTTCCTGGGAAATGTTTACATTCCAGATACCCTGCTATCTCCCCAAGGCTTTTCCAGGCTCTGCATTTTTTGCATAGCTGAACAAGAACCTGGACTGGAGTGGGTGGGGGTTCCTGCCGGCCCACTGCTGCCCCCTTCTAGGTACAGCCACTTAGAGGGCAGACTGTGTCCCTGGCAGAGAACAGGGCCTGCGGGGGCCCACACCTATGCATCCCAGAATAGCCACTCTTTGGAGCTCTCGTCCCCTGGTCGACCCCAGCACAGGGCCTCCTTCCTGGATCCACTGGCCAGGGCGGGCAGGCAGGCAGCAGTTGGGTTTGCTAAGCTATCGCCCCAGCTGTCACCAGGACTTATCTCTCTCTGCTCCTTGGAGGCCAAGTGAAGCCCAGAGCAGAGCCTTGGGCCTACAGAGAGCTGCCTCACAGGGGAAGCCTTTTTCTGCAGGACAGTCTCCATGGTTTAAAAGAAAAAATATCTTCAAAGTAGGTGGCTGACATCCTGTGTCCCACTCTAACCTAGCTCTACAGGTTCAGTATCCCCTGGAGTGGGGACTAGGGGTTGAGGCTTGCCGACTAAGAAACAGGTGAAAACCTTCCTGAAGATGGTTTGTCAATCTCCGTCTCTAGTGCTTACATCCATACATTTTTAACCTGTAATTCCACCCCAGGACATCTGCCTAAGGAAATACTTAGTTATAGGCAGAGATAGGAGAGCAAGAATAGTCATCAGTTGCAAAACCTCGGGTAACAAAGTAAATACTCAATAATAGAGGCCTAGTGAGTTAGGGTGCCTCCCCCTGAAGACTCTTCTTCAGCCAATTAAAAGTCATTTTAGGAGTTCCCTGGTGGTCTAATGGTTGAGACTTGGCACTGTCATGGCCTGGGTTCAATCCCTGATTGAGAAACTAAGATCCTACAAGCTGTGAAGTGCGGCAAAAATTTAAATAAAATAATAATTTTTTAAAAAGTCATTTGGGTGCTTGGAACAGCCTGGGCTGGTTTTAGGTAGGAAGACCGAACATAGAGCTGTATGTGTGTATATCCATGTGGTGCGGTCCAACCTAAGTCTCTGCTTTTTTTGTTTTTTTAATTTATACTTTATATTTTTATTTAAAAAATTAAAAACTTCTGTGTATGTATATGTATTCTCTAACCAGGGACCATACCTGTACCCGCTGCAGTGGAAGTACAGCGTCTTAACCACTGGACCTCCAGGGAAATCCCAAAATTAAAAAAAAAAAATTGTTTAGAACGGTTACCTCCATTTACAGTTATTGCAAAGTATTCAAGTTGCTCAGTTGTGTCCTACTCTTTAGCAGATCTTCCTGACCCAGGAATCAAACCAGGGTCTCCTGCATTATAGGCAGATTCTTTACCAATTGAGCTATCGGGGAAACCACAGTTATTACAAAGGGTTGGCTCTATTCCCTACATTGTATGGGACGTCCTTGAGCCTGTCTTAGACTCAGTCATTTGTACCTCGCACTCCCCACCTCTGTATGCCCTTCCTGACCGCTTCCCACTGGTAACCTCTAGTTTGTTCTCTACATCTGTGAGTCTGCTGCTTTTGGTTATGTTTGCTAGTGGTTGTGTTTTGTTAGATTCCACATATAAGTGAAAACATCGAGTGTGTGTCTTCCTCTGAAGTCGCTATCTGCAAGTATACAGCCACACACACCTACAATGGGACACACGGCCTTGCTAGCAAGGGTTACTCTGGTCGTAAGAGTGTGGGTGACTTTTGTTCTCTTTCTCAAGTTCCTTTGTATGTTCCAGGTTTTCTACCACATGTATTATTTCTAGAAAGAGAAATGAGCAAAGAAGCACTCCAGAAGCTTCCTCCGTGGGAAGATGGTGGAAGAGAGCTTACAGTTGCAGGGGTTCAGCGGTGGAGGAGCCTTGGGTCGCCCAGAGTCAGGAAGGGCGGCTGTGGGTTCTGTCGGACCCTACACGCCCACCTGGAGCTGTGATGCAGCCGGGCTTCCAAACCGCCTGGTGCCTCCCCTGTGCCAGCCCCACAGACTTGCCGTGCACCCTGGCAGGAGGGCTGGGTAGGCTCCCCACAGGGTAGGCAGTGGAGTAACCGTGTCAGAGTTCCTGGAGAGCAGGGGGCCCCCGAGGCATCTGGGGAGAATGAGCTCCCAGGGAGGCCCACGTGGCCAAGGACCAGGTCAGGAATGGGCAGAGGATGTGACCCAGGTGGGCCCAGCTAGGGACTGGGATGCGACTGAATTCCTCCTTCCAGCTACCAGTGGCTCTGTCCTGCAGCTCCACCCTCCGGTGCTGACCCCTGCCCCCAGCTGTGGAGGGGCAGAGGGGACGTGTCTGCAGGCCTGTGCATGCCTGGTTCTCGTTGCAGACAGTGGAGCATGGCTTCCCCCACCAGCCCAGCGCCCTCGGCTACAGCCCCTCCCTGCGCATCCTGGCCATCGGCACCCGCTCCGGAGCTGTCAAGCTGTATCCTTTCTGTCCTCCTGGCTCCCACCCAGGGAGGCCCTGGAAGGGCTGGGGGTCTTGGCATTGCTGAGATTCGAGAAAAGACTCCTCCACTGTCCATATAAAAACAAGTTGTGGGTGACCCCTCTCGTTCCAGGGATGTTCCAAGTACCCTCTTAGGAGTCAGCCCTGAATGCAGCGAGTGCAGGGAGGGGATGGGCTGAGCAGTGGTGCTGCGGTTTGTTTCTCCTTCCCCACCCCCACCCCGGAAGAATTAGTCGACTGGCCCCAGGGCTCTGTCCAAACTAGAGACAGGGTGGCCTTGAGTCAAAGGAGCTGTCCTAAGGCAGCTGCTCTTCTAGTTTCTACCCCTGGTCATGTGCACTCCCTCATACACATACAGATACACACACAGGTTGGCAGAGACAGTCTACATAGACACACACACGCACGCACACAGGTTGGTTGTCCTTACAGTCTTTCCCTGGCCTGAGGGTCAACATGGTCCAGTGGGTCTATTCAGAAGCCAGGATGGGGGATCACTGCTCAGGTCATCTGGCCTGGGCTGGGTTACAAGTCTGTGAGTCCCACCCTTGGATCTGACCTGAGCCCCCAGGGTGAGACCCAGGGGGACTGGGAGGTGGGGGTAGGGGGTCACACGGGGAGAGCCCAGCTGGCACTTTCGGCAAAGCAGTAACTCCCTCCTGCTCCTCTGCTGCCGGATGGGGGTGGGGAGCTAGGCAGGGGGTGGTGTACGCACAGGGGTGCAGAGGCCAGGTCCGACAGGGCTCAGCCCTCCCTCAGCTGGTTAATCATTGCCAGCCCACGGCCATATCCTGGTTACAGCTCTCAGTGCTGAGACTCGCGCTCCCGGTTGCCGTGGGTGGGCCCACAGGTGCCTGCTGTGTGTCTCCTCACCAGTGCCACCATGTGGTGGCTGATGGTCTCCTACAGCTCAGGTTTTGGGGTTCAGGGAGAACGGGGCTGCAGTGGGCAGGCTGACAGTTGCCAAGATGAGGCTTCACCCTTCTAAGAAGACAGCCCCGCCGGCCTGCCTGTGGCAGCCCTCCCTAATTGGCTGACATCCCCCTCGGGGGTCAGGTTGCTGGACCTTGTCCTCGCCGGCCTACTTCTGCCTCCTCCCCACCTGACCCCCCCCCACACAGAGGAGTCCCGCTGCCTGGGGGAGGGAGCCCCTCTCTGCTGAGTACTTGCACTCCGGGAGTGGGGGGGGGGGTCCTGCCTTCTGGAGCTGTTTCCTGAGCCCTCCCCTCCTAGCTATGGTGCCCCAGGGGTGGAGTTCATGGGCCTGCACCGCGAGAACAATGCTGTGGTGCAGATCCACTTCCTGCCTGGCCAGGTGAGCCCACCCCACGCCCTTCTTAGTGGGTTTGGTGCTAATGAGAGGACCCGGGACAAACTTGCCTTTTCCCAGCCGCAGTTCATGACCCGCATCTCTGCAATGACACCCTGGGCAGCCCCGGTGTGTTGAGGCCACGGGAACACTGCCCCGCCCTGGTTAATGAGACCGGCCACTCCCGCCCCGTTCCCTCCCCAGTGCCAGCTGGTCACCCTGCTGGATGACAACAGCCTGCACCTGTGGAGCCTGAAAGTCAAAGGTGGGGTGTCGGAGCTGCAGGAAGATGAGACGTTCACGCTACGTGGCCCCCCAGGGTGAGAACTCAGTCTTGTCGCCCCCAGCCAGGAAGCAGGCTGGGCTGCGGGCTGCCCCCCGCCCCACCCCATCCTGAGCCCCACCTCTCTGCCATCGGTCTGCAGCCTTGGCAGAAAACAGTAAATATGTTTATGCGGTCTGAATCGCTGTGGACGCCATTAAAGGGCACCCCAGGCCTGGGTGTCCCTGGCGCCACTGAGGGAATCGCGGGATTCCGCCCCCCCCACCCACCCCCGCCGTGGGTCCCCCTTTGCCTGGGCAGTAGCCGGCTCACAGGCCGTCCTTCCCATCTGCAGGGCTGCCCCCAGCGCCACGCAGATCACTGTGGTCCTGCCACACTCCTCCCGCCAGCTGCTCTACCTGGGCACCGAGAGCGGCAACGTGTTCGCAGTGCAACTGCCGGCCTTTCACCCGCTGGAGGACCAGGCCATCAGCTCAGACGCCGTGCTGCAGCGGTGAGCCCCGGGCCCCTCATGCCCGCAAGGTGGACGCGGCCCACTCCCTTCCACCCCAGTGATGCCTCAGGAGCTTATCATTTCTCTCCTAGAAAGTCTGTGGGGACAGGAGGGCAGACTCTGAGCACCCCCCAACCTGTCCCCCAAACTGAGAATCTCGCCCTCCAAAATATTAGCACCCCAGCACCAAAAGGGGTCTTGGGAGTACTTGTCATCCCATTTAAAGGGGAGGAAAAGGAGGCTCATAAAGACCATGCAACAATGCCGCTCTCAGCCCGGTGTCCCTGGCACCGGTACTACCCCTTTCAAAGCCCGGGGGCTCTGCCACAGGGCAGACAAGGCCCAGACCTCCCTGGTCGAATGTGAGCTTCTGCTGATGCTCACATTTTGGAGTCTTGGCTACTTGTTCGCTCACAGGCAGGCTCCACGGCCCCAGACACCCGACGGCCACAACGTGTAGGGTTCTTGGGATCGTTTCAGAATCTTTGCTCCTGGACGGTGGTGTCTGAAGTAGAGAGGAGTTCAGATCAGGTCTGGGAATGGGGAGGGCGTGCCAGGTCCCCAAAGGGAGGCAGCGGAAGAGTCCAGCAGGAGCCGGTGGAGACCGCAGGGCCGGGATATGCAGCCCCTTCAGGCTCGAGCTTCCTCGGGGCTCCGGCCCATGCTTGGGGCTGGGTCCCTCTGAGCGCTGGGCAGGGTAGAGTCACACTGGGCAGTGTGACCGTGGTTGGAGCAGGACTGTTTGCAGGGGGCCGGGCATGGCTGGTGCTCAACAGGGCCGCCTGGCCTGCAGGCAGGACAGCGGAAGGACCTGCTCCTCATTGTGGCCGAGCCAGCACCCACCTCACCCACACCGATGGGCATTTAGTCGGTCAGGGAGGAGCCCTTGCTGGGCTTTCCTAGCCTGAGTGCCCTGGGAATCCCTCCTATGAGTTTAAATCCTTGTTTTAAATGTACCATGTTAGGTTTGGGTTTGAGCATAGAAGCGCCCTCAGGATTCAGGCTGTTTCCATTTCATCCTTGGTGTTGGCTCTTGGTCCCGTGCCTGCTGCCTCATAGGCTTCTGTTGGCTGCAACACCTCCAGACTTCACATCAGCATTCCAGGCCCAGAAGAGGAGGAGGGGCTCAAGGCCACAAGAACTGATAACAGAGTTTTGTTTTGTGGGGCTTAAAAACTATTTTTATGGAATGCCACTGCCTTACAGAAATGCACTAAATTTGAATGTACATTTTAACAGATTCTTGTTAAGCGAGTGTCCATGCAGCCAACTCTGGGCAAAGATAGAACTTTGCCAGCCCCGCCCCTACCAACCCAGGATCCCCCTCCTGCCCCTCTCAGTCACAACTCCCTCCCTCCCCCAGCGGTAACCATCACATGGACTTTCCTAGAAACCACATCCTGGCCTTTCCTGGTGGTTGTACCCCCTGTGTCTGCATCCTTGGGGGGTTTTCTCCGTCTCTATGCATTCCTTCTCTCTCCCCTTGACGACGCATCTTAGCAGTCTTTCCATGCTTGACACGTTCAGCGCCCACTGCTTTGCAGGTGCTATGTGTGTAGTTAATGGGTGGCCAACACTCTCAGCCGTGCTGCGTTGGTGGCTGGTGACCTGGCTCACAGTGTCCCTTTGCCCAGGTTGCCAGAGGAGGCACGCCACCGGCGGGTGTTTGAGATGGTGGAGGCTCTGCAGGAGCATCCCTGGGACCCCAACCAGATCCTTATTGGCTACAGCCGGGGTCTCGTCGTCATCTGGGACCTGCAGGGCAGCCGCGTGCTCTGTCATTTCCTCAGCAGCCAGGTAAGGACGTCACCCGCTGCTCCCCGGCGCCCACCTGACACATCCAGCCCCTGTCTGAGGCAGGGGGGCGCAGGCGATGGGACCACCCCCCAGCCCCAGCCCACGCACGCTGTTTCTTCTTTCCCACCCTCAAGCAACTGGAAAACGTCTTCTGGCAGCGGGACAGCCGTCTGATCGTCAGCTGCCATTCTGACGGCAGCTACTGCCAATGGCGCATGGTCAGCGACAGCCCGCAGCCGGAGCCCCTGCGCAGCTGTGTGCCTTACGGTCAGTGCCCTGCCCGCCGCCGGGGCCACCCGCCAGTGAGCGGGGCAGTGTCCTCCCCAGTCCCCAGCCAATCTCCTGGTTTCCAGGTGTAGGTACCCAACTCAGAGGAGCAAAGCTGGGGCCCGGAGAGGGTGGAGAGGTGAAGGCAGTGATGACAGCCACACGGCGGGTTTTCTGACGCCCGCTGTGTGGCTTTCTCTGGGCACTGCTCCGGGCAAGACTCCTAAGCCTAGATGCGCTCTGTGAGTGCGCAGGGGTCTGTGCTGCGGCCCACGGGCCTCTGAAAGCGGGAGGAGCGTTCAAGCTTGTTCCTTCTCTTTTAGGTCCTTTTCCTTGCAAAGCTATTACCAAAATCTTCTGGCTGACCACCAAGCAGGGGTAGGTATCAGTGCCCTGTCCTAGTCCCTTTCTAGAGTCTTCCTGGAGAGCTAAAAAGGCTGGTCAGGCCTCTTCCTGGGGAAGATGGTACATAAAGGATGCCTTTGGGTCCCACATCTGGGTCTCCAGGCAACAGAGAGGTGGACATTCATATCTCTCTCTGGCAAATTCCTGAAAAAAACATTCCCTTTCTTTCCCTTTCACCCTCCTGGAGAGAGAATTCAGATCAGCAGGTTCCAAACTCTGTCTTACCAAACAGAATCATACCGGGAAACTTGGCACAGAAGCGGAAAAGGGTGATGGCGTCTGATTGAAGTGGGCGTGGTGGCAGAGACTCAGCCCATAGCCTGCGTGCCCTGCTGCTCACCCCCACGTTCTCCCGGGCTGTTGAGTTGGGACAAGAAAGGGTCCACCCCAGCCCCTCCTGGGAACCTTGAGGGCACACTCGCCCTGAGACTGGCCGCCCTCCCAGGCCCTGCCCTGGAGGCCAGTCACAGGACTGTCCCTGGGCCGGCTCAGCCGCGAGGTGAGCCCCAGCCCACCCCTGCTCTTCTGTGCCTACCAGGTTGCCCTTCACCATCTTCCAGGGCGGCATGCCACGGGCCAGCTACGGGGACCGCCACTGCATCTCGGTGGTCCACAGCGGCCAGCAGACAGCCTTCGACTTCACCTCCCGCATCATTGACTTCACTGTCCTCGTCGAGGTGGACCCTGCGGCCGGTAGGCAGGCGGGAGTGGGTATGGAGGGCGGGCCCTCCCCGTAAACAAAGACGGGGGGTCCTACAGGTGATCCCAGCGCGGCTGCCCTTGCGTCCCTCAGCCCCACCGGGGGCTGCTCCCTTTCCTTCCCTGCTGGCCTGGGGGTTGTCCTTGCTGGTCCCACCTCCCGCCCACCCTAAAGCTCTCCTTGCCTTTCAGTGGCTCACCTGGGACTTAGCCCAGAGCAGGCCAGATCTGCACTATTGGGTTTAACACTCACTTGGACATAGTGAAGCCCTCCTTGTGGGGTGGGGCCATTCGAGCTGGCCTCCTGGAGCTCAGCCAGGCCAACAGAGCGCTGAGTCAGCTTCCTAAATTGGGTGACAAGCAAGACCAGAAAGGGCCGGTGTCGAAATCTGGAGAGGAGGCCTGGCGGGAGATCTCCTGATGACTCCTCCCCAGATGGCTGTGACCCGACAGGCCCGAGGCCTCTGGGTGAGGGGGGCTGTGGGACGGCTCTGGTCGCCCTGGGCTGTGCTCTCCAGGCCTCGCGGGCAGCCCTTGGAGGGAGACTGTGAACCTGCTTTTCCTCTTTTTCTCAGCCCCTTCCATCCTCACATCTGACAGCGTGCTGGCAGCCAGGGCCAGTTTTGGGTCAGTTCTTTTAGATTTCCTATACTGGTGATCTGTGAACAAAACCAGTTTTCCTTCTTCCTTGCCAATCTGCATAGCTTTTATTTCCTTTTCTTGTCCTACTGCGTTAGCTAGTGCTTGAATAGGAGTGGTGAGAGGAGGCTTCCTTGCCTTGTTCCTGATGTCAGTGGGAAAGCTTCAAGTTTCTCACCATCAATCATTACATCAGCTGTAGGTTTTTTCCTAGATATTCTTCCTCACGTTGAGGAAGTCCCCTCTATTTTCTTTACTGAGAGGTTTTTTGTGTTTTTTTTTTTAATCATAAATGGGTATTGGGTTTTGTCAAACACTTTCTCTGCACCCAGTGTTATACTCATGTGATTTTCCTTTTTTAGCCTGTTGACACAATACATTACATTAATTGATTTTCAAATATTGATACCTGGGGTACCTTACATACCTGGGATGAGTCCCACTTGGTCATGGCATATAGTTCTTTATGCATTGTTGGATTCAGAGCCTGTTTTAAATAATTTATTATTTTTAAATATTTATTTAAATGTATGTATTTGTGCCCAGTCTTAGTTGTGGCATGCAGGATCCTTAGATGCGACATTCAGGATTTAGTTCAATCCCTGGCCAGGGATTGAACCCAGGCTCCCTGTCTTGGGAGCATGGAGTCTTAGCCACTGGACCACCAAGGAAGTCCCTGAGCCTGTTTGTAAAATGCAGATTCCTTGGCTACAGCCCCTGAGCCTCAGATTCCACAGGACCAGGCCAGGCCGGACACACTGCTTCCTTGTGGCTCCTGCAGCCCCTGACCCTTGGCCTGTCCCCACAGCCTTCGATGACCCCTATGCCCTGGTGGTGCTGGCCGAGGAGGAGCTGGTGGTGATTGACCTGCAGACGGCTGGTTGGCCGCCAGTCCAGCCTCCCTACCTGGCCTCCCTGCACTGCTCTGCCATCACCTGCTCCCACCACGTCTCCAACATCCCACTGAAGCTGTGGGAACGTATCATAGCAGCTGGCAGCCGGCAGAGCACACACTTCTCCACCATGGTAGGTGCGGCCCGGCCCGGCCCCGCCCAAGGAAGGCCTCGCCCCCAGGGCCAGCCCCGCCTCACCGCAGGCTCCGCCCCACCCGTGAACGTCATCATCTCCTCCAGGAGTGGCCCATTGACGGCGGCACCAGCCTGGCCCCGGCCCCACCGCAGAGGGACCTGCTGCTCACAGGGTAGGTGACGTCGATGGCACTCTCCTCCTGCCAGGTGGGACGTGCGGGGTGGGAGCAGAGCCCAGAGGGCTGCATGCCGTCCTGGCAGCCCTCTGACGGGAGGCAGGCCGGTTCCGCCCACAGGCATGAGGATGGCACGGTGCGGTTCTGGGACGCCTCGGGCGTCTGCCTGCGGCTGCTCTACAAACTCAGCACCGTGCGGGTGTTCCTCACTGACACAGACCCCAACGAGAGCCTCAGTGCCCAGGGCGAGGAAGAGTGGCCGCCCCTCCGCAAGGTGAGGCCCAGAGCTTGGGCACCAGGGAGGATGGGGGCGGGTCAGGCCCAGAGCTGAAGGCCACTCATGGGCCTCCTCTCCCTCGGCAGGTGGGCTCCTTTGACCCCTATAGTGACGATCCTCGGCTGGGCATCCAGAAGATTTTCCTCTGCAAATACAGCGGCTACCTGGCTGTGGCCGGCACAGCAGGGCAGGTAGCATCCCGGGCTAGGCGTGGGGAGGAGTGGTCAGAGGACCCAGGGCAGCGTCCAGGGCCAGGAGCTTCCTTCTCAGCATTGTGTGGGGAGGTTTGGGGCAGCAGGGCCAGAAGCCTGGGCTTCCCAGGTGACTCGGTGGTAAAAAAAAAGAAAGAAAAAAACCACCTGTCCATGCAGGAGGCATGAGACCAGGTTCCATCCCTGGGTTGGGAAGATCCCCTGGAGGAGGGCATGGCAACCCACGCCAGTATTCTTGCCTGGAGAATCCCCATGGACAAAGGAGCTTGGCGGGCTGCAGTCCATGGGGGTCTAAAGAGTCAGACACAACTGAAGTGACTTAGCATGCACACACTGGGCCAAGAGCTAGTCTCCTGAGTGCCCACTGATGGTGTCGCCAGGAGCGTCACCTGCCCTTGACTCCTCCCAGTGAATAGGAGTTCCCAGATACCATTATAAGGACACCTTTGGGATGGCGACTTCTCCTCCAGAAGCCAGAATTAAGGGCCAGAAGTTGGGCACTTGTGACCCTGGGCCTTGGCGCGTGTCTTGGGTCCCCTGCCATCGGGGTCCCCGGGCCCAGCTGTCCCCTGGAGCCAGGGTGGCTCAGCCCATCTGCCGTCCGCCCAGGTGCTCGTGCTGGAGCTGAACGACGAGGAGGCAGAGCACGCGGTGGAGCAGGTGGAGGCCGACCTGCTGCGGGACCAGGAGGGCTACCGCTGGAAGGGCCACGAGCGCCTGTGTGCCCGCCCAGGGCCGGTGCGCTTCGAGCCCGGCTTCCAGCCCTTCGTGCTGGTGCAGTGCCAGCCCCCGGCTGTGGTCACCTCCTTGGCCCTGCACTCTGAGTGGCGGCTCGTGGCCTTTGGCACCAGCCACGGCTTTGGCCTCTTTGACCACCAGCAGCGGCGGCAGGTCTTTGTCAAGTGAGCAGCCCACCCACCCAGAGCGGCGGGGGCCTGGGTCTGGGATCAGCGCCTGAATCGGCAGGGTGTCCCTCAGAGCGTGACGGCCCTGCGTCCCCCCTCCCCGGCCCCCAGGTGCACGCTGCACCCCAGTGACCAGCTCGCCCTGGAGGGCCCGCTGTCCCGCGTGAAGTCCCTGAAGAAGTCCCTGCGTCAGTCCTTCCGTCGGATCCGCCGCAGCCGGGTGTCCAGCAGGAAGCGGAGGCCCGCCGGCCCTCCGGGAGAGGTAAGGCCAGGGCCGGCCATGCCTGCTTCGGCCGCAAGCTCCCCCGCCCGACCCCGTGACCTCGGAGCTATCGCTCTGCCTCTCTGTGCCTCTGTGTCCCCAAGTGTGAACGGAAGTCTCTGTAACACCTCAGGGTCACGCCCTCGGTCCGTGAGACCAGGCGAATGGCGGGGGGCCAGGCGGTGCGGTAGCCAGTCCTCCCTGGAAGGGAAGCGTGGAGCAATCCGATGCCCCCTGGGGAAGGAAGGCCTGTGCCCACCCTCAGGCCACGTCCACCCGCTGCAGGTGCAGGAGGGGAGCAGCAGGGCAGAGCGGACCGGCCTGCAGAACATGGAGCTGGCGCCCGTGCAGCGCAAGATCGAGGCACGGTCAGCAGAGGACTCCTTCACAGGCTTCGTCCGGACCCTCTACTTCGCTGACACCTACCTGAGGGACAGTGAGTGGCCGGTCTGAGATGGGGGGGCCCGGGCAAGCATCTTCTGGCTTGAGGGTGTGTTGGAAGCTGCTGGCTGATTTGCCCTTAAGCGGGTTGCCCCTTCGTGAGCTCGGGCAGAGCCGGAGCCCCCATGCCTGCCTCTTTCTCTGTGTGGACTGGGTCTCTGGGTATGGTCGCCCTAGCTCCATACCCAGGCCCCATTGTGCTCTAGAAGCGTGACCTTGGATGTGTCACTTGGCCTTTCTGGGTCTTGCTTCTCCCCCTATAAAATGGGGTGTAGCTTCCTCCTAGAATGGTTGCATGTGTTGGGACATGCCACATACCTGCTGGTACCCAGGAGGCCCTCTGGAAGCTGACTGTGTCTCTTTTCCTGCCAGGGTAAGGGTGGGCCGAGGGCTCTTTGCTGCTGTATCTCGAGGGCTGAGCTGTCCTGGGCTTGGGATCATCTTCACGGGACCCTTGGTTGTCAGGGAGCCTTGCAGGCCCTTCCTGTCTATACCAGGACATAGGTAGGGCCCACAGCAGCTCCATTTCACAGAGGAGGAAAGGCTTGTGAAGTTTGCTGGCTTGAACTTGGAGTCACACGGGTAGTGAGCTAGGTCTCCCGGCTTCCCTTGGGCCCCAGAGTCAGGGGTTAAATGTAAACCTCGGCCTCCTGGCAGGTTCCCGCCACTGCCCCTCGCTGTGGGCTGGCACCAATGGCGGTACTGTCTACGCCTTTGCCCTGCGCGTGCCCCCTGCCGAGCGGAGAATGGATGAGCCAGTGCGGGCGGAGCAGGGTGAGTGCTGGGCAGGGCAAAGGCACTTGTCTGCCTAGGCTGGGGGCAGGGTGGCATCTCCAACCTCACCTCCATCCCCACCGCCTATCTCCATCCCGCAGCCAAGGAGATCCAGCTAATGCACCGAGCGCCCGTGGTGGGCATCCTGGTGCTGGACGGACGCAGCGTGCCCCTTCCCGAGCCCCTGGAAGTGGCCCACGATCTGTCAAAGAGCCCGGACATGCAGGGGAGCCACCAGCTGCTCGTCGTGTCGGAGGAGCAGTTCAAGGTGCCTTATGGGAGGAGGCAGGGCCCCCAGGGATCCCTCCACAACGGACAGCTGCTGGGACTCCTTTAAAGTTGTGTATGTAGTTGTGTGAGGGCTGCAGAGGCACCAGAGAGAAGTGGGGTCTTGGTGGAGTTCGCAGGGTCAGTGGTAGGAACACTGAAGCAGGACTTGTGTCTGTGGAAGGGAGAGGAGATGCAGACAGGGAACTAAGAGACCCTAGCATCCTCGCAGTCCGAGTGCAGTAACCACACGTCTAAGTGCCGAGGGCAGGAGCACTGGGGCTGAGCAGGCCTCGCCAGGAAGCTGGGCAGGTGGCAAAGGGCCAGGCCCAGCAGTGGCACCGGGCAGGGATGCAAGAAGTCCTTGCTCGGCCAGATGAAGCAGTGCTAACTGGTCCGGCCACCAGTGTGATTGGCTGCCCTGCGCCCTAGGTGTTCACGCTGCCCAAGGTCAGTGCCCGGTTGAAGCTGAAGCTGACGGCCCTGGAGGGCTCAAGGGTGCGGCGGGTCAGCGCGGCCCGCTTTGGCAGCTGTCGGGCCGAGGACTACGGGGAGCATCACTTGGCCGTCCTCACCAACCTGGGTGACGTCCAGGTGGTGTCACTACCCCTGCTCAAGCCCCAGGTGCGGTACAGCTGCATCCGCCGGGAGGATGTCAGCGGCATCGCATCATGTGTCTTCACCAAATACGGCCAAGGTATGCGGGGGGCGGGCCTGGCAGGGCCTCTGCCCCCGGGCCAGGTTTGGGGCTCCCACTGCGTCGCGGGGGCTGCTGGGAAGGACAGCCTGGGGTATTTCAGCCAAAGCCAGGATCCTTAGGCAGAGAACTGTTGGAGGCTCTGGTCCCTAGTGACCCCCAAGGTGGGGATCAGGGGTGGGTCGTGCAGGGCCAACTCGGGCTGCCCTCACCTGCCAGCCTTTTCCACCCCAAACCCAGGTTTCTACCTGATCTCACCCTCCGAGTTTGAGCGCTTCTCTCTTTCCACCAAGTGGCTAGTTGAGCCCCGATGTCTGGTGGATTCAGCAGAGTCAAAGAACCGCAGCCACCCGCGCAATGGATCAGGCCCCGAGAAGTCTTTGGGCCGAGCCAGGTGGGTGGAAGGGCAGACGGCCTTTGCTCCAGCCGCTCCTTGCCCCACCTTCCCTGGGGTGCCCGCTCTGGGGCTGCCCAGAGTCCCTTTCCCCCGAAACTCAGCCAGCCACCCCATCCACCCTTTCCCAGCCAGAGTGGGGAGCCTCGTGCCCCTGATCCTTACAGTCTCTTCCCCATAGGAACTCAGGGAGCCAGAGTGATGGAGAAGGTAAGACAGGTCTCTCTGGGGCCGGGGGCGTGTGGGGGCAGAGGTGTGGCAAGGGCAGCTGGGGAGGGTTGGGGAGCCCAGGTGGTCAGGCAACATGTGGGCTGGGGGTCACACAGCTTCCCTTGCGGTCCTGGGCTCCGGCTCCAGCACCCCTGCCCCCACAGAGAGGGGGACGGGGCAGCAGAGGGCCGACGGCTCACGTGGCCTGGCCCCTGCCTTTCAGAGCGGAGGTCGGGCCCTGTGATGGAGCACGCTCTGCTCAATGACGAGAGTGAGTCGGGGCAAGAGTTGTGGGGCTGGCAGGAGGGATGTTCGGGGTGGGGGCGGGGGTGGGGGGGTTACTTGGAAGGCCAGGGTGGAAACGCGGGCTGGTTTCCTGAAGAAGGCAGGCTGGTTCACCGGGTCAGCAGAAGGGGGAGCGAGGCGGGCATCTGGCCCCACCTGCGCTGGCCTCACCAGGCCTCTGCTCTCCACCTCTGCCCTGCAGGGGTTCTGAAGGAGATCCAGAGCACGCTGGAGGGAGACCGAGGGTGAGTGACTGTCCAGCTCACCGGGGCGGGCCCCAGGTGCCAGGAGAGCTGTGGGCATGAGGGTCCTCGTCCGGAGTCCCGTGGACGGTGACAGCCCCGACTTTGCCCACACAGGAGCTGTGGCGATTGGCGTTCTCAGAGAGTGGCCATGGGGTACAGCCTCAGCAACGGGGGAGGTAGGGGCTCTGGGCACTGCTGCGGGCTTGGGGGGGTGGGAGGAGGAGGAGGCCCCGTCCCCGCTCTCCTGGACCCTTAGGCTCATCCCAGCCCTGGCACGTGCCCTGCTGGCCGGAAAGCCTCTGTGTCTGGGCTCACGCTCTGGTGCTCTGTCTCCTGCAGCGGAGTGAACGGGACGCGTGTGCCGCCTGCACAGTGATCACACTACTGAGGGCTCCTCTGCAGGGCCCCGCCTACCTGGAGAAGCCCAGCACGGGGCCGTGCAGGGGCTGGGGGCACCCCAGGGTCCAGCCTGCTGCTGCTCCTGGTCTCAGGAGAGTGGGGACCCCCACGGCCCAGGGCTGTCCCTCCCTGGGGCCTGACTCTCCTGGTCCCTTCGTCAAAGTTGCACAGTTTTGAAGCCCCCTTCCCCCCCCCTTTTTGTAGTGGGTTGGGTTTTAAATTATAAATGTTAATTGCCTCCGGATGAAAAAGTTTTTAATAAACACCTTATTACCTCTTCACTGGACTGGTCCAAAGATTTTAATTTCTTTTTAGCTTGTACAGAGATTTTTTCCATGTAAATAGAAACAATGGTTAGCTGGTTCCTTGCCTTTGCCCCCTGGGGTCCATCCCCTGGACCAGGCTGGTGCTCAGGAGGATCTGTCGGTTCTTTTAAGCTATTTGGAATCAGATACATGAACTCTACGTGGTTGTGTCTGAACACCACATGCCTTCTCTCTTTGGGAATAAATGATGACAAGTTAACCGAATTGAGTCTTGTCTGTCTGCATCCCTGGGTGGGGGGCCGTAGGAGGGCCCTGGCCACCCCTGGCCGGCCTTTCCCTGCTGTCAGGAGGGGAAGATGCTCACAGGATGTTGACTTGATGGCTTCTCCTGGACTTCGGGGAAGGACTCTGGGGTGCCACTGAGGTGGGGTCAGTGCCTGGAGGTTAAGGTCTCGACAAGCCAGGGACTTGATTCTTCTTGGCCTACATCTTTACCCACCCGGTATCTTGTTTTTTAAATTATTTTTGGCTGTGCTGGGTGTTGGTTGAGGTGCACAGACTCTTGTCGCCGTGCATGGGCTTTCTCTAGTTGCAGAGTGAAGGCTTCTTGTGGTGGCCTCTCGTTACAGAGCACAGACTCTAGAGCGTGGCTCAGTGGTTGGCGCAGAGGCTTAGT
The DNA here is from genome assembly GCF_042477335.2 of Ovis canadensis. Classification (NCBI taxonomy): domain Eukaryota; kingdom Metazoa; phylum Chordata; class Mammalia; order Artiodactyla; family Bovidae; genus Ovis; species Ovis canadensis. Next base: position 64,021,365 of record NC_091255.1, on the reverse strand, counting down.
TGCCGGACCAGGGATCGAACCCATGTCTTCCTGCACTGGCAGGCGGATGCTTAACCACTGGACCACCATGAAGTTCCCCACCCGTCTTCACTGAGCGCCTACTCTATGCTTGGTGCTTGAGGTTCAGAGGTGGCCAAGACAAAGTGGCCCCTGCCCTTGTGGGGCTCACGGTCCCTACAAGTGCAGGAAGTGTTAAGATGAGGGAAATCCGGGGGCCTGGGAGAAATGTGCCTGGGGAGGTGACATTAAGCTGTGACTAGAGGACCTCCCTGGTTAAGACTTTGAGCTTCCAATGCAAGGGACACAGATTTGATCCCTGGTTGAGGAACTAAGATCCCACATTTTGTGGAGTAGCCAAAAAATAAAAGGCATACGCTGGGACAGAAGAGGTGACCAGGAGTTGGCTGGGGGGGAGGGAGGCACAGCAGCATGCAAGGACATGGTCTCCTCACAGTGGAACGAGTGAAGAGCCAAGGGTGGTTGGCAGGAAGTGAGTGAAAATGCCGGGGCCAGTCAGGGAGCCCTGGGAGCCTCGTGGGGGCAAGGGCACTGCCCTGGGTCACAGGAGACTCCCTGGCCTGAGCTGGAAGAGGGCCTGTTGGAAGGACACCAGTGAGCATGGGGAGCAGAGGAGGAGCTGAGTTCCAGGTCCCAAGACAGACACCCCGGGGGAGCATCCTCTGTACCTGCCCTCCAGCATGTACCGCTAAAGACACGCTCTGAATTTGGGAACAGGGACCACTCAAGCTCCCTTGTTTCTCCTTGGAGGAATAGTAGGGGCTTACCCAGATGGAAGAATTGATGCTTTTGAATTGTGTTGTTGGAGAAGACCCTTGAGAGTCCCTTGGACTGCAAAGAGATTCAACCAGTCAATCCTAAAGGAAATCAACCCTGAATATTCATTGGCAAGGTTGAGGCTGAAGCTGAAGCTCCAGTACTTTGGCCACCTGAAGTGAAGAACTGATTCATTAGGAAAGACCCTGATGCTGGGAAAGATTGAGGGCAGGAGAATTGGGAGACAGAGGATGAGATGGTTGGATGGCATCACCGACCCAATGGACATGAGTTCTAGAGTTATTCTTCTAGAGACCGCTATAGCTTCAACCCCAGCAAGTCGCACTTGGACAAATTATTTACCTGCTCTGCATCAGTTTCTCTTGGCAAATAGGGTGATAATAGTATTCCTTCTTTATCTGTTGTGAAGTTTCTATGAGTCCATGTAGTCAATGGGTTAATGATGGTGCTGACCCTGTTCAGTTCAGTCGCTCAGTCGTGTCCGACTCTTTGAGACCCCATGAATTGCAGCATGCCAGGCCTCCCTGTCCATCACCATATCCCGGAGTTCACTCAGACTCACGTCCATCGAGTCCGTGATGCCATCCAGCCATCTCATCCTCTGTCGTCCCCTTCTCCTCCTGCCCCCAATCCCTCCCAGCATCAGAGTCTTTTCCAATGAGTCAACTCTTCACATGAGGTGGCCAAAGTACTGGAGCTGCAGCTTTATCATCGTTCCTTCCAAAGAAATCCCAGGGTTGATCTCCTTCAGAATGGACCAGTTGGATCTCCTTGCAGTCCAAGGGACCCTCAAGAGTCTTCTCCAACACCACAGTTCAAAAGCATCAATTCTTCGGTGCTCAGCCTTCTTCACAGTCCAATTCTCACATCCATACATGACCACAGGAAAAACCATAGCCTTGACTAGATGGGCCTTAGTCGGCAAAGTAATGTCTCTGCTTTTGAATACACTATCTGGGTTGGTCATAACTTTTCTTCCAAGGAGTAAGCGTCTTTTAATTTCATGGCTGCAGTCACCATCTGCAGTGATTTTGGAGCCCCAAAAAATAGTCTGACACTGTTTCTACTGTTTCCCCATCCATTTCCCATGAAGTGATGGGACCAGATGCCATGATCTTCGTTTTCTGAATGTTGAGCTTTAAGCCAACTTTTTCACTCTCTTTCACTTGCATCAAGAGGCTTTTTAGATCCTCTTCACTTTCTGCCATAAGGTTGGTGTCATCTGCATATCTGAGGTTATTGATGTTTCTCCCGGCAATCTTGATTCCAGCTTGTGTTTCTTCCAGTCCAGCGTTTCTCATGATGTACTCTGCATATAAGTTAAATAAGCAGGGTGACAATATACAGCCTTGACAGACTCCTTTTCCTATTTGGAACTAGTCTGTTGTTCCATGTCCTGTTCTAACTGTTGCTTCCTGACCTGCATACAGATTTCTCAAGAGTTAGGTGATCTGGTATCTCTCTCTTTCAGAATTTTCCACAGTTTATTGTGATCCACACAGTCAAAGGCTTTGGCATAGTCAATAAAGCAGAAATAGATGTTTTTCTGGAACTCTCTTGCTTTTTCCATGAGCCAGCGGATGTTGGCAATTTGATCTCTGGTTCCTCTGCCTTTTCTAAAACCAGCTTGAACATCTGGAAGTTCACGGTTCACATATTGCTGAACCCTGGCTTGGAGAATTTTGAGCATTCCTTTACTAGCATGTAAGATGAGTGCAATTGTGCAGTAGTTTGAGCATTCTTTTGCATTGCCTTTCTTTGGGATTGGAATGAAAACTGACCTTTTCCAGTCCTGTGGCCACTGCTGAGTTTTCCAAATTTGCTGGCATATTGAGTGCAGCACTTTCACAGCATCGTCTTTCAGGATTTGAAACAGCTCAACTGGAATTCCATCACCTCCACTAGCTTTGTTCGTAGTGATGCTTTCTAAGGCCCACTTGACTTCACATTCCAAGATGTCTGGCTCTAGATTAGCGATCACATCATCATGATTATCTGGGTTATGAAGATCTTTTTTGTACAGTTCTTCTGTGTATTCTTGCCACCTCTTCTTAACATCTGCTTCTGTTAGGTCCAGACCATTTCTGTCCTTTATCGAGCCCATCTTTGCATGAAATGTTCCCTTGGTATCTCTAATTTTCTTGAAGAGATCTCTAGTCTTTCCCATTCTGTTGTTTTCCTCTGTTTCTTTGCATTGATCGCTGAAGAAGGCCTTCTTATCTCTTCTTGCTATTCTTTGGAACTCTGCATTCAGATGCTGATATCTTTCCTTTTCTCCTTTGCTTTTCACCTCTCTTCTTTTCACAGCTATTTGTAAGGCCTCCTCGGACAGCCATTTTGCTTCTTTGCATTTCTTTTCCATGGGGATGGTCTTGATCCCTGTCTCCTGTACAATGTCACGAACCTCATTCCATAGTTCATCAGGCACTCTATCTATCAGATCTAGGCCCTTAAATCTATTTCTCACTTCCACTGTATAATCATAAGGGATTTGATTTAGGTCATACATGAATGGTCTAGCGGTTTTCCCTACTTTCTTCAATTTGAGTCTGAATTTGGTAATAAGGAGTTCATGATCTGAGCCACAGTCAGCTCCCGGTCTTGTTTTTGTTGACTGTATAGAGCTTCTCCATCTTTGGCTGCAAAGAATGTAATCAATCTGATTTCGGTGTTGACCATCTGGTGATGTCCATGTGTAGAGTCTTCTCTTGTGTTGTTGGAAGAGGGTGTTTGCTATGACCAGTGCATTTTCTTGGCAAAACTCTATTAGTCTTTGCCCTGCTTCATTCCAAGGCCAAATTTGCCTGTTACTCCAGGTGTTTCTTGACTTCCTACTTTTGCATTCCAGTCCCCTATAATGAAAAGGACATCTTTTTTGGGTGTTAGTTCTAAAAGGTCTTGTAGGTCTTCATAAAACTGTTCAACTTCAGTTTCTTCAGCGTTACTGGTTGGGGCATAGACTTGGATAACTGTGATATTGAATGGTTTGCCTTGGAGACGAACAGAGATCATTCTGTCGTTTTTGAGATTGCATCCAAGTACTGCATTTCGGACTCTTTTGTTGACCATGATGGCTACTCCATTTCTTCTGAGGGATTCCTGCCCGCAGTAGTAGATGTAATGGTCATCTGAGTTAAATTCACCCATTCCAGTCCATTTTAGTTCACTGATTCCTAGAATGTCGACGTTCACCCTTGCCATCTCTTGTTTGACCGCTTCCAATTTGCCTTGATTCGTGGACCTGACATTCCAGGTTCCTATGCAATATTGCTCTTTACAGCATCGGACCTTGCTTCTATCACCAGTCACATCCACAACTGGGTATTGTTTTTGCTTTGGCTCCATCCCTTCATTCTTTCTGGAGTTATTTCTCCACTGATCTCCAGTAGCATATTGGGCACCTAATGACCTGGGGGAGTTCCTCTTTCAGTATCCTATCATTTTGCCTTTTCATACTGTTCATGGGGTTCTCAAGGCAAGAATACTGAAGTGGCTTGCCATTCTCTTCTCCAGTGGACCACATTCTGCTAGGATCAGGGAAAACATCATAAGAGTTTGATGCACAGGATGTCTTTATCCTTTTTTCTTTGGCTGCCCCGGGTCTTAGTTGCAGCATGTGGGATCTTCATGTGCGTCATGCGAACTGTTCGTTGTGGCTTGTGGGCTCTAGTTCCCCGAACAAGGATCAAACCTGAACCCCCTGCATTGAGAATGCAGAGTCTTAGCCACTGGACCACAGGGAAGTCCAAGACGTCTTTATCTTTTACCACAAATTAAGCTTTGCTGTTTCAAACTTGGGTTGGCACCGGGATCTTCAGTCTGTGGGTCAGGATCCTGCACCAAAAGTGGGTACCAAGGAAGGAGTGAGACCATCACACTGGGGGAGCTGGGTGGCCCTTCCCCTGCCTAGGAAGAAGGCATGCTTTTGTGACTGCCCGTTTATGGGGGCTTCCGTATGTTTTATCCATTTAGCTAAGTTAACTCACACAAATGGACAAGCGACATGAAGTTTCCTGCCAAGTAACTAGGGATTAGAGATACTACTACTAATGCAAACACCAATAAACCAGAAGAAAATGGCAGAGCCAACACTTCCATGACTCAGAGGGGCTTTGTGGCTGCAGCAATGATCCAGTTAATCAGCTCGAACAGGAAGTCAACAGCAAGTACACACACCTGAAAATACCTAGAGATCTCTTTGGAAATTTTGAAAATGGATTAACCCTGTGCCCATTAAGGATAAGCTTGGCCTTAAATACTTCTAAGAGTGAGCTTATGGTGGTGGTTCGACTGTTTCAGTTTCAAAGAAAACATTGTCATATTGGGAACGTGAGCGGCAATTTGTGTGGCTAGGCAGGCACACACGGAAGCACTTGGTGCGTTCTGGAAAGCAGATTAATCCCGGTGGAGGAGTGGGGTGTCCAGGAAGAGCAAAGCAGGCACTGAGAGGGTGAGTTGACCAGGCAGGCTGCCAGATGGACAGGATGCGTGAGCGGGAGGGTCACTGCCAATTCCAAGGGCCTTGGACACAGTTGGTCTGGAGACTTAGTTCTGAGGGCCTTCGGCATTATATGTTTGAAAGTCAGGCCAGTCCTACCCTTTATCACTGGCTTTGTCTGTGACTGGCTGTGTGACCTTGCAGGTCATCTGGCCTCACTCCTGCACCTTTGTTTACTTATCTTTAAAATGGGCTGTAATAATAGGGCGGACCTCAGAGGACAGTAAGGATTCAATGAGAATCTGGAACATCCCACAGGACTGGGCTCCCAGTTAAGACCCCAACAAAGGAGGTGAAGGTTATTGTGAGGTGAGTGAGGCCAGGAGAGGAGGAGGTCGCTCAGGAGGGAGGGAGGGAGTGTGTGCGGAGCCAGAAGAGGACTCGCACAGGTGGAGGAGGTGGTCACAGCCCTTGTGAGCAAAGTGGAAGAAGGACAGGTGGGAAGGAGGAAGCGGGGGTGGCGCCCCTCTCCCCTGGTTTGTCTGAGGGCTTCCCTGGAGGCTGTTGGAAACCACACAGCCAGGAGGTAGGGGGCGTGGGGAACCAAGCCTGTCTGGTTCCAAAGCCAGTCCCAGCAGAAGTGCCGTGGAGCAGCATGGCAAGACCCTCGAACTGGGTCCCCAGTTACTCACTTACTGCCTACATGTCCTTAAGCCACTTACCCTCTCTGAGCCATTTCCCCATCTATGAAATGAGACCATATCCCCTTCCTAAGGTTTGGGGAGGTTTGGATGAAATGAAGCTTGGGAAGGGAGCTGAGGCTCAAGGGATCAGAGGCGGCCTTGCCTTCCCAGCTGTGTGCTGGTCGCTCAGTCATGTCCAACATTTTGTGACCCCAGGGACTGTGGCCTGCCAGGCTCCCCATCCATGGAATTCTCCAGGCAAGAATACTGGAGTGGGTTGCCACTTCCTTCTCCAGGGGATCTTCCCAACCCAGGGATTGAACCCAGGTTTCCCGCATTGCGGGCAGATGCTTTAACCTCTGAGCCACCAGGAAGTCCCAGCTGAAAGAGAAACAAGTGCTGACCTGGATCAACAGGAGAGAGAGGAGGGCCCAGGAGAAGGCTGGAGACTGGAGATGGGAGTATGGAGCTCTCCGGCTGCTCCAGTGCTCACAGGACACACTGTAATGGGTTGGACAAATTGAAGTTCCATGTATAGCTGGTAGCTCTCCTGCCAGGTCTTCAGACTGAGTGGGCATCCCAGTTCTGACACTCAGCTGTGTGCCTCAGTCTTATCATCCATGAAATGGGAATCCTTATACCACCCATCCCTTGGAGTGCTGCTAAGAGTTAAACGAAGGCTTCCCTGCGGGTTCAGTGGTTAGGAACCCTCCTGCCAATGCAGGAGACTTGGGTTCAATCAGTGGGTAGAGAAGATCCCCTGCAGAAGGAAATGGCAACCCACTCCAGGGTTCTTGCCTGGGAAATCCCATGGAAAGAGGAGCCTGGTGGGCTACAATCAGCAAAACAGTTAGATACGATTTAGCAACTAAACAGCAACAAAGAGTTAATTGAATTTTTAGTAAAGGATGTAGAACAATGCTTGTCATATAGTAAGCCCTGAAGTGTTAGCTATTTTTTATTATTTTTATTATTATCATCATTATTAGTCCAGGACAAAACAGAGCTCTTTCTCTATGCTATTTATTATAAAACACACACAGCATAACACAAGTCAAAGGAGTACAACCCAAAAAATCTTCACAGACTGAACAGTATCACCCACGGAGGCTTCCTTGTGACCCTCCTAGTCACTACCAACCTCCCACCCCCAACCCAGGCACTGCCCTGTAACTAACTTAGCTCAGTTTCCTCTTTTTGTCCTTTATATAAATAGAATCAGACAGTGAATTCTAGAACTCTTTCACGACTGGTTTCTTCACTCACCATCATGTTTTGTGAAATAACCCAGGTATGTTGCTGGCAATGGTATGCCGTTATCAATGCGACAACTGATCAATCGTTATCTGCTTTTGGCAGGTGAAAGGAGCCCTCTGAACCTGATTGGCCATTGCCTTGCTCAGTACTGGTGGTGGGGAAGCAGAGTGTACAGACTTTTAAAGACTCCAGTTTTATGAGTCAAATGTAACCAACGTTACCCGTTTGTTTGTGTTCCTTCAGGACAGCTGCTTCCTTGGCAAAGGCCAAGGCACTTTCAACTCCTTGCTCAAACCAGGCATCTGGGCATGAGTGGCCCTCCTAGGTAACGTGAGTTCTTGTGGCAGCTCCACCCAGGCTGGCTCCAGATGTGCAGAGAGGTAGGTGTGAGGCAGTTCAGTTCAGCTGCTCAGTCGTGTCTGACTCTTCGTGACCGCATGGACCACAGCACGCCAGGCCTCCCTGTAGAGCACCAACTCCCGGAGTTTACTCAAACTCATCTCCACTGAGGCAGTGATGCCATCCAACCATCTCATCCTCTGTCGTCCCCTTCTCCTCCCGCCTTCAATCTTTCCCAGCATCAGGGTGTTTTCAAATGAGTCAGCTCTTTGCATCAGGTAGCCAAAGTATTGGAGTTTCAGCTTCAACATCAGATCTTCCAGTGAACACTCAGGACTGATTTCCTTCAGGATGAACTAGTTGGATCTCCTTGCAGTCCAAGGGGACCCTCAAGAGTCTTCTCCAACACCACAGTTCAAAAGCATCAGTTCTTCGGTGCTCAGCTTTCTTTAACTATCACATTCATACATGACTACTGGAAAAACCATAGCCTGATGAGATGGACCTTTGTTGGCAAAGTAATGTCTCTGCTTTTTAATATGCTGTCTAGGTTGGTCATAACTTTCCTAGGAGTAAGCGTCTTTTAATTTCATGGCTGCAGTCACCATCTGCAGTGATTTTGGAGCCCCCCCAAAATAAAGTCTGACACTGTTTCCCCATCTATTTGCCATGAAGTGATGGGACCAGATGCCATGATCTTCGTTTTCTGATTGTTGAGCTTTAAGCCAACTTTTTCACTTTCCTCTTTCACTTGCATCAAGAGGCTTTTTAGTTCTTCTTTGCTTTCTGCCATAAGGGTGGTGTCACCTGCATATCTGAGGTAATTGATATTTCTCCCGGCAATCTTGATTCCAGTTTGTGCTTCATCCAGCCCAGCGTTTCTCATGATGTACTCTGCATAGAAGTTAAATAAGCAGGGTGACAATATACAGCCTTGACATACTCCTATTTGGAACCAGTCTGTTGTTCCACGTCCAGTTCTAACTGCTGTTTCCTGACCTGCATACAGACTTCTCAAGAGGCAGGTCAGGTGGTCTGGTATTCCCATCCCTTTCAGAATTTTCCACAGTTTGTGATGATCCACACAGTCAAAGGCTTTGGCATAGTCAATAAAGCAGAAATAGACCTTTTTTTCTGGAACTCTCTTGCTTTTTTGATGATCCAGCGGATGTTGGTAATTTGATCTCTGGTTCCTCTGCGTTTTCGAAAACCAGCTTGAACATCTGGAAGTTCTCGGTTCATGTATTCCTGAAGCCTGGCTAGGAGAATTTTGAGCATTACTTTACTAGAGTGTGAGATGAGTGCAATTTGTGGTAGTTTGAGCATTCTTTGGGATTGGAATGAAAACTGACCTTTTCCAGTCCTGTGGCCACTGCTGAGTTTTCCAAATTTGCTGGCATATTGAGTGCAGCACTTTCACAGCATCATCTTTTAGGATTTGAAATAGCTCAACTGGAATTCCACCACCTCCACTAGCTTTGTAGTGATGCTTCCTAAGGTCCACTTGACTTCACATTCCAGGATGTCTGGCTCTAGGTGAGTGATCACACCATTGTGATTATCTGGGTCATGAAGATCTTTTTTGTGTAGTTCTGTGTATTCTTGCCACCTCTTCTTAACATCTTCTGCTTCTGTTGGGTCCGTACCATTTCTGTCCTTTATCGAGCCCATCTTTGTATGAAACGTTCCCTTGGTATCTCTAATTTTCTTGAAGAGATCTCTAGTCTTTCCCGTTCTGTTGTTTTCCTCTATTTCTTTGCATTGATCGCTGAGGAAGGCTTTCTTATCTCTCCCTGCTATTCTTTGGAACTCTGCATTCAATGGGTATATCATTCCTTTTCTCCTTTGCTTTTCACTTCTCTTCTTTTCACAGCTATTTGTAAGGCCTCCTCAGACAGCCGCTTTGCTTTTTTGCATTTCTTTTTCTTGGGAATGGTCCTGATGCTTGTCTCCTGTACAATGTCAGGAACCTCCATCCATAGTTCATCAGGCACTCTAGCTATCAGATCTAGTCCCTTAAGTCTATTTCTCACTTTCACTGTATAATCTTAAGGGACTTGATTTAGGTCACACCTGCATGGTCTAGTGGTGTGAGGTAGGTAGGAGCTAACTGGAGAGCCCTCCGAGGAAAGCGCCACAACCTGGAATGCCAACTTCCCCCACTTTGATTCTGGGGGGGGGCTGCTGGTTGAGGAGAGGTCAGAGGTCAGCAGGGGCACAGGAGTCCTGTGGGGGCACTTAGATTTGTCATGTTTCAGAGGGGAAAAAATGTTGGATGATATCCTGCCTCAGTGCCATGTGAAGATGGGTGGTCTCCTCTCTTGTTGGTGGGAGTGTAAACTGGTACAGCCTCCACGGAGGAAAATTTGGAGCGCTCCAAGTTATACAAAAGCACACACCCTATGCCCCTGCAATTCCACTTCTAGGAATTGATTCGGCCTGGACACAGAGGGAATCAATGTTGTCTGTAATTGAAGCAAAAGGTTAGATGAAGGCAGCCTCCATTTCAGTCGTAAAAGTCTGTTAACCTAAAATAATTTTAAGAGCCAATTATTTTACCAGCAACGAATTACAACATGGGACAGCAATTAATGCCAACTACACACACCTCTGCAGGAAGGAAAACTTTTTATAAAGGAAGCTCTCTTATAGAGGAAAAGGGGAAGCTGGGAGAGGCTGTTATAAACAAAAAGTCCATAGGAGGAAATTGGGAGTTTGAAGTATAGCAGGTTTTCATTGGCTTAGTTTGACAGTTTCTCATTGGCTGAGTTATTGCCAGGCAAGGGGAAAAACTTTCTTCCTCCAGCTGGCAGCAGTAAAGTCGTGTCACTTCCTGCCTGAGACCCAAAGTACATTTTTTTCTCTTGGGCTCTATATCGAGGTGAACTGGTTAAGTGTATAAGGACTCCCCCTTCTGGCCTCTGGCCTCCATTTAGTGAGTGTTTCCTTTATTAATTTTTGCACTATCAATAAAGAATTGGTTAAACTCTGGCACATTCATCTGCTGGAATATTACAAAGTTGTAAAAAAAAAAAGATTTTTACTATTATGAAATCTCCAAGTTAATCTGTTAGAGTGGAGCACCATGAGCTAGAAGAGCTTCCACCTGTTCTCAAAGGGAAAAAGAATACTTGCTTTTCTCTGCCTGGATAGCTCTGGAAGGAAATACAAGAAATGGGTAACCTCAGGGGACAATGAATAGCTGTGGGTCAGGAATGGGAAACTTTCATCTTCTGGACTACCTGTTCAAAAAAAATTAAATATTAGAGCAACACACACATCTGGGTGCTCAGGAATTTATTGGGGTCCGATTATGTTCCATGACTAAGAAGCATGTACTTACTTTACACCAGTCCGAGGTGTACATTTATGTTTTATGCAGTTTTCTTTAAATTATATTTCACAATATAGAACAATAACAAAACTAACAACCCTCACTGGCTTCTGGCCATGCACCAAGGTCAGCCTGGTTCCAGCCTCCAAGGGGCTAAGGGAGGAGGGTGGGTCTCCTAGAGGCCCCCAGGACAAGGAGGATGACCCGCACAGGTTCTTTTGGCACCAGCCCCCACCCCGATGCCAAAGTAGTGAGGCAGGAGCAGAGCATGGGCCCCCTTGGTCGGGCCCGGTGCCAGGCTGGCAGCAACTCAGGGCCACACGGTTGCCCTGTCCACGGCCTTTGTCCGCACCTGCAGCTCTTCTTTCCTGATTGGCCTCCTCGCTATTGTTGGCCTTGGAGGTCAGGACCGACAGCCACCTGCATTATTGATGCCCTTGGGGGGCGGGTAGATGGAGCCTGTAGCCCCTATTAGCGCAGAGCCCCGTGTGGTGTGCTGCTGAGGGCACGCCTGTGGGCAGCCGGCTCCTGGGGCGAGAAGAGGAGACAGCCACCAGGAAGCCATGGGCAGGAGCAAGGGCAAAGCGCCCCAGCACCTGGAGGGACCCGGGAGGCCCCCCTCGGGGGAGCAGGAATCCGGGTCTGCCAGCGCAGACAGCGTGCCCAGCCGGGGACACCGAAAGGGCCATCGTAAGGCACACAGGGAGCCCAGCGCCAGGCGAGGCCAGGAGCCTCCCAGTGCCCACAGGAAGGCCACTGGAGGGGAGAACAGGGACTGCAGACAAGCAGAGGCGGGGCCGCCGCCGGACGCCGAGGGCAGAGGAGGCAGCGGGCATGCTCGTGGGGGATGCCAGGCTAAGGAGAGCAGCAAGCCGGGGGACGGCCACGGGGGGTGTCTGGAGGAGAAGGGTCTCCGAAGAGGAGGAAGGACACGCCAGCACGACTGCGGCAGAAGGAGAGGAAAACGACGGGGACGCTCGGCTCAGCGGGGCCGCCGGGAGACACGGAGCCTCGACAGGGACACGTCGGGTGGAGACGGGGCCAGCTCCTGCCTGGACAGCGAAGCCCACGAGGCCCAGGAGAGCCGCAGCCAAGGTGGTGGGACCCCAGAGCGGAGGCTCAACTTGGAGCAAACGGACTTGGCCTCGGGGGGCACTCAAACCAGTGCAGAGTCAGCGCTGGAGGCGCCAGGAGCTCCCCGGAACAGCGACAGGCCGAGCAGCAGCGACGACAGAGGCAGTGACAAGCCCCCCTCGCGGCCCCAGAGCCCAGAAGGATCGTCGGGGGCGAGGCCCCAGGGAGAGACCGAGGATTCCGGGACAGACCCAGACTCGAGTCAGGAGGGGGCCGGGCCGTGCCGGAGCCCAGGAGCAGCCCCAGGAACGACCCGCGGGGCCCTCGAGGCCGGCGAGGCTGACCAGGGTAGAAAAGCCGCAGCTTCCAGCCTCCTCGAGAGCTGGATCCCCCGGAGCTCGTGGGGTTCTCAGGACCCCAGGCAGGGCGGGGATGCAAGGGACGATGGGGTGCAGCCCGAAGCTGAGCCGAGGGGCGCCCCGCCCGAAAGAGCCGAGGCCTCGACCGCCCGGGGTCAGCGCCGCCAGATTGGAAATGTGGTGGGGAAGGCGCACGAGGCGGTGGGCGTGAGCGACGAGGGGTCTCGGGGAGACGGGCCGCTGGCCGCCCTAGTGGCGCTCTGCAGGCTCCGCGCGAGGCCCCCGCCAGGCCCTGCTCCCCAGGCCGCCGGTCCCCGCCGCGGCAGCCTCAAGGACCGGCTCGTGCGCGTAGCGCGGGCCCTGGGGCTCCTGCGGTGGCTGCGGCTGCGGCTCCAGGGGCGCGCGGGCGGCGCGCGGGGCCCCGGGACCAGCGAGGGGACGAGCCGCGGGCCGGGGCCGCGCCGCCGCCGTCTAGCGCTGAGCCTGGCGGGCGTCGCGGGGCTCTGGGGGCGACCAAGGCCTCCCCCTGGCGGCGGCTCGAGTTCCCCGCAGGTTGCAGAAAGCCCAGCTCACGATCCATCGGAGGAGGAGCACGCGACTCCAGATCCCAAGTTCGCCGTCGTGTTCCCCAGGATCCACGGGGCAGGGAGGACCTCGAGCCGCCGGAGCTCAGAGGAAGGGTTCGCGGACGCCCCCGCCGGGGAGGGGCGCGGTTGGTCCTGTGCGGGGGCGTCTGCGGACAGTGCAGGGCGCAGGGCCAGTGTCGAAGGGGTGGCAGAGTCTCCCCGCGGCTCTCTCGGCCCGAATCCCCACGAAGAGCCCCCCCTCGACGAGACGGGCTCCAGCAGCGAAGCGGAGCCCGAGAGCTTGGGAGCCGCGGCTCCGGTGCATTGGGCGCAGGGCTGTGGCCCTCACAAGGGCCCCGGGCTTGGCACCGAAGCACTGCTGCCCCGACTCACCTTGGAGACCCGCCGGCGGCCGGAGGGGAGCCCCGGCCCCCGCGGGTCCTTGAGGGATCGGTGGGAGCCAGAGGACGAGGTGGAGGAGGCGCTGGAGAGGGACCTGGAGCTGAGCCTCGTGCCCGGCCCGGAGGAGCCTCCTCTTCCCGGCGGCGCCGACGGCTGGAGTGTGGGGGAAGGCCTGGAAGACACCGAGGACCTGGCCCGGCTGCGGTGAGTGGGCGCGGTTCCAAACCTGCCCTGCCTGGGTCACACCTTCTCCTATCCCACCCTACCTCCGATTTTTATGGAGGGTCTTCTTCGAAGGGGTTTTGCCATACAGGGTCGTCAGGCTGGAAGGGGCAGGAGAGGGGTGAGAATCCAGATGCCCTTTTTTTCTCTAATTGGCACAAAGCTTCCTTCTGAGTCAGCAGCCTAGTCCTGCCTATTGCGCCCACAGTGGGATCTCTTATTCAGCAGGGGCGGCGGTGGGAGGGCTGTGTTATGGACCGGCTTGGAGGGGGGTGAGGGCTGTGTTATGGACCACCTTGGAGAGGGTGCAGGACTTGGTGGAGGTGTCTCTGCAGCCAGCGCGGGCGCTAACCCAGAACCTCTTTCTGCTCCCAACTCCCCTCTCCACCCCACGCCCCGTAGGCCAGTGTGCGACAGCTCTGTGCTGCTGTGTCTGAAGAAGAGGTTTCACCTGGGCCGAATCTACGTATGGGGGACCCAGCAGGGTGTGGTGGGCTGGCATTCCCTTTCCCCTGGGGTCAGAGGGCCCTCTGGGCACACCCCACCCAGAGTGTCCCCCTCCATCCTCTCTGGGCTGGGTCCTGAACCCTGTTCCCTCCACATTCTGATGAGAGCTTTCACTTTCTTCCCAGACCTTCGGGGGGCCCCTCCTGCTAGCTCTGAACCCCCACCGGGCCCTGCCTCTCTATGCACCTGAGGTCCTAGCCAGCTACCGCCCTGGGAAGACCCCCAACACCACCCCGTATGTGAACTTGCCCCACCAGGCCTCTGCTCCCACCGGGTGGCTACCCCAGCACGTCACACTGACTGGGGACTGTGGGCAGGACGTGCCTGCACCCAGGAGACCGCAGGGTGCCCATCGCTGGTAACCTTCTCTCTCATCTGCTTCCACTCTCCTCCCCCAGACACATTTTTGCTGTTGTGGCATCGGCGTATAGCCTGTCTGAGAGCACGGGGCAGGCCACCTGCATCCTTCTGGGGTGAGTGGTGGCTGAGCCCTCAGGCCATGCTGAGGGCCAGGAGGAGGGCTATGTGAGGTCCGTATCGGAAACTGCCCATCCGGTCCACTGCTGAGCAGCAGCTCTGGACTTGCTAAGACCGTGCCCCTTGAACGAGGAGGCATCTTGGGACCTTTTTTTTCTGTTTGGCCTCCTTGCCCTGGATCTGTGTTTCTGCATTTCTGGGAGCCTCTCTTAGGGTGGGTGTCACTTCCAGGTGGGCACATCCCTGCTTTGGGGCTCATTTGGGGTCACCCTATGTGCCCCTTCCTGGAGGCCCTGCCAGCCTTTCTCTCCTGCAGTGGGCACAGCGGCTCTGGGAAGACGGAGGCAGCCAAAAAGATGGTGCAGTTCCTACACAGCCTGGAGTGGGAGCAGACGAGGGAGAGAGGGTGTCGGGTGAGGGGCAGCTCTCCATTGCCCAGGGGTCCAAGAGGGACCTTCCCACTCCCCTGGGCCAGGAGAGTGGTCTTCAGGCCTCTGGCTTCTCCTCAGGGGCAGCCCCAGGCATGGCCTACTGCGGGGAGGGTGGGCTGAGGAGACTGACCCCTCCGTGGCCCGACAGAGCCCCTACATAGTATCCTTGTCTGGGATGCCTCATCAGGGGCTGCTACGCCCAGAGATACTTGAATGTCCCCCCTCCCACCCAGCTGGACACCGTGCTGCCCCTGCTCAGCAGCTTTGGCCATGCCAAGACAGTCCTCAACGCCAATGCCAGCCGCTTCGGCCAGGTCCTGTGCCTCTGCCTGCAGTGGTGAGTGACAGGGGTCCAGGTGGGCAGGGGCACCCATGGCCGGTTCCCCAGATTGGGAACCTGAGACTGCCACCCTTGGGTCCAGCCCTTGGTGGGTCCCACCTGAGCAGGGGCCCTGGGCCATGTGTGCCCTGGGCACCCTCACCGTGCCCTGTGCCCACAGTGGGGTCATCGTGGGCGCTTCTGCGTCACATCATCTACTCGAGACCTCGAGGGTGGTGTTTCAGGTATGACCCCGGCCCGCTGCTCCCAGCGAGGGGGAGAGGGAGGCGCTGTGACCCCTCATTCCCCTGGCCTGCCTTCCCCTGGGGGCTTGTCCTTGCTTCCCAGGGCACAAGACCTGGCTGCCACTCCCCCTAAGCCAGTCCTTCTCCCCCGAGGCCCAGGCTGAGCGGAGCTTCCATGTTTTTTATGAGCTGCTGGCGGGGCTGGACCCTGTGGAACGGGAACAGCTCTCCCTGCAGGGGCCAGAGACCTACTACTACCTCAACCAGGTGAGGGGAGGCACTCCCTGGTGCTGGGCGACAGGGCCTGCCTAGGGAGGGGTCCCCGCTCGGGGAGTAGGTGAGGGAGGCCATGGGAGGCCCGTCCTCATCCCCGGCCCCTCACCCTTGAGCTCTGCTGTGCTTGGCAGGGCCGCGCCTGCAGGCTCCAGGACAAAGACGATGCCCAGGACTTCAGAGGACTGGTGAGCGCCCTGCAGGCACTGGGCTTGTGCACCGAGGAGCTGACCGCCGTCTGGGCTGTGCTGGCCTCCATCCTGCAGCTGGGCAACATCTGCTTCTCCTCGTTAGAGGTGAGCTTCCGCCGAGATGCTGGATCGGTGGTTTGGCTCGTCTGCATCATCAGCGGTAACCTCAGAGTGTGGGAGGCCACCCACAGGGCCTCACCGCTGTCCCGGAAAGTGGATGGATTTCCATCTTTTTTCTTTTAATATAAATTTATTCATTTTAATTGGAGGCTAATTACATTACAATATTGTAATGGTTTTGGATTTCCATCTTATAAATGAGAAAACTGAGACTAGGGTCTTCTGCCTCTATACTAATCCCATCCCACTAAGGCACCACCCTAAGACGGGTGCTTGGTGTTACCTGAGCAGCTATGATGTACCTGGGGCTTCACATATATGTGTGTGTGTGTGTGTGTGTGTGTGTGTGTATTTGGGTGGGGGGTCTACACCGAGCAGTTTGCATGATCTTAGTTCCCCAACCAGAGATCAAACTTACACCCTCAGCAGTGATAGAGCAGAGTCCTAACCACTGGACCATCAGGGAATTCCCTACATAGAGTTTCTTTTTTTTTTTTTTTAATATTTATTTGGTTGCACCAGGTCTTAGTTATGGCATGAGGGATCTAGTTCCCTGACCAGGGATCAAACCTAGGCCCCTTGCATTGGGAGCATGGAGTCTAAGCCACTGGGAAGTCCATTTAGTGCTCCAGAGAACACCATCACATAAAGCTTATTATTTCCCCTCTAACGACAAGACAGTGGAGGCTCAGAGAGGGGAAAAGACTTGTCGGGGCCACCAGCTAGCACAGAGGTAAGGTCGGATTCACACTTAGGCCCTCAGACTTCAGAGCCAGCCCCTCCCCCGGCCCAGGTCTACCTCTGGGTCATGGGCACCTTGCTGGTCTGAGCGTGGCTCTGCCCCCGCCCATGGGAAGCAGCCAGTCCACAAGCAGAGCGCTCCCTGCTCCCTCCCGCCTCTGTCCAGAGGGAGTCCCAGGAGGTGGCCGCCGTGTCCAGCTGGGCTGAGATCCACGCCGCAGCCCGGCTGCTGCGGGTGCCGCCCGAGCGCCTGGAGGGAGCGGTCACCCGGAGGGTCACGGTGAGCCTGGGGGTCCTGGGCAAGGGGGGCCTGAGCAGACCACCCAAAGGCTTGGGGAGCCCCGGGGTGGGCCTTGGGCCTGGTGCACCAGCTGCACATTCTCCACCCTCAGGAGACGCCCTATGGCCAGGTCTCGAGATCCCTACCGATGGAAAGCGCCATCGATGCCAGGTAGCCCTGAGGACAGGAGAGAGCCGGGAGTGGGCCTGGCCCCTGCTGCACGGGGCTCACTCACCACGCTCCCAGGGACACCCTGGCCAAGGCCCTGTACGCACGGCTCTTCACCTGGCTTCTGAGGACGGCCAACGCGCGTCTGGCGTCCCCTGCGGAGGCAGGCAGCACGGTTACCATCTCTGTCGTTGATGTCTACGGCTTTGAGGTCACCCCGGGGGTGGGGCCCAGAAAGGGGTGTCCACCTCATCCTGGATATTCCTGGGGACCCCAGCAGCTCTGTGGGGCACACTCGTGCGCTGCTTGCCTCTCTGACCATACGATGGTCCATGAGACAGCTGCGCACTCGTAGGTACAGCTGCCTGCCCTGTCCAGGCGTGATGTCACCTCTGGAGAGCCCTGCCTACTTGGCTTTGTTTCAGAGTCTCATGGAGCCTTGAGGCGATGAAAGACCTCAGGATGAGTCAGTCTCACTTCCTGTGTCCAAGAGGCGGGGGGAGAAGGGGACTCCCCCAAATCACCCTGAGTTTCCATAAGCTCGTCACCCCTTCCCAGAATATCCGGCCCCCTCAGGCCAGGGAAAAGGGATGAGACGGGCACCGGTCACTGTCCTCCGCTCTTGCCTCCTCTCCACGGCACCTGTGTGTGTGTGTATATTCATATGCACACTTGTGTGTATTTTTGAGCATGTACAAAACTCTGTACAAAGCTGCATGAAGCAGGGGCTCTGCTAGGCTTGCTGGCCAGGTGTTGGGGACACAGAGGAAGGAGCCTGGAATTCTAACAGGAGGACTCCTGGAAGGCTTCTTGGAAGCGGCAGCCTGGAACTCTGCTTATGAGAACGTGGCATTCGGATAGTCCCTGAGCTAGGCTGTAGGAAAAGGTGCCTTCCAGACCACAGGATGGCTGTGATCAGAGGCCCAAAGGCTCACAGCGGTGCTGAGGCAGAAGGCAGGGGGACAGCTTGCTGGAAGGGAGGCCCGGCTGGGGCTGGGGCAGCACTGAGGCGGCCGCACCCTGGGCCAGAGTCTTTGGACTTGACCCTGGAGGCGGCAGCATCAGCCCTGGGGCAGCATCCTGCCTGGTGCTGGGAGAATGTGGGCAGCGGTGGGAGCAGGGAGAAGGGCACCAGGCCTGTGTGCTGGCCCCCCTAGCTGCCCCGGGCCCCCCACCTCATGTGGGTGCCCACCTCACTGCTCACGTGCCCCCAGGCCTTGCAGGTCAACGGTCTGGAGCAGCTGTACAACAACCTGGGCAGTGAGCGCCTGCAGCTGTGGTACAACCGGCTGCTGCTCGCCCAGGAGGAGGTACAGGACTGGGCTTGGAGGAGGCCAGGGATGCCCAGCTGTTTCCTAGAACAGAAGCCATCCCTAGGGGAGAGAGAGCACTGCACTGAGAGCCCGCCCCAGAGCCCCCTTGCTGTAGGCCGTCTCAGTCCTTCCGAGCCTCAGTTTACTCATCTGTACAATGGGAGGGTCAGCCCTGCTCTGGCTCGGGTGAGGCCCCCCATGGACACGGGTGGTCTCCACAAACCAAGTGCTGGCTGTTCCCAGGAGGAGTGTCGGAGGGAGTTGCTGCCCTGGGTGCCCATCCCCCAGGCCCTGCAGGAGTCCTGCCTGGACTTCCTGGTAGACCAGCCACACAGCCTCCTGAGTATCCTGGATGCCCAGACATGGCTGTCCCAGGTGAGCCCCTCGTGTTGGGGGACAAGGAGCGGGGGGTGCCTGGTGACCAGGCCAGGGCCAGCAGGGCCTCTCAGGGGAGAAATAAAGTCTGAGGTCCTGGGACCTTGCCCACAGGCCCTCAGCACAGCTTGGGAAGGCAGTGGCCACACTAGGTTCAGATCTCTAGTCTCTGGATAATCCTGAGTGAAGTGCTGACCTCTCTGAGAGTCCTCACTGCAGGAGGGGGACCATCGTGCCTGAGGGGCTGGGTGGTGCGGACTGTGCAGGCTGCGCGAGGGGCTTGGGGTTTCATCAAGAGTCTTGTTATAAGTTCTTAAACTCCATAAAATAGCCTCTTACTGGATGACTTTTTATATATGTGAATCTTTAAAAAAAAAAACACATCCCATCTATTTAATGTTTCATTTAAATGTACTGTATCTTTCCCCCTTTTTTATTTTCTTGGCCACACTACAAGGCATGTGGGATCCTACTTCCCTGACCAGGGATCAAACCCACACTCCTCGCATTGGAAGCACAGACTCTTAACCACTGGCCCGCCAGGGAAGTTCCTGGATGGGTTCTTAAAAGTATCTGAAAAACTTGCTCAGAAACACCTGTAACTGTGAGACCAGTCTCCCAGGAGTCATTGCCAAAACTGCCTTCAAGTCCCCCAGCCCCGTTTCTTTTAAATTATTTTATCAAACGTCTCTAAGCCACCAAATCTTATTGACTGAGGTGTGCAAGTCTTCCGTGTTTTTTCTTGATTGTTCAAAATAGTCCCTGGGAAAGAGGTTGTGCCCTTTATAAAGACTCAGATAAGGAGCGACTTTCTAAAAAAGCTTGGGAACCAAACCAAAGCTCGCCGTGTGTTCAGTGTCTGTGGTTCTGGGGGCAGGGGAGAGAGGCACAGCCCCGCCAGGGGAGCCGCACCGGCAGAGGCCTGAGCATCTCTTCCTCTCACCAGGCCACGGACCACACCTTTCTGCAGAAGTGCCACTATCACCACGGCGACCACCCGTGCTACACCAAGCCCCAGCTGCCCCTTCCCATCTTCACCGTGCGACATTATGCCGGGACCGTCACCTACCAGGTATCGGGTGAGGGCAGAGTGACCCTGGGGAGTCACCTGATGGGTGAGTGGGGTAAGTGTAGGGAGACCTCTTCCAAGGCTTTAACCATCTCTCTCTGCCTGGGCCCCTCTGCCTCACCTAGTGCATGACTCACTGAGCTCTGGGCAAGCATTGTGTGATGGGGGAGTCAAGGCCTTGGGACCTTCCAGACCCAGAGGGGCAGAGCATATGCATGGGACCTGGCTCTGATGACCTCAGGGAGTCTGCTTCTCCTTCTGTGTCTCCATTGTCCTCATCTGTAAAATGGGAAGGGGAACCTGTCCTATAGCGTCCTGAGGATTAATGTAATTACATGGAAGTGGTGGGACAGGTGCCTGGCACATCCGGGTACTCAGTAAAGGGACCTCCTCTCCCCCTTCTGAGTTTCATGATGACTCCACACCTACCCAGGAGGAGAGCTTCAAGGGGGTGGCAGCCTGGTATAAATGGTATATTCGAGTGACTGGTTTGGGGTGGAGCAAGTCATCCTTGTGGGTGGGAAGTGGTATCTCATTGTGGTTTTGATTTGCATTTCTCTAGTGATTAATGATGTTGAGCATCTCTTCATGTGCTCCTTGGTCATTTGTGTATCTTTCCTAGAGAAATATCTATTCAATTCCTTTGTCCATTTTTTAATTGTGTTGTTTTTTTAAACTGAACTGTAGGCGTTCTGGATATTAATCTAAATATTAATCCCTTATCTGATATGTGATATTTCCTTCCATTTTGTGGGCTCTCTTTTCACTCTCAGCACTGTATTCTGATGCACAAGAGGTTTTCATTTTAATGAAATCCAGTTTATTTTTCCTTTGTTGCCTGTGCTTTTTGTGTCTATTCAGGAAATCATTGCCAAATCCAGTGTCATGAAGCTTTCTCCCTTTGTTTTCTTCTAAGAGTCTTATGGTTTCATGTCTTACATTTAGGTCTTTGATCCTTCTATTTTGAGTTGATTTTGGTACATGGTGTGAGATGAAAGGCCACCTTTGAAGTTGGACTATTAACAGAGGGAAGAGGCTGGGTCACTTGCCAAAGGGACTGACTTCCACCGCCTTCTCTCCTTGACTTCCCCTCCCCACCTCACATTGTCTCTCGCAGGTTCACAAGTTTCTAAACAGAAACCGGGATCATCTTGACCCTGCCGTGGTGGAGATGCTTGCCCAGAGCCAGCTCCAGGTGCCCCTGCTGGCCGTCCTATACCCCCTGACCCTGTTCTGTCCTCCTCGCCCAGACAGTCTTGCCCAAGGGGCTGGCCTTCAAGATCCTGGCACCTTGAACCTTTGGCTGGCCCACCCCAGTGCCCCAGGGAGTGGGGCTGGGGGGCAGGCTGGGCTATCGACAGGCCCTGCGAGCCGGCGCAGTCCCTGTCTCACCCCGCAGCTGGTGAGCCGCCTGTTCCAGGAAGCAGAGCCTGATGAGTTCGGAGGAGGACCGGGCAAACCCACGCTGGCCGCTCGCTTCCAGAAGTCCCTGGGGGACCTCCTAGCCCAGCTGGGCAGGTGAGAATAGTGCCCCCATACCTGACCCCCTGGGAGTTTGAATAGGGGGCCAGTCTGTGCTCACGTGACTCCCCTTTCCACCCACGAGGAGCCATGTCTACTTCATCCAGTGCCTCAGCCCCAATCCAGGAAAGGTGAGCCCTCCCAGCACCTGGCTGCAGAGCCCTCCAGTCCCTGCCCTGCCTTCTCAGCACCCCCGCCCCTCCTGTGCCCTGCCCCGTGCTCCCCACGGCTGTGAGCCCCTCGACTCCATGTCCTTGGCTCTGCCATGCTGCCTGGCCACAGCTTCCAGGCCTCTTCGACGTGGATCATGTGGCAGAACAACTGCGCCAGGCGGGCATCCTGGAGGCAGTGTGTACCCGCAGTGCCAACTTCCCCATTCGCCTGCCCTTCCAGGCCTTCCTGGACAGGTAGGGCCCAGGATAGGGGGAAACAGGCACCTCAGGGCCAGGACTCACTAGGCAGGCCCCCCTCGAGTGGCTGCCAGACCTGGGGCTCCTTCTAGGGAAGACGGACCCACTTTCCCAGGGACCCTTCTTCCATTCTCTCTCTCCTCTCCCTCCATCTGTGTCTCCTTCCACTATTCCTCAGTCACCCCCACGCCTCTGCATGCCTCTGTGCATTCAGGTATCTCTCCTCCTCTTAGCAAAACTCTCCTGGGTGTCTGGCACATAGTAGGTGCTTTCCATAATCATTGTTGAATGACTTACAGACTGAATGGACCCAAGGGGCTCGGGGATCAAATGAGTGTGGGGAGAGGTGCTCTTGTGCTTGTTCTGACTTGAGTTATCTATCCCTGGGCAGGTTCCGGGCCCTGGGGACTGAGGAGCAGGGCAAGCTCTCCGACCGGGAAAGGTGTGGCATCATCCTGAACCAGGTGCTAGCGGCTGAGTCACCCCTCTGTCACCTGGGAGCCACCCAGGTGGGTGGTGTGTGTGTGCAGAGAGGCAGGGAGGGCTGGCAAGTAGGAGGAGCATTCTGGGATCCTCTCAGAATCCGGTGGTCCTTCCAGGTGGTGGGGAGACAGAGTGGGCTGGGTGTCCCGGGCACCCCAGGAGAACGGGTTGCCTGGAAGGAGGCTGAGGCCTCGGGAGAAGGGCAGGGTGGTCCCAGCCTGCACACCTGGCCTGCCTCCAGCCCACACCTCTGCCCCCAGGTACTGCTGCGGGAGCCGGGCTGGCAGCAGCTGGAGCAGTGCCGGGCCCAGCAGCGCGCCCAGGCCCTGCTGACCCTGCACCGAGGCCTCCGCGTCTGCATCTCCCACCAGCGCCTCCGCCTCCTGCCACGGAAGCAGGCTCATGTGCGTGGGCTCCAGGCCAGGTGTGCGGGGGGCGCTGAGACTGTAGGCCTCCTCAACGTGGCGGGGCAGGCTCTGGGAGACATAGGGCCTCGATGCAAGTCTGTCTGCCTGCATCCCATCGGCACTGGACTCTTCTTGCCGACACCCCTGCCCATACCTCTGCTATCTCTTCTTGAATGCCCCCAGCCATGAGGAGCTCATTACCTGCTGAGGCTACTCAAACCTGCTGTCTTGACTCCTTGACTAGTGGTTTGCATTTTTTTGGTCTGCATTGGGTCTTCATTGCTGCATGTGGGTTTTCTTTAGTTGCAATAAGCAGGCGCTGCTCTTCGTTGTGCTGCAACGGCTTCTCGTGGCCGCGGCTTCTCTTGCTGCGGAGCGCGGGCTAGAGTACAAACGCAGGCTTCAGTAGTTGTGGCTCATGGGCTCAGCTGCTCAATGGTTTGTGGGATCTTCCTTCCTGGATTGATCCCATATCCCTCACACTGGTAGGCAGATTCTTAACCACTGGACCACCAGGGAAGTCCAACTGTCCTTTCTTCTAGTCCATTCTCCACCCTGCAGCAAGAATACTCTCTCTTTTTTTTTTTTTTTTTTTTGGCTGCAATGGGTCTTAATTGAAGCATGCAGAATCGTTGGTTGTGGCATGTGGAATCTATTAATAGCTCCCTGACCAGGGGTCACACCCAGGTCTCCTGCATCGCAGGCAGATTCTTTACTGTCTGAGCCACCAGGGAAGTCCCTCCAAATCGTTTCATCACCAGCAAGAACTCTGTACCTGTTCAACAATCATACCCCGCGGCCCCTTCCCTCCAGCCCCTGGTAACTCCCAGTATACCTTCTGTTTCTGTGAATTTGCCTATTCCAGACATGTCATCTAAGTTGACTCATACAATATCTCCCTTTACATCTGGGTTATTGCACTAAACATATTTTCAGGGTTTGTACCTTTTATAACATGTGTCAGAACATCATATATTTTTTTTACACCTGGAAATTGTTCCGTTGTGTAAGTGGACCACAGCCGTTTATCCATGTATCTGTTGAGTGTGCATGTGGGTTGTTTCTGCCTTTGGGCTTATTGCAAATAAGGCTGCTATAAACATGAGCATGCAAGGTACAGTTCAAATCTCTGCTTTCAGTTCTTTTGGGTCTTTACTTTGGAGTGGAATTCCAAGTTATCTGGTAATTCTGTCTTTACCTTTCCAAGGAACTGCCAGATTGTTCTCCTTAGTGGCTGCACCATTTTGCCTTCTTACCAGCAGTGTGTGCACCTTCCAGTTTCATTACATCCTTGCCAAGACTTGTTATTTTCTGCGGTTTAAATTATCACCAACCTAGAAGATGTGAGTCGGAGACGATTGAGCGACTTCACTTTCTCTTTTCTCTTTTCATGCATTAGAGAAAGAAATGGCAAGCCACTCCAGTGTTCTTGCCTGGAGAACCCCAGGAATGGGGGAGCCTGCTGGGCTGCTGTCTATGGGGTTGCACAGAGTTGGACACGACTGAAGCCACTTAGCAGCAGCAGCAGCAGTGGATGTGAAGTGGCATTTCCTTGTGGTTTTGATTTGCATTTCTCTAACGACTAGTGGTGCTGAGCATCTTTTCATGTTCTCCTGGGCCATCTGTGTGTCTCTCTGGAGAAACAACTACTCAAGTCCTCTGCTTGATTTTTAATTGGGTGGTTTGTTTCTTATTGAGTTGTAGGCATTCGTTATATATTATGGATACTGAACTCTTATTAAATATTTGATTTACAAGCAGTCTCCTCTCTCTTTTTTATATATTTATTCTTTTTAGTCTCCTCTCTTGATAGTGTACTTTGATGTAAAAAAAAGCTGTAGATTTTTTTTAATTGAAGTATATTGGTTTACAATGTTGCAGGTATATAGCAAAGTAATTCCGTTACAAATATATACATGCACATATATCTCTCTATATATTCTTTTACAGATTCTTTTCCATAATAGGTAATTATAAGATAGTGAATATTATTCTATTATATATTCTATATAGATATATATGTATGTATACATTTGTAACTGAATTCCTTTGCTATATACCAGCAACGTTGTAAACCAATATATTTCAATAAAAAATAAGATCCTTGTTGTTTATCTATTTCATATCTAGTAGTGTATATAGTGGAGAAGGCAATGGCACCCCATTCCAGTACTCTTGCCTGGAAAATCCCATGGATGGAGGAGCCTGGTGGGCTGCAGTCCATGGAGTTGCAAAGAGTCAGACATGACCGAGTGACTTCTTTTTCTTTTCACTTTCATGCATTGGAGAAGGAAATGGCAACCCACTCCAATGTTCTTGCCTGGAGAATCCCAGGGATGGCGAAGCCTGGTGGGCTGCCATCTCTGGGGTCGCACAGGGTTGGACACGACTGAAGCGACTTAGCCGCAGCAGTGTATATAGATTAATTTTTAAATATTTAGGATGCTTAGGGCTGCTTCCTTGAGAAGTCTGGTCTTTCTTATATCTGGAAAATTCTCAAAGATATTGTCTCTTCAGGGATCTATTAGACTTCCCGAGGTGTAATTTTTTTCATTTTTAGGAGTTCTTCTTGGGGGGAGGGGAAAAAAGTTCTGCTTCTTAAATAGTAATGTGTCAGACTCTATTCCAAACACACCTCTTAATTCATTTCATCTTCTTGTGGAGCAGACAATCCAATAATTCTCCTTTTAGAGGTGATGAAAATAAAACACAAAGAGGTCAAGTAGGGAATTCTCCGGTGGTCCAGTAGTTAGGACTCAGCACTTCACTGTCAAGGGTGTGGGTTCAATCCCTGGTTGGGGACCTAAGATCCTACAAGCCATGAGCATATTCAAAAAAACCCCCAAAACCCAGAGAGGTAAAGACCTTATCCAAGACTGCTGTGACGAAACAGTAGAGGAACGCGCCCGGGTGGCCGGCTCCAGAGCCTCAGGCCTCAACCCCCTGTGCACAGCAGCCTCTGGGTTCACTTGCTCTTCTGTCCTGTCCTTTCCCTGTTGCTTGTTGGGCAGCTGGGCGCTTCACTGGGGTCTGGTTTTACACTCATGTCTTGACTTGGAGGATCTGGGTATTGGGTGTGAACGCGGACTCCTCACTAGCCCCCTTCCCGGCCTCCAGGAAGCGTTATCTCCGGCGGCAGGCAGCTCTGGGGCAGCTGAACACCATCGTGCTGGCGGCCCGGCCCCTGCTCTGGAGACGGTGGAGACCACAGGTGAAGCCCAAGGGTGGGGTGCTGCCTGGGGTGTGCTCAGGGGAGAACCCAAGCCAGCCTTTGCCGGTCAAGCTGGCCCAACGAAGACAGTGACCACCGTCCACGCCCAGCCACACAAGGGGCGAGGCCTCAGGGACCACTACTGGCGGAGTGTCCCATCCCCGCTGCCTGGCCGGGGCAGCCTGGGGCCTCTGGGAGCTCATCGCCTTCCTTCATGCCAGGGCCTGACTCTCTCTGCCAGCTGGGGTGCCTCCATCCCCTCCAGGGGCCCCTTGGGCTGCTCCCTGTCTTGCCCGATGACTCCGACGTGAGGGCCATAAAGCAGCTCGAAGGTCAATGCCTACACGCCGCCCTCTCTCCTGCCCCTCCCTGCCTGGACTTTGTCCCCCAGGGACCATTTCTTCCCTTCCTGCTGTCCTCTTCCCGGTCCTGGCAGACGGGCAGCAACACCCACAGCGCTTCAGCTGGTGAGGGCTCTGGAGGGCGAGGGGCAGACGCCAGCCCCCTGGGGTCCATCCACACCTGTTCCGCTGGTGCCCAGGCCTCCTGGGAGGAGAAGGGGTCAGCTGAACTGCCCAGCAAGGAGGGAACATCGAGGGAGCTCGGGGTGACGCTTCACGGGGACACCATCTCCTCCCGCATCTCCCCCAACAGCTTGGGCATCTGCGCAGCTGGCACAGCATCGGGGCCTTCGAGACGGTGCCCAGCATGGTAGGTGGCCTGGAAGCTGGAGAGTGTCTGCTGGGTCGTGAGCCTGCTGAACCTGGCCTGGCTTGAGGGGGAGCGTGGGGTCCCAGGGGTGCCGAGATGGGTCCTGTCCTCAGGCCCATCCATTGTGCCCCCCAAGAAGAGGCCTGGGTGCCCTCGGTTTCCCTCTGAGGGCTCAAGGGGCCCCACTGGAGTGCCCAGGACTAGAATTCTTGGTCTCTGGAGGGGAAGCTTATAGCCCCGGGGGTGAGGAGGGCCCCTGGGTCCCTGTGCCCCTCCCTGAGTTTCTGGTCAATTGCTCCCCTCCACCAGGAGCTGGGGCGCTTGGAGATCCCGGCTGAGCTCGCCGCCATGCTGAAGACAGCGGAAGGTGAGTCGTGATGGGCCTCATTCTTCCACAACCCCTTCCTCTCCCGGTAGCCACTCCCTCTGATGCTCTCTCTGGGTGCCCCCAGCTCACTGCCTGGCTCCCTCTGCACTGGAGCCAGGGGCTGATGCTGGGAGGTAGAGGCGACACCAGGGCCAGTCGCCTTACCTGGGCGTTTCTGGGCTGCCTCCCGTGTCACCCCAGGCCGTCAGCACACCCGGGTCCAGAGCATCACCGAGGCCATGCCCCCGGAAGTTCCCGCCCGGCCCAGCCTGACCCTCCCACCTGACATCAACCAGTTCCCCTTCTCCAGCTTCATCTCCATCGGCTTTCAGGTGGGCTTCCAGGCCTCAGCTCTGCTGGCTGCTGCCCAAATTTCCCCAGACACGAGCCCCCAAACACAGGCAAAAGCTGTGTTTGTCCTTTCTCCAACCTTCCCCTCCATCTCCTATTGTGGGGATTGTGGATGCAACTGCGTTGCTCGGAAAATCCGTTGAACCCACATCTCAGTCTATTGTTACCTATCAGTGATGCCACACCTTTGTTACACCTGCGGCATTGCCCTGCCAGTGAACGCTGAAGCTGTGCCTTTAAAGCGTGTTTAATGACAAAGCAGAGTGTCCAGGCAACAGAGTTGGAAACAAAAGCAAGATTCAAAAGTGCCCGTCGAGCACGGTCCCGATGTTCCAGGCAACAGCTGGGCGGGTGGGGAGATGACGTGTGTACCTTCACACAGGAAGTAAGACTAGGAAGAAAGAGGTGAAAATGTTAACTCTGGTTATACCTCGCAGTGGCATATTGATGGTGGGTTTTATTCTTCATCCTTTTCCCTGTTTTCTGAGTTTTCCATATGCACGGGCTTTAGTTTTCTAATCAGAAAGAGTAATTTAGGTGTATGGTTTTCAATATTTATTTTTGTTTTGGCTGTGCTGCGTCTTTGGCGCTGAGAGAGCTTTCCCTGGTTGCGGCGAGCAGGCTTCTCATTGTGGTGGCTTTTCTCGTTATGAAACAGAGGCTCTAGGGTGCAGGCTTCAGCAGTTGTGGTGCGCGGGCTCAGGAGTTGTGACACATGGGGTTAGTGGCCCCGTGGCACGTGGGATCTTCCTGGACCAAGGAACAAACCAGTGCCCCCTACATTGGCAAGTGGCTTCCTAACCACTGGACCACCAGGGAAGCCCAATCAAGGTGTATTTTTAAGGCGCTTTTCCTCTCCAGCTCATCTTCCTCTCGTAGGTTCCTTCAGGGCTCCCCTGGCCCTGTGTCTGGCAGGTCAGCACGGATCAGCCTCTGCTCAGGCATGTGGCACCGCCCCCTTCCTTGCAGGAGCCCTCCTTGCCCCACCCTGGGCAGCTGCTGACCAAGCCCCTCACCCAGCTGGACGGTGAGAACCCTCAGCATGCCCTGGATATCAACAAGGTGGTGAGTGACCCAGCAGGGAGGGGACAGGGTGGGCCTGTGCCGGGGTGCTGGTGGGCACAGGGAGCCCTGCACGACCTGCCTCCCCTGGCTTGGTGTCCGCAGATGCTGTGGCTGCTGGGGGACGGGTCGCTGGCGCCCTGGCAGGAGCAGACCATGGGCCAGTACCTGGTGCGGCAGGGGCAGCGCCGACCGGGGCTACGCGACGAGCTCTTCAGCCAGCTGGTGGCCCAGCTCTGGCGCAACCCCGATGAGCAGCAGAGCCAGCGCGGCTGGGCCCTCATGGCCGTCCTGCTCAGCGCCTTCCCTCCGATGCACACCCTGCAGAAGCCACTGCTCAAGTAGGGGGCTCAGTGGGTGGGGGGCCCCATGGACGGGGTCAGCAGGCCACCCCAGGCTCACAGCAGCCCTGTGCTGTGCCCGCAGGTTTGTCTCTGACCAGGCCCCCAGGGGCATGGCAGCGCTGTGCCAACACAAGCTGCTGGGGGCCCTGGAGCAGACGCAGCTGGACCCTGGGTCTGCCCGTGCCCACCCACCCACCCAGCTCGAGTGGACAGCTGGATGGAGGCGGGGCCGCATGGCGCTGGATGTGTCCACCTTCAGCGGTGAGGCGCACGTCCTGCTCAGGGCTCCCACGGCAGAGTCTGCCCGGCACCCTCGCCCTCCCCTGACCCCCTTCCCACCTCAGCCCTCCCGATGTGATCCTGACCTCCCGATGTGATCTTGACCTCCCTGTCATCCTGCTGGTGGGACTCCAATGGGACAGCACCCCTTTCCCCGTCAGGGTGGACCCTGCTGTCCCTCACTCTCACCGCTGCCCCTCCTCCTTGCAGAGGAGTGCTACTCAGCCGAGGTGGAGTCCTGGACCACGGGGGAGCAGTTCGCCGGGTGGATTCTACACAGCAGGTCTGGGGGCCAGGGATGGGGGAGTCTGGCCGACACTGACCGTTGTCCCATCCTCCTTTTGAGTCCTCCTCACCCTCCCAGCCTGCTGTCCCACTGAGCACCTTCTGCGGCTGCTCCTGCAGGCCAAGGCCTGCAGCCCAAGGGGTGGGGGCGAGGTGTGCGGGTCGGCGGGCAGGGTCTAGACAGCAGATTCCAGATGGAGAGCGAGTAGGGAGTATTCCTGCTAGATTTGGCCCAGATTCTGATCAAATTGGTAAAATAAATACAGGAGAAAAATACATAAAAACAAACAAAAACAAATACATCAGAGCCAACGCAGAGGTAGGGGGCCTTTTTTGCAGAAAAATAACGGAAACCGGGTCCTCTCACCCCCCTCTGCAAGCGCCTCCCCCCGCCGCACCCCCAGGTCCTTGCTGCTTCTGGATGGTCACCTGCCTGGCTGACCACCCTGTCCTCCCTGCCCCTGTCTCGCCCAGAGGCCTGGACCCGCCCCCGCGCGGCTGGTCTGTGTCACTGCACTGCAGGGACTCCTGGAGGGACTTGGCCGGCTGCGACTTCGTGCTGGACTTGATCGGCCAGACCGAGGACCCGGGGGACCCGGCCAGGCCCCATAGCTACCCCATCGCCCCCCGTGGCCTGTAGGTGCCACCCCAGCACCCCTGGCCTGCTCCTGCCCCTATCCTATTGTAGGCGACCCCACCGCCACCCTGTCATACCCTGGGGTTCCCTGGTGCTGCCGCAGGTCCAGCCCCCAAGCCTCCTCCCATCCCGCGGGGATGACCCCAACACCCCCCCCCCCACCGCCGCCCCTCTCCACAGCAGCTTCTACACCTTGCCTCAGCCTGGGCACCCCACCTCCTTAGCTGGGCCTCCATGGCTGGAGGTGGCCCTGTGAACCCCTTAGCTGGGCCCACTGTCTCCTGCAGAGCCGAGAACATCCCCCTGGCCCCCAGCATCCAGGCCCCCTCATTGCCCCCAGGCCCACCTCCAGGTCCAGCCCCAACACTGCCCAGCAGGGGGCGCACAGGTAAGGTGGGAGTGGGCACACTGAGGTGGGCAGGGCGATGAGAATGGGTTTGCAGGAAGCCCCTGCCCCCAGCAGGTGACGCCAGCCCTCCATAGGTGATTCCCGGACCTCAGGGAGCCTGGATGGCTTCCTGGACCACCTCTTCGAGCCCGTCCTATCCCCCGGCCTCAGCGTGAGTGTCCTGCGCCCCAGCCCAGCCCAGTCCCTCCTGTTCCGGGGCCTCTGCTGCCCCTCCCAGCCCTCCTAGGACTCTAGCTCTGACCTTTTGACCTGTGACCTTTGCCTTCACAGGATCTGGAGCAAGGCAGGGCTCTGACTGGCCGCATGAAGGGAGGGGGTGCCATGGGGCCCATGCAGCAAGGCAGCTACCCCATGGGTGAGTGCGGGGCTGAGCCCATCTGGGGTCTCCCTGCCCACAGACGGGGCGAGGCGTGGCCCGGGCTTCCCACACAGCTGCCGTCAGAGCTCCAGCCCGCACCCCGGTGGCCCGTGCTCATATCCTCGCCTGGGGCTGGAGGGAGGCTGTCCAGGTGGGCACTGACGTGGGAGGACCCTGTCCCTACAGTGTACCCAGGGATGGTGCAGATGCCCAGCTACCAGCCAGCCATGATGCCGGCACCCATGCCCATGATGCCAGCCATGGGGCCAGTCCCAGGTAAGACTGGACTGTGGCTGCCCGGTCCCTTCTTTGGGGGGTGGGGGTGTGGTGGACTGGGCCTGGAGGAGGGAAGGTCCCACCTGGAGGGCACAGTAGGAGCTCAGCCATGGCGCTAACCCGCCCTGACTGCCTGCCTGCCCGCCACACCCCAGCCATGGTGGTACCACCACAGCCACAGCCAGTGCTTCCCAGCGTGGATGCGAGGCAGCTGGCGGCCCAGCAGCAGGACTTCATCAACCAGCAGGCGCGGATCCTGGTGAGGACGGGCAGGGCCCACGGATTGCCTCGTGGGTACCAGCCTGCAGGGAGAGGCGAGGCTGGCTCTCATCCGGCGCATCACGCCCTGTCCATCAGGCCCAGCAGATGACCACCCAGGCCATGACCTTGTCCCTGGAGCAGCAGGCAAAGCAACTGAGGCAGAGTCAGGCCCTGGCCCTGGCCCCAGCCCCAGCCCCAGCTCCAGCCGCAGCTCTAGCCCCAGCCATGGCCCCGGCCCCAGCCCCTAGAGCAGCTTCCCCGACCTCACCTCCTCCGGCCATCACCCACAAGCCCAAGAAGACACCCACCCACCAGAAGGAGCCAGAGAGTGGCCTGGAGTTGGTAGGTGCCCGCCTGACAGTGAGGAGCCAAGGCTGGGGAGATGGCAGGGCCTGGGATGGGCAGCTGGCTTCAAGGCTGCAGACGTGGGAGACAGGGGGTTGGGGATGGGGCCGCAGGGCGATGCAGAAAAGATGCTGCCCAGCCTCAGCCCCGCAGGTCCGAGTGCGTGCGCTGTGCAAGCGGCAACTTGGCCAGCAAGGCTGCTCCTTCTGTTCCCCTTCCTGCCAGCAGGAGGCCCCGCAGGAGGCTGAAGACAGGCACCCACGGCCCAGGAGCTTCCAACAGAAACGAGACTATTTCCAGAAGTTGGGTGAGCGCCCTTGGGAAGGCAATCAGACACAGAGACTCAGACACCGCCCCCGACTGGCCAGGGGACAGGGGGCTGCCCTCTGGTCCGGGTGGCCCGTCCAGGAGCCCAATGTGCTTAGTCGCTCAATCGTGTGCAACTCTTCGTGACCCCATGGACTGTAGCCTGCCAGGCTCCTCTGTCCATGGGGATTCTCCAAGCAAGGATACTGGAGTGGGTTGCCATGCCCTGCTCCAGGGGATCTTTCCAACCCAGAGATTGAACCCAGGTCTCCTGCATTGCAGGCAGGATTCTCTACCATCTGAGCCACCAGGAAAGCTCAGGGGGGCGGGCCAAGTGGAAGGTAATAGACAGGACCAACTGGGGGGCATTTACAGGGCAGCAGCCGAGCAAGGTGAAGACCACGAAGCCTCCAGCCAAGGTGGCGATCTCCCAGGCAGAGGCGGTGCAGGACGAGGAGCCAGAAGAGGAGGAAGAGAGAGCAGGTGGTGAGGAGGCGGAGGGCAGGCTGGGCCTCTGGGGTTCTGCCCAGGGTCTCATGTCTTTCCTCTCCTCCTGGGCAGGGCCCTCACCTCCGCCTCCCCCGGTGCTGAAGAAGCTGCCACCGTCGCGAGGTGCAGCCAGAGCTGCCCAGGAGGCTGAGGCTGAGCCGGCCACGGAGCTGGGGCCTGGCAGGGGGCACAGTCCAGCCGGGGGCAAAGCCGTGGTGCGTAGCTCGGACCCTGAGCCCTGCCGGGCAGAACCCAGCAGGGAGATCCGCAACATCATCCGCATGTACCAGAGCCGCCCCGGCCCCGTGCCTGTGCCCGTGCAACCGGCGAGGTGCCAGGGGAAGGGGAGGGGAGGGAGGAGGGGAAAGGAAAGAGGGGAGGGGGAGGAGGGGCTAACCGCTCCCCAGAGAGTCACCCTGTGAACTCATGACCTCTTCCTTCTTTCAGGAAGCCCCCCCAAAGTTTTCTAAAGAAAAACAACCCTAAGGATGAGGCTCTGGCTAAGCTGGGGATCAATGGTGCCTCCTCGCCCCCTCAGGTGAGGTGCCCTCTGGTCCAGAGCATGGCCGCTCCATTCTGGAATCCTCCTGAGGCTCCCCGGGGTGAACTTGGCCCTGAGTCACAGCCTCTGTGTGTTCCCTTCCTCCCCAGACGCTGTCCCCCAGCCCAGGGAAGGCCCCACCACCACCCGTGGCCCCTCGACCCAGGGCCCGACCACGGCTGATGCCCTCCAGCTCCATCAAGGAGAAGCAGGGGCCCCTTCAAGAGCTGTTTGGCCAGAACCCACCCACTGCCCAGAAACTGCCCCCTCCGCCAGCACCTCCACTGCCTCCGCCCTGGGAGCCAGCGAGCCCTCCAGCTGAGCCCCGCAGTAAGGAACCCCACATTCCTGTGCGGTGGGCTTTGAGGGGGCGCGGTAGGGGGGGGGATTTCCAAAGACCTCTCTGAGCTCACAGCGCCGAGGTCAGCGGCTTGGGCTTCTGGACTTTGGAGCCGTGGGCCAGAAGCCCCAGCTTCCGCGTTCCCGCGGGGGGCAGGGCCGGGGCACCCCCGGGGCCTGTCTGGCACAGACGGACTGTCACACACAGGGCGTTGGCCCCGGCAGGAATTTAGTGGCCCTGCTGATGTGGTCAGGGAGGCCCCACGCACGTCTGGGACAGCTGGAGGCGGGAGTTGGGACGGCGAGTGGGAGGGAGGCGGCAGAAGTGAAGCTGGCCGGGCTTGCGGGGCTCTGGGGAGGAGGGTCTTCTCTGCCTGTGCCCCCATCACCCCATGCCCCCAGGCAGATCCACACCCAATGCTCTTCGGCCCCTCCATCTGCCAGGCTTGGTGGAGCCCATGGGGGATGAGGGGGTCTCCACCCAGCTGCTCGTGCCCTCCGGCAGCGTGTGCTTCTCCTACGCCAGCGCCCCCTGGAGGCTGTTCCTGCGCAAGGAGGTGGGCACCAGGGTGGGCTTCAACCCAGCCACTCTGGGTGGGGGGCGGGGCACAGGCTGTGGAGGAGCCAGCCTGGGACCCCAGCGTCGGCTCCCTACTGCCCACCTCCTGGCCTGGTTTCGTCTGAGCCCAGGAGGCGAGGTGGGGTGGGAGCCAGGCTGGTGGGGGACCACCCCGGCCACTCTCGGTCTCCCGTGCCCCCATCCAGGTGTTCTACCCCCGGGAGAACTTCGGCCACCCCTACTGCCTCAGGCTCCTCTGTGAGCAGGTGAGCACCCGCCCCACAGGGGTATGTGCAGACAGACCGCGCTCCCCACCCCTGGCCAGGTTACCACCGTGGGGCGCTGGCGTGCTTCAAGCCCTGCCTTCCTTTATTTATTCCTCACAACATCCTTCCGAATGAGGACCGTTTTTGACTTCTGTGTGTTAGTCTCTCAGTCCTGTCCAATTCTTTGTAACTCCATGGCCTGCCAGGCTCCGCTGTCCATGGGATTCTCCAAGGCAAGAACACTGGAGTGGGTTGCCATGCCCTCCTCCGGGGGATCTTCCCAACCCAGAAATCGAACCCGGGTCTTCCGCATTGCAGGCAGACTCTTTACTGTTTGAGCCACCAGGGAAACCCCTTTTTGACTAATAACGAGGATTCAAAATCAAGCGTATGCAGCACCCAGCACAGGCCAGGCACAAGCAGGTGCTTGCCGGCGCCTGCCTGCCACCTGTGGATGCTCCCAGAGGCTCGGGTTTGCTCCCCCCAGTTCTACAGCACCCCTCCTCCCCCAGGTCTGTTCTTTCAGGGAGGCTTAGCTGAAGGAGGGATAGCAGCTCGACTAGTGCAGGCAGCTGGGGGGGCAGGTGGGAGCTCTGGGTGGACACGGCCCTGAGCTTGGAAGCCCCTGCGTCCCTCAGTGTCGTGCCCACGGGGCTCTGTAGCTTTCCCTCCATGCATGGCTGCATCTGGGTTGCGCTGAGGCCTCAGGACAGGGTGGTGACTGCCTGGCTTGCCCCCCAGATCCTAAGGGACACCTTTGCTGAGTCCTGCATCCGTATCTCCCAGGACGAGAGGCGCAAGATGAAAGACTTGCTGGGTAGGGTCCAGGGACTGCAGGAGGCTCAGAGAGCTGGGTGACGGGGGTTGGGCCTGTCCAGAGGGAGGGAGTAAACCCTGGGGTCCCCACTGTGAAGGAGCCTGGGGACAGGCTGGGGCTCTTCCTGCCACAGGAGACCTGGAGGTGGGCCTGGACTCACTGGACATGGCTGAGGACGGTGTCAAGAAGCGCATCGTGGTGGCCGCCAGGGACAACTGGGCCAATTACTTTTCCCGCATCTTCCCTGTCTCGGTCAGTGAGGCTGGGGATGGCAGCGGGCTGGGTGCCAGCTGGATCCCTCGGGAGCAGGATGAGAGCTGGGGCGGGCTGGGTGGACGGTGGCCTAGAGCTGGGATCCGGGCTGTGACCCAACCGCCTTCCGAGCAGGGCGAGAGCGGCAGCGACGTGCAGCTGCTGGCTGTGTCCCACCGGGGGCTGAGACTGCTCAAGATGACCCAGGGTCCCAGCCTGCACCCCGACCAGCTGAAGACTCTCTGCTCATACAGGTTAGCGGAGGCCAGGGCTGGGGCTGGGGGCGGGGGTGGGCTGGTGAGACGGCCCCCCGGCTCATGCCCTCACCCTGGGTGCAGCTTTGCTGAGGTGCTGGGAGTGGAGTGCCCGGCTGGCTCCACCCTGGAGCTGTCGCTGAGGAGTGAACAGCTGGTGCTGCACACGGCTCGGGCGGGAGCCATCAAGGCCATGGTCGAGCTCTTCCTGAGCGAGCTCAAGAAGGCAAGTGTGGGCTGGCTGGGGGCCTCCACCACTGCTGCCTGCTGCCCAGTCTGCTTTGGCTTGTCTCGGGGCTGTCAGCCATGCTCCTTTGAGCTGCCTGGAGTCGGGGACGCTGGGTGGAGGGTGAGGCCAGCAAGGGAGCAGGGGGGACAGGTAGGAAGGGGCCACAGCAGGCTGGCCCCTCACCCGCCTGCCCACCTGCAGGACTCTGGCTATGTCATCGCCCTGCGAAGCTACATCACCGATGACCACAGCCTCCTCAGCTTCCAACGTGGGGACCTCATCAAGCTGCTGCCGGTGGCCACCCTGGAGCCAGGTATCTGCGGGGCAAGCAGGGTGGCAGGCAGATGAGGCGGCGCCTCCAGTGGGCACGGTGCGGGGTGGCGCGTGGATGAGGCTCTGTCCTTGGGCGTCTCTAGGCTGGCAGTTCGGCTCCACGGGCGGCCGCTCCGGACTCTTCCCTGCTGACGTCGTGCAGCCGGCAGCTGCTCCGGACTCTTTCTTCTCGACGGAGCAGAGGAGCAGCCAAGGGCACAAGGGTCAGCTGCAGCGCAGAGAGTGGGATAGGGCATCGGAGGTGAGGAAGACGGGAGAGGCCGAGGCAAGGCCTCAGTAGGAGCCGAGGAAAGGGCTCCGTGGCCCCAGGCAGCCAAGGACCACCCCCCTGCCTGGCGGGCAGCGCTTGGCCTGGTGCCGCCCCTCCGCCCGCTCCTGGTTTCTTGCCCTGCCGCTCCGCAGCAAGACTGAGCTCCCCGCGGGCCAGGGCGGGGCTGTCCGCCCCTCACGCGGCCCTCGTGGTACCTAGTACGGTGGCGCCTGAAAAAGGCTCAATAAATGGCTCTTGACCTTCTGGTTTCTGGTGGTGTGCTCACTGCAGCTGCTCTGCCTGCTCCTCTTGGGGTGGGCGGGGCTGGGGGCTGGGGCAGGGCCTTGGGACAGGCCAGTGGACCCTTAGGTGGCACCAGGTCTCCTGTGTTTCCAAGTTCCCCACCCACCCCTGGAGCCAGGCGCGCAGTGACAACTCAGCCACCAGCCTGTCCCCCTCTGTGGCCTATGTGGCCCTGCCCACGGACTCTGACTACACCATGCAGGAGTTTGCCCTGCGCTACTTCCGGAAACCCCAGACCCTGTGAGTGCCCTTCCTGCCCCCACCCCGCGCCAGCCCATCCTCAGTCCCCCTGAAGTGGGCCTCCCTGCTTGAAGCCCCCGAGCCAGGGCTTTCTGTACCCTCTAGACCCGGCCTGGGATTGGGGGGTGGGAGGGCTGAGCAAGCAGGGGTGTACTCCCCCATCCCCCCTCAGGCCGGCCCAGACCAGTGGAGATGCTGAGAAGGCCACGGCCAGCCTGGTGCAGTACAGCAAGGTAAAGGGGACGGTGGGGGGCAGCCAAGCCCGCGGACCTGCCCGCTGGCCCTGCCCCGCCGGCCCTGCCCCGCCGGCCCCAGACCTACAGCCCAGCCTCTTTGGCTGCAGGCTCCCATCCAGAAATCGCTCATCAGCTTCAGTGACGAGGACACGAACAGGCAAGCTGTGGAGAGCTTCCAGGGTGAGTGGCCACAGCCTCTTGGGTCCCTGTGCCTGTGACCTAGGAGTCCAGTCGCCTTCTTGAGTTTGCCTTCTCAGGGAGGCGCACTGGTGGCTCCTGCGCCACATGGCCCTCCCCACTTCTACTCATGCTCAAGGGGTTGTGGCTTGTATGGGGTCTGCGCTGGAAGGCAGTGGTGGGTCCAGCTCACTATGCGCTCTGCGTAGCCCTGGGGCCCACAGCATCCCTGAACCTTGTCTCACTGGTAAGGCTGGGACTGCCACCCCGCTTGGCTCCCATGCATCTTGACAGCAAGGCACGAGATGGCCCCACGTAGCGATGGCACCAGCCACGGCTCACCATGCATCTTGTCCTGCCCACAGCTCTGATGCAGTTTATGGGGGACCAGTCCAAGCCGCGGGGCAAGAACGAGCTGGATCTGCTCTACGGGCTGCTGAAGGTGAGCACGGGCTGAACGTGCCGGAAGCTGCAGGGGAGACAGTGAGCCCTGGGGGCCCCTCTCGATCTTCCTGCTGGGCCTCCAGGGCATCCCCTTTACATGTTCAAATCATCCAGTAATGTTCATTGAGCAGCTGTTACATGCTGGGCCCAGGACAACTGGGCCAAGTTGGTCAAGGCCCCACAGAGCTTACAACCTAGTTACAGAGGAGACGGTTGGTAAACCATCATGCAACATGCCCAGGGCCAAGAGTGCCTTGGAGAGAGAGAGAGAGCAGGGGCGGGGCTGCTGTGGTGCAGCAGGCTTGGTGACAAGGTGATCCTGGAGCAGAAGCCTGAAGGAGGCCAGGGAGTGAGGCCTGCGTGCCTCAGGGCAATGCGTGTGAGTGGGTGGTGGGGGGGGGGGGTTGGTGGGGGAGGGGAAGGAGACTGGTGCCTGCGAGTGAGGGGGAGTGGAGTGAGAACCGGGAAGGGCGGTGGGTCCAGAGTGTGGAGGCCTTGCCCTCCACTGTCAGGACGTCTGAGTTTTCAAGATTGGGGAAAGCACTGGAGAGCTTGAAAGACAGACGTGTCTTACAATTCATGGGTTTGCTCTGGCTACTGTTTGTGATTCTGGGAGTTTAAGGGCAAGGGAAGGGTTAGTGCCATGATCCTAGGTTAGACATGGTGCTGGCTCAGGCCCAGAGGCAGCAGGAAGGGTTTGCTATAAAATGCATGTGGGGTGTGAGAGAGCGGCCAAGGATGACACCAAGGCTTTGGTCAGGGCACTGGCTGGTCTCCCACAAGGATGCCTGAGTGAGGGAGCAGGGCTGGCCTGTGGCGGAATCTGTTGAAGTCTGAAGTCCCGGTCTTCAAGTGGAGGGTCTGGGCTTCAGGGGAGATGTCTGGGCTGGAGGCAGGCCCAGGGTGTCATGAGTGCAGACAGAGGCCCAAGGGCACTGCAGCCTCTAGAGGTCCTGGTGGTGAGGGGAGTCAGCTGAGATGACTGGGACAGAGGGACCAGAGAAAGAGGACAGGACCCAGCTCGGCCTGGAAGCGGGTGAAGTTGGTGACTTGGTGAATGGCCAGCGGTACAGATGCTGTTGAGCCGAGTGAGACCAAGCCTGAGAGAGGACTGTCGCTGTCACCCCAACCTGGCCCCTGCCCGTGGCCATTAGCAGGATCTCTCTGACCTCAGATTCCACGCCATCCCAGCCCCACCGCCTTGCCCCTCCTGTCCCCACAGCTCTGCCAGGAGAAGGAGGATCTCAGGGACGAGGTTTACTGCCAGGCCATCAAGCAGGTCACAGGACACCCCCGGCCGTGAGTGGGGGATGGGGGTGGAGGGGGCAGGGGTGGGCCTCTCAGGGAAAGCACAGCACCGCGGCCTGGCCAGCCTGAGGCCCAGGCTCTCTGCCCTGCAGGAAACTCTGCGCGAGAGGCTGGCGCTTCCTCAGCCTCCTCACGGGCTGCGTCCCCCCGTCGAACACGCTGATGCCCTACGTGACCAAGTTTCTGCAGGACTGGGGTCCTCACCAAGGTGCTGGCAGGGAGGGGCTTCTGGGCTGGGGTCTTGGCTGCTCAGGGAGGGGCAGGGAGATGCTCACAGCCCGGCCTGGCTCCTCTCTGCAGAGCTGGCCCAGAGCAGCCAAGAGCACCTCCAGCGCACAGTCAAGTATGGGGGTCGCCGGCGGCTGCCCTCCCCAGGCGAGATGCAGGCCTTCCTGGTACTGGGGGTGCAGGCCGGGCAGTTTTCCAGGATTCCCAGTGGGTGGCAGGAGCTGGGGCCTCTTTCACGGGTGCACTGACCCTGCGCTTGTCCTGGCAGAAAGGACAAGTAGTCCACCCGGTCCTAATTCATTTGCCTGGGGGTGTGGATTACAAGACCAATATCCGCACTTTCACGGTGAGTGCAGGGCCACAGCAGGGGGCGGGGAGACACGGGAAGCCGTGGGTCTCAGATCTGGGAACCCCCCCCACCCCCAAAGTCCTGTTCCTTCCCCAGCACCCCCATCACAGCTCTGTCCACATGTCTAGGTGGCAGCAGAGGTGCTGGAGGAGTTGTGCAGGCAGATGGGCATCACGGACCCCCAGGAAGTGCAGGAGTTTGCCCTCTTCCTCAGCAAAGGGGACAGTGAGCCACCTGGCCTGGGGAGGAAGCACGGTCAGGGTGGATTCCACTGCTGTGGCCTTGAGGGAGGCAGTTCCCATGCTTGGGGCTGGCCGGGCTGTGGGCGGGGCTTGGGCGGGCCATGGGCGGGGCTTGGGCGGGGCTTGGGCTGGCCCTGGTGAGCCTGTTCAGGTTGGGAACCTGGACTCTCCGTGCAGGTGAGCTGGCGCGGCCCCTCTGGCGCCAGGAGTACCTCAACAGCGTGCTGGGGGGTCCGGACGTGAGCCTGCACAGCCGGCGGCTCGGCTGGGAGACCCGGCTGCACTTTGACAATCCCACCTACATCAGCACCCACTACAGCCAGGTCTGCCTTGCACAGTAGTACCAGCCTCAGCTGCCTGGGCAGGGGCCCTCCAAGAATCCCTGCCCTCAAAGGAGAAGGGAGGGTGCCAGCAGTGGGCTTGAGGCTCAGGAGCAACCCCCTTGCTGCCCCCGTCCCGCTCAGGTGCTGCGGGACTACCTGCAGGGGAAGCTGGGGCTCAGCCCCCAGGAAGACACCCGACTTGCCAGATTGGCTGCCTTGCAGCAGCTCAGCAGGAACAAGGAGGAGCCCCCCTCAGAGTGAGCGTGAACGCAGCCCCCATGCCTCCTGTCACCCCCTTACCCCCTCCTCCAAAGTCAAGGCCACTGGTGCCCTTCATGACCCTAACCCAGCGGGCTGTGTACACCTGTCCCCCATCCTACCCCACACTCCTCCAGGGCAGGGCCCACACCTCATCCATGTGTCTGGATCCCTGGTCTCACCCACGGTAGCCACTGGTTCATTGATTTAGCACCAGCTGTTTGCCCAGCCTCGCCTGACCACGCTGTGTCCTAGGCAAGACCTCCTGGCTTACTTGCCGAGGAAGCAGCAGTGGCAGCAGCAATGGCAGATGAACGTGGCCACCGTTAAGAGCCTGATGGGCCGGGAACTGAGGCAGCTACAAGGATACAGCTCCCAGGAAGCGCAGATCAGCTTCATCAGTGGGTCTGGGGCAGGGGGCGGCCAGGGAGCGGGAAGGGGGCACCCAGGAAGGAGGGGCAAGGGTAGAGGGGCTAAGCAGCTTCTCCACCAGCCCTGCTCTCCGTCTGCAGAGGCCGTGAGCGAGCTGCCCCTCTTCGGGTACACGGTCTACCCGGTGCTGCGAGTGAGCAATCCGGCCCTGCCCAGCCCCGGCCTCCTGGGGCTGAACCGCCAGCACCTCGTCCTCATGGACCCCAGCTCCCAGGTGGGCCGGGCTCCTGCCCCCGTGCTGGCCTGGGCACCCTCGGGGCACTGGGCTCCCCCCGACACTGACCCCGCCCCCCAGGAACTGTGCTGCTCCATTGCCCTGAGGGACCTGCAGCGGCTCCACCTGCTGAGCCCACTGGAGGCAGAGGGCTCCCCTGGCCTGGAACTCAACTATGGCTCAGCCGACAACCCCCAGACCATCTGGTTTGAGCTTCCACAGGTGGGTGGCCTCCGCGTGCCCTGAGAAGGTGGTAAGTGCCTCACCCAGGCCCGGTGTGCCCGGCCGCCTGGGCCCAGGCTGCTGCGCAGGGCTCTGGCATGGCGGGGCTGGGGGACAAAGGCGGGGGGCTGGCAGGGGAGCCCTGCCCTCATGTGCCACACCTGCACAGGCCCAGGAGCTGAAGCACACCATCACCTTCCTGCTGGACGGCAACCCTCCTTCCAGTTAGGGGCCGTGCTGCACCCAAGGCGGGGGCAGAGATGGAGACGGGACCCCTCCCCGGCCCATGTCTCACCTCGACAATCTCCTCTGGGTGTGGTGAGGCCAGTCTGGTTTGGACTTCAGCACCTGGCTGTCCTGGAATCCACTGCAGCATGGCCCAGAGTGGGGCTGCTACAGGGACTTCAACTGGGGAAGTTCTGCGAGCCTCGCTCTGGGGTGGGCCTGTGGTGGGGACTGCAGGAACTCGGCTTGGGTGTCTGGGGGGGTCACCCAGCCTGGGAGAGATGTCCACCTGGGCCCTGGCCCCATATCAGCACATGCCCAGACCTGGGAGGCGCGGCTGCTGAGGAAATAAAACTCCTGAGAGAACGGGGCTGCGCGCGTGCGTGTCCAACTGGACACTTTATTCTCCTGTAAATGCTGATGTCCCACCCGGCCTTCCTGACCAGGAGCTGAGCAGGGGCAGGGCGGGCTGCTGCCCCTCTTGGCATGAGCTCTGCCTCTGGGCTGGGCTGCAGGCGGCATCGTGGGGGGAGAGGGCGGTGGGGGTGGACCAAGGGCAGCAGGGGCTCCTCCTGAATCGGCTCCATGGCCTTGGCCTGCTGGGCCTCGCCATGAGTTTAAAGTGTTTTAAGAGGTGGAGGGACTGTTTTCTTTCTGCTCGTCTTGCAGCCACCACACCATATGCCCCTTTCTCACCTGGGGATCTGGCCCAGAAAACCCAACTGCGAGGGCCAGGAAGGCAGGCAGGCAAGGAGAAAGAGGGCCTCAGGCTTTGCGAGCAAAAAGAAAGGTGGGCTGACCGCGCTTTGGGAGGTGTCCGGGCCCATTTCCAAAGTGAGGTGTGGCTGGAAGCGGGGAGAGCCTGGGAGCAGGCCGCCCACCCTCCCTGGTCCTGAGCGAGGCCGGGGTGGGCCACGCTGGAGTCTGGGGGGCAGGCAGGAATGCGGGCCCCATCGGACCCCATCGGTCATCTCTGCAGGCCACACAGGCCGTGCCAGTCGGCTTCACTCTCGCACCGGGCTCGGCCGCGGAACAACTGCTCGATGACGTCCTGTGCCTCTTCCCTCGCTAGATTTGGGGGGGAGGGGGCGTGAGGGCCAGGCCCCTCCCGGCAGAGCCCCCACAAGTCCCTCCCGGCCGGTGCCGCTCACACTCACCGCTTCTTCCCGGACAGAGGTTCTGGGTCAGTGAGTGTGAGAGGTGGCGGGCGAAGGCTTTAAACAGTTCCTGGAGAGAGAGGGTGGGGAGAAGCCAGGAGCACCCATGCCAGGACCCAGGGCAAGGCGGACCCTGGAGGGGGCCGCGGGCTTCCGCCTTTCTTGTCCTGGACTCACGCTTCCCCCACTCCGTCTGCACCCCAGTGCTCCAGACTCAGGGGAGAACAGGGCCCATCCACCTATCATACCTTGGATGCAAACTTGCCCTCCTTGTAGAAGGGGGTCAGACACTTGACCACCACACTCGCAGCCTCCTTCAGGGAAATGCTGGGTGCCGAGAGCTGGCAGGAGCCTTGGGGGCTCGGGGGGCTCTGGTCGCTGGCTGAGACGCTGCCCTTTGCCTCAGCTAGGATGGAGGCCTTGGCTGAGGGACGTGGCCTCTTCTGAGCCTGGTTCCCCGGGTTCTCCTGGGCAGGGCCACAGCGGAGGGTCACTCTGGGGTCCC
Organism: Ovis canadensis; assembly: GCF_042477335.2. Taxonomy (NCBI): domain Eukaryota; kingdom Metazoa; phylum Chordata; class Mammalia; order Artiodactyla; family Bovidae; genus Ovis; species Ovis canadensis. The sequence continues at coordinate 63,978,172 of NC_091255.1, read as the reverse complement.
CTGTTCTGGGCCCCTCCCTTCCTTCTGGAAGACGGGGCCTCTGCGTCCGCTGGCTCCCTCTGGCCCGGCCCATCTGCCCTGGGGTGTGGACAGTGGAGACAACTGTCTCGGGGCCCCCCAAGCAGGCTCCAGCATGGCAGCCTCGTGCCTCTCGGTACCTGCTGGGGTCTGGGCCGCTTGCCTCTCTGTGCCTCCTCTGTGGGGCTGGGCTGGCCTTCGGGGGGCCTCTGGTCTCTGAGCGGGCAGGCACTGGCCGGAGGGGGAGCAGGCATCAGGGTCCAGTCGCCTCTACCCCCTCAGCCCGGGCAGCCCTGCGAAGCCCGTGGCAGGAGCCAGCCCCACTGCAGAGGCCCAGGGAGCCAAGGGGATGCCAAGACTGCCCACACGCTCACCTCGGCCCCTCCTCAGCGCACTCCTTGGTATCGGGGCGGGCAGCCAAACGCCCCACGGCTCCATCCTCCTGCCCTGAGCCCTTCTCCGGGAGCATCAGGGGTCTCCACACCCCATCACGGGAGGGGCTGGTACTATCTGCCCCTAGGGCTGCAGTGAGTGGGGGCGGGCTCTTGGTCCTTCGGCAGAAGAACCGGGTGATGTTCTGAGAGTCCTTGAGTGCCGCGGCGGCCAGGAGCTGCTGCTTCTTATTGACCCGGACCTTGGCGGTGGGGCTGCCCCGGGCAGGGCCTCTCTCCTCCTCGGGGGAGGGCCCCTGACAAACAGCATCGCTCCCGGGGGCCTCTCCTCGGAGCCCGGGGAGGGGCTCGGCGCACTCCGTACCCTGGCGGTCACAGGGCCGGCTGGGGGCCCCCTGCTCACCACCCTGCTCACCACC